>NC_140202.1:10383373-10983373 GCF_965226575.1 Pagrus pagrus
GGGCTAAGCCGTGGCCTGGGGAGACTTGGCTTCAGGGTAGAAATCATTTTTTTTATTTTTTTTTCCTTTTTTTTTTTTTTTACAGAAATCCAGCCACCTTTTCCTCCCGGGCAAAAGTCTTTATTCGTCTCCTTTCCTCTAATGATTAAACATGTCACGGCGAGATTATAGCAGTGCGCCCATGCCCCGAGGACTTGCCTTCATTTGTTAAACCACCAGTTTATTTGTAACGCTGAATTTCATGCCACGCTGTGCCATTCGCCTTAATCTTTTTCTATGTAAGACGAATTGCTAAAAAGGGGTTTATTATTTTTTAATCACTTCCCATTTCAATATCGCACTGACATTGGCGCGGGGGAGCCAGAAAAGGCTCGAGTCTCTGAGACTTCCTCAGATAAATCAGAAGGGACGACTATTACTCGCAAATGTGTGGGACATTTGGATAACTAGGTGAATGAATGAATGAATAATTAAATAAATAAATAAATAATAAATAAATAAATAAATAAATAAATCATCCTCTCCAGGAGAACCTGATCTGCCCCGCTCTAGATGGCACAAGTACAGACAACTTGTCCTCCTTGTTAGGCAGCCTGTGTGTGAGTGCAGTAATAACATTAACAGCTGTTGACATCTGTAGAGCTCTAGCGGTCTCTACCGGCACATTTAAGAAACAACAGGGGGTGTCTTATTGTTCGCACCCAATTAGACAACTTTAAAACAGCCAATGTTCGCGAGTGGAATCAGACGAATGTGAAGATATTTAAAACATAAGGAATATTTTTCATGCTTTATCTGCACACGCAAGTTATCTTCATCCATGTCCAGCCAACTTTAAGACACACAGATGTTCTTCAGTAAATGAGGTGCAGGGCAACATTTATGGAAACTGTGGATTATCTAAAATGTGTGGATTTTATTTGGTTGCTGGAGAAAGCATGTACATTTTTGGAAAACATGTTAGAGATATTTAAAATCCTGCCTTTCTTGAAAAAAATCATTCTCCTGGTTGAGCTCGGCCATGAAGGCGCAGGCCACTCTCACGGTGTACAGTCACAACGATACTGTTCAACCAGGCACAAACTGCCCACGTGAGTGTGTAATGGTCACCGACGACAGTGGGCTAAAACACACACACAGGCCTACAGTCTGAATACGCATCATATTCTAAGCGGAGTTTAAAAGATCAGGGTCATTCTACGCTCAAGGACTAAGATGCGCGCTGATACGCGTAAAATAGCAGAAACAAGAAAATAAGAAATGCCTATTAGGCTGTAAAAAAAAAGGAAAAGAGAAAGAGAGAAAGAGAGAGAGAGAGAGAGAGAGAGAGAGAGAGAGAGAGAAAATATTGTATGCAAACTGACTGGAACATCCAGTGCGCTTACCTAGACAGGAGGGGGGCTGAATGTGTTGCCAGCGTTAAGACAGCGCGCAGAGTTAATGAAATATCTCCAAATGGGAGTCAGGAGTGCGTGCAGAGATAAGCCTGATGTGGTTTATATACCCAGAAAGCAAGTGCTCCTCTTCTCATATTGTCCAAGAGCGTTTGCATAGCTGGCCAAGTGGCTGTGCTCTTGCTGACTCGCTCACATTGCACGGTGTTTGTTTTACCCTTGCTATGACGTGAGACAAAATATTGGCCATATGTTCATCGGCAATAAATTGGCCTTGAGCGCAAACACAGCTCCCTGAGGACGCTGCTTTTAACCCGCACAACTAGTTTTCTGTCTGTGGGCTGCTTTGGGGACACCAAACTATCTGCCATACAGCGTAGGTGAATGATAATGTCACAACAGCCTGTTTAAGAGATAATTGTGCGCCTATGGAAGAGCTGCTGGTTGATCTTTATACCGCGACCTATTATTCCTCGCGCAGGGCGCTCTAATAAATCGCTTGGTAACCAAGAAGCAGCGCTGTCCAAAGAGCAGATGTGGCATGTTGTCCACGCCACGGCTGCGTTTACATTAGATACCCCGATAAAATGATTGATAACCAAGGTCACAGTAATTCACAATGACTCGGGACCCGGGCATCTCCCATGAGGCGGACCACTAACACATAATGTTTGCTAAACAGATCCACATGTGTCGACAGCGAAAACAGGCGCAAGTGTGTGAGCCGAGGCCACAGAGCAGAGAAAGTGACGAACAGAAAAACAGCTGTAAATACCCAAATCACTGCTCAGTGGTACATTAACAAGGCGTTAATATAATCTGCTTTAGTGCAACTAAACACAAAAATAATAATATTTATTATTATTATTATTATTGCGATTATGATTATTCTACAAATAGTTACATGTTTACGCATGCGCATATCTTGATATATCAATCTTAAAGCAGCACAAAAAACATTTGACATGTTTGCTGTATGATATTATTCCTGCAACTTTCTACGATCAAGGAAAATGCGTATAGCCTATACTAGAATATATTAGTACTCTTAAAAAACAACTAAAGCGTCTCCATTTGACACTTATTGAAGATCGGCACAATACATATGCGCATACAAAATTAAGTTAGTATCCCTTCCAGCTCAAAATAACTGGCTGTACAAGTTTAACTGTGGGAGACGTGTTCGTGTAATTCGCTGTAAAAAAAACGACAACTTCTTCTTCAGCTTGATTTCCCAAACACAAACAGAGAAGAACCGCCGCACGACTCATTTTTATATTTATTTCCAGCCGCTGTGTTCATACAAAAAATAAAAAAAAATGCCTCAAATCTCCTCGGCATTGTCTATTTACACCTGTTGCACGTCCACCGGCACCATCTCCCCCGTATAGAAAACATCCTCTCCTCTATCAAAGGTCGTTGAGAGGTGTATCTGGCTGGTGTAAAGATGATGACAGGCAACGCCAGTAATTGTTGAGGAAGAAAGCAATACCAGGCAAACACTAGTTGTGCCATTACGACACCTCTGGGGAGGGCTGGATAACTTAAATCAGGACAATGATTTTATTGTGGGCAGTCTGGAATCCATGCATGATAATAATGGTGTTGCCTGGTAGTGCAGGAGCGACCATCAATCAATAGCGAATACATTTACTGATGGGTTTTGTGCGGGGCCACTTTGCTGATGAAAGACAGAGATTATCCTCCCTGCCATCACTGCGTTCAAGAGTATCGCTAAGACGCGGAGAATACAAATAAATAAATTGGCCTCATACCTCGTTTGAAATTCTGCATTAAGGCGGAGTAGTTAGTTAGAGTTGGAATGTATTCATGAGGTTGAGGCGAATGAGAGAAAGCTTTCCACTCAGCCCGCTCTGTGAATACACTTGTGCTTGTTTGAGATTTGCCACAAGTGCTCTGGGTGCTAAATACAAGACCTCCTGAAAAAGGATGGGTAAGATAGGCCTCGCCGGTCAAGCTATTATCAATCCCTGCCCTGGAGCCTGATGACTAAGATACTTCAGATGTAGTTAGCGGCCGCGTAAGGACACTGATGGCACGGCGGTCTGAAATCAATCAGTTCAAGTTTTAATGTATCGACCACTCGAGGAGAACGAAAAGATGGAGAGCTTCTCGACACACAAACGCCAGGGAGACTGGGTTGATTTTCATGGGAGATGCACTTTGAAAAAAAAAAAAGGAGAAAAAAGTTTGATTAAACCTGAGGGCTCACTTGTGCGGTTGAGACTCATACACGATGATAGCCAGTGCCATCAATTTGAAAGGCTTAGCATTTTTTTCCCTTCTTCTCCGCGGATACACGCACTTAGAGAGGTTTAGCATTAGATCACCAAAGCCCTCAGTGTTAAAGCGCGAGAATGGGTGTTTTTTAGCCCTTTAAGAGATGTGAAGCAAAGTAGAGGAGATGAGTTGTTTTCCAACAAAGTGCCCAATTCTGCACACCGATGAATATTACCATTTCTTAAATGACAACGGTGCATTGTGAATTTGAGGAGCTCTGAGGAGTGTAGGGCGATCGGTCTTAACATTTATGCCCTGTTATGTTACCCACTGGAGAGGAAGAGAGGGGAGGGAACAAATAGTGTGAAAGTGGTGGACTGTGTCAGTGTTAGCTGAGTGGAGGGAGAAAAAAAAAAGTTCCTTTAGAGCACTCATGAAATGTCTGGTATTTCCATCAAAATATCGGATTTATGGCTTGCATGGAAGGGTTTTGTGGGCATTACTTGACATGAATAACTTTGGGCTTGAATACCTCTTTTTCCAGTGCTAAGCATCTGGTGCAAGGCCAGTGCTTGGCCTTGGAGAGCCATATAGCTGTTTGAAAACCCTGCTGCTGAGGCTAAGGGCCAAAAATACAGTACTTAGCTGACACATTGTGTAAGCATTTTAGCCCCTGTGGCATCTGGGTACAAAACAAATGCTCCAGTCAAGGTCAGATGCTTGAAAAGCTGCAAGCTTCACATCATAATGAAGAATTGATCCGCTAAAAAATGTCACTTAACTATATGTCGACGGAGTCAGGTAGCCTACCATCAGAAAGGGCAGCTCATGTTAACGCCAAAGATGAGAGCAGGGACATATATGAAGGAATTAGACTTTCTCCTCAGATGAAGGCTGTGTGAATAAATTGTAAAGCATGAATCAGAAACATGGCTTTGAGGCTGCCTTCTTGTTTAATAGCCGGATATGTGAAAGGTGCATTATATACAGACTGGAGACGTGTTAATGGAGAGCCTGAATAAATAAATGGATATTAATTAAATGATATTAAATGCAGTCGCTTCCACTCTGGCCGGGAGGTTGCAAAGTGTCCCATTCATTTTCCAAACAGATAATGTAAACTGACAAGTAGCCTGAGCACTTTCAAGGCTGATAGAGGCATGAAACTATCTTGGTTCAATCATTGAGTCAAAGCAACTGTGCTAGAAACTATCTTTAAGGAAAAGATAAAGTCACAAACCTGTGTCCATACAAAATTCAGCCTTCAAGGTGTGTTTTGGTGGAAATGTGTTGTATTTGCAGTCTTCCATGCCAAACTGTTGATTTCTCAGAAATTAAGCTGAAATAATTAAAACTAAAGCCCTTAACATAAAAAAATCATTACACTATTGAAGAGATCCGTGTCCACATTGTGAAACACAATCAGTAAAATGCCTGAAATATGGTCTGTGGTTAACACAAGATTTTTTTGTGTTTTGTTCGACAACATAACTCAGCATTCAGCATTTACATGCCTTTAAAGAGGCGGTTGCTAACAGGTAGCTAAATGAGACGTCATCATGTCAACCACAGAGACCCATCTACTCACCAACCCTTCTTTACAGGCGGACTTTAGTTGCAAACTAACACTAACCATACAACTTGCAAAGTGATGTGTTTATAGTCATGTGTGCATAATATAGTGTAGTAAAATGCTTAGTGGTGGTGACGCTGAAGTCATGCAACCACAATATAGTTCGTTTATAGCCTAATGCTAGCTTTAACGTCTGGCCATTTCATTTATGCTTTAAGGATGGTTAAAAGTGGTGATTACGCTGAGCAAAAATCTGAGCATATTTTCCGCAACAATCCAAAATCCGATGACAAAAATCCCATAGGCTTTTTGATGGGAAGAAGGGCAAAGCTAATTTCCTGGCTAGCCTACAAAAATAGGTCATCCCTTGCCATCTTCCATGCCAAACTGATTAATATCATTATCATTATCATTATCATATTATTATTTTAAAGCTGCTGTAAGCGTTGTTGTCGTATTCAGCTAACTTCCTGTCTGTTTTGCAGTTAGCAATCCCTTCCCTCTACTCTTTGTCACCACATGAAAGCGAAGCAGTACGCGCTACACTGCAGCAAAAAGAAGGATCCCACTCTGCACATTTTTCATCATCAGGGGACCATGAATGTCTTTACAAAATTTCATGGCAATGCATCCAACAGTTGAGCATTGCCAATTTACAGTAAGTCAAAATACCTTAAGAACTGGCAGGTTTCCTTCCACTGTGTAACTCTATGAGTGCTGACTGAAATGCTTAATGAGTTTGCATGTGTGAATCACATCCTATGGTATTTGCCATAACCCTATTAAGTACCTATTAGAAATTTTGGAGCCACAATCATCAAATGTGGGAATAGGTTTTGGAACAATGGTATTCATCTCTCCAGTAGAGATCAATAGACCTTCGTTTTTCACTCGCCAATAGCTATATGTCCCTGTGATGAGCAAGAAGGTCACTTGAGAGGATTGGTTCCACCACTGTGGACAAAGGAAATCATCCAAGGTAAAAGTAGAAGAGCTGTATCAAATCACAGTTAGGACCATTTCAACAATAGAATGCTTTCTCCATTGGAGAATCCTTTTAAATGGATGGCGAACTAAAGCAGGTGGTAAATAAAACCTGAAGCTGAAGAGTGGCACAGTGCATAATGGAAGGCCTGCAACTCCCTCAAGGTAGCCAGTCGGTGTTAATCAGAAGAACTGTATCAACAACAGTGAATTTAAGTTTAGACATACAGGGAGCAACAGTTGAAGTTTCTTTAGTCTTTTAAGACCTCTTCCACTTCTTGAAACAACATATTGTCGCATGTGTCAGGGACAGATCATTGCAAGATGTATGGGCTTGTCCTTGCCTTTTCTCCAGCTGCACAGAATAGTTTTGGAGCAAAGATTCAAAAGCTTTGCAAAGATATCGTCTGTTGCCTTCACCAGTAGGTCCACAGTGAAGTGGGGAAGGAAGAATACAACTCTTGTATTTGAATATTACCGCATGGACAAAACATATTAAATTAGAGGAGGGATGTCTCAAGGCCATTTATTTTCTCACTAATGTATCTTCCTGAAAAATAAAGTATGTGCAGTAATATCAGACTCTGTTCAAATGGATGACACTATTGCTAACGTGGTGTATTAGTCCTCTCTGTAGACACACACCGCAGACAGAAATTTGAACGCATGTTCTTCAAAAAGATACACCAAGCAAAATTAGAAGCATGGATAATCCCTGTACAGTAGCCTGTGATGTTAAGAGAAGTTTGGCTGTTGAGCTACTTCAATTTGAGAACCCGCATGACAGATGGACTGAATATCATGTTGGCATGCAGTGCAACCACATTTCAACGTTGCTTGCACTGTAGCACTGCAACATACTTCAATGCAGCATTGAAGCTGCAACCAAGAACTTTAAGGTGAGTGCTTTTGGTTAACAAGACGTGTTGAAATGTTTGACAACACATTCTTGATCAAGACGATACAACGCTGTGTCATTTCAACATCCCATTGAAAAACCGTCATTTGCAGTGCGACCTGATGTTTGCATAATGTTTGAAATAATACACATGCATCAACCTGGGCCCTTGAAATCAACTGTCAGTATCAGGGGCATCACTTCTGGTTGAAAAGTGGTGGGGATGTTAGGATTCTGGTGAAAAAACACTTTTAAACATTATTCAACATATGCGATTTTAGAAAATATAATGGGGGGATTGTATGAGGGGGAGATAAGATCGAGTATGTAATAGCGTGGTGTGGGGATGATGTATTTTTGTAGGCTAGCCTGGAAGTCAGCATCGCCCTGGTTCCCTCAACAAAAAGCCTCTGGGATTTTTGAATTGGATTTTGGATTATTGCCAAATATAAGATCTGTGGCAAACACAAGCTTTTGATATTTACATGTTTTGTTCAGCAAGATAATCTTCAAACAGAACAAAGATTTTCGAAGCATAAATTAAATCACGAGAAGTAAAAAGGTATTGTTAGGCTAGCCACTTGTTAGCAACCACAGTTTTTTTTAGACTTGTAAGCGCTTTACCGATCCTAAGTGTGTGTGACCAAGCACAAGTAACCACAGACATTATTTCAGGTATTTAACCAAAAAACCCATTCAAAAAACCCATTGACTTTGAGACCAGGGATGAGAAAGGATTTGCAAAATGCTAACCGATTTTGTTTATCTAGGACTCATTACTACAGCACTCTATAATGCAATAAATTGCATTGCAGCTTTATATGTTGATTTTAAAACATTTGCAAACCTTTTAGTTATTCTTGCTAGATAGGCTATTCTTGCTGAGTAGCCTACAACCTTTAATAGGTTCCTTGGCTAACTAATCAATCCATTATGTATTACATCATCTGATCACCTGTTATCTAATGAACAGTTTTCCTGCACGTCATAAGATGTTGCTTACTCTTAGTTTATAGTGTTCTGTGCATAATAGGTCCACATTTCATGGTGAGTTTTTCATTTTGAACTAATTATGCATGTTCATGAAGTGGTGGGGGCATATGCCCAGAGTCCCAAGTGTAAATGACACCTATGGTCAGTATTGAGATTGCAATTGTGCATTATACTGTCTTTTGATAAGACAACACTGGTATTATAGCAAGAGAAATACCCGCTGAACTAAGTGGAGGACTAAAAATAATGTTTATTGAAGATAGCCACATTATTGCAGGGCATTTTGTAATAACAAAAAAGCAGACACAAGACTTTAATAACAGTTAGTGCATTGTGTTGGTGAAATGTGAAAAATTAGAAATTTTAATCCACATTCCACAACGTTCTCCACACTCACCCCAAGTTAAGTCTCTAACTCACTTTGAAAATAGCAGAATCTTCAAGATTCAAGATGTTTATTTTCACTCTTGTTGTACAAGTACCCTTGAGTGAAATTTTTTGACAAAGCTACTTAATCATATGCTCATTAATGAAAGTGGGTATGGACGTGTCAGGACGATAAATCATCTCTATAAGGTAAAAGATTGTGGCTAAATGTTACAGTCAAACTGAACAAACCCATTCATTTTCTTTTAGGGTGAGTCTTCTTTGTGCTGTGATTCTCAAATATTTTGCCTCATGAACCACAGGCGTTACGGATTTCAGACAGTGCAAGGTTAGAATTTCAACATTAGTCCCACAATGCTGAGCACGAAAATAAGTAATGTCATTTGTGTGTATATACAGTAGGTATCGGTAGAGCAGTGCATGTGAGCGTGCGTGTGTATGTGTGTGTGTGTCTGTCTGCTCCGCACGTGTGCAAAGAAAGTCCCTATTTGAGTACAGTGAACATCCCATCAGGATATGTAACCTAAACAACACAATGGAGAGAAACAGAAGGGCTTAGGGGCATGAAACACTCACCTTGAACCAGGCTGCTCCTTGCAGACACAAGGATTACCCATCTGCACATTTTTGAAGCCTTTTGATTAACAATGTGTCCAAAATTGAAAGACGAAAAGGAGAAAACACAATTTAGTAATTTCAATAGCTGTCTGCAGATGGGTTGCCAACATATTTTGATAATTAACGTGTAGATATTTTCTTTATACAGAGCCCACGATGGCAATTAACATGTTTTGTGGAGAGGTGAAAACTTTTTTCGAGGCGGTGAAGATGGATGGAAATGCATTAGAGGAGGTCACGAAAATGGGCTTCTATTCTTTTTGCTAAAAGGATGCTTTTATAAGGTGATAGCAATTGAGGAATAAAACCCCAAGGGCAAATAAATGATAAAGAACTCATCTTTAATTGGCAATCTTTTCGCTTCACATGAATACCACTCCAAATTTCCAATCCACATTTCCATTGACTGCATGGCAAGTCTCTCTTGAACCAGAATTATGAAAGGCAAAAGAAGCTACAATGGTGACCAAAAAGGACAACTCCATCTCTCAGCAAGCCAAAGGTTTACAAATTGCCCACTCTGTGTTCACCATGATACTATGCAATTCAATGAGAACAGTCATTGCCTGAAAATAGCTCAAAATAGTTTAAAAGATACATAGTGTAGTTTTAGAGAAACCTTCATCCTGGGAACTGAATGAACACCCTGCAGCATATTTGAATAAATTTGAATTGGAACATGAATAAGTGTATCCTGACTAAAAAAGGAAAAGCTGTGATGCCTAAATTAGACACCAACTTGTAGATCCACAGCACACCTAATTGCCACGGTTGCCTTTTTGAAAATTCACTTTTTGACTCGATTTGGTTGGGCACTAACAGTTTGTTTATGCAGCATTTGTGGTGATGTTTGTGTGTGAGCCTAGGCCAAGGCCTTCACCCAGGAAACCTATCCCTCTGCCGCCACCTAATGGCAGGACTGTGTGTTAAATTAAAGCTCTGTAGCCCAGCTGAGGAAAAGTGTGCACCAACACATCCTCCCTCTCTCAGGTAATTATGTCTTTTATCTAGGAGACACATACAGCTACTTTAACATTGGATATCCAGCCGTCCTAATGGGCCATTATTCAAATAAATGGGGGAAACACTGTGGGGTTGGTGACCCCCTCCGTGCGGCAGGGCCCTCCATCCAGGCACACCTGCTGAGACAAGGTAACGTTTATCACTGACACCTTCGCAGGACAGAAACAAAATGGCAGGTGGGGTCAGCGGTAAGGAGCACACTGGGCCTGTCATATTGCAAACATATCCATTTGGTACGGCTCTACTCTTGTGGTTGCCAGGCTACTGCCTAATATATGGTGACTGAGTGTGCGTCAGGAAAACAGAAGTAAGATGTTGACTTTGAGATAAGTACCTCTTCAAATTAAACAGCACCATCACATTGCATTCAAAATAACATTTCCAAAGGTCAACTTTAAATGGTCCCCATTTGGCTAAAAAAAATCCCTGTGTTCTTCAACTCACTAAATCGTCAAATTTGCATACCAGTTATGTTAGTTAGTGGCATTTAATTATTTATGTTTTAATTACACAGAATGAAGGGGATAATATCACTGTACGGTAGTTTTGTGGCGTGTGTGCCCCTGTCATCTGAACACTCGGATGTCTCCTTATTAAAGTACACAAAAAAGATAATTATGTCCGGCTCTGTCTAAACATTGCCATGGTGCTGCACTAGAGAATCATCGCTGAATTGGACACAGGAGAGGGTTAGACCTCTTATGATTAATGTGCTTGGTCACACACACTCAGGATTGGTAAAGGCATGTCAACTCCCTCTCTCCCTCCTGCTCTCCTCTGGAGTCAAGGGTCGGCAAAATTGTTTTGATGGCACTGATTGGCGCATCAGCCAGACTTATCATGCAGCGAGCTCACCTATGGACTCCAGATTTCGGAGCCTGCAGCTGAGGAAGACACACCCTCCTCCCAAAAGCCACACATCCTCATGAGTGCATCAACAAAGGCATAGAAAGTTCTAGATAGATGCATAGATAGATTGTGAAATCTACTTATATGAACAGATGTCTTTCTATAAGAGTATGTAATAGTTGGGATACATAGACGGTATATAGAAACACACATGGGGTCAGAAAACAAAGTTGTGGGTCTATATTTACAAGGCTGGTTCCCACCAGCTCTCCCACGAAACAGCCATCACCTGGAAAGGCCTCGCTGAATAGACCTGCTGATGTCATTGGAGAGATGGTATTGATTGACCAGGGGCAGCAAAGGCCAATGCAATTAAGCGACAAGAAAACATACAGCGTTAAAGACTGTGTAAATAAAGGGACTCTGCAGTAGGGCCAGACAAAGGCCAGTCCAGGGCCCATTCAGGAGCCCCTTGTTCACCGTTGGCCTGGGGTCTTCTCCAAGGATTGAGGGTCTGGGTGGGAGGCCTGGGGGAGGTGGCAAAGAGGAGAGAGGCAGTGTGTGGGTGTCCGGAGGGATAAGGACGGAGGGTGTTGCTAGGCTGTCTCTGAGAGGTCGGAGAGAGCTTAGCCCTTCCTGTGTCCGGAACTATCAGGTGATCACGGATGATCTGCATCTGAAGGAGGGGGCTGTTGAGTGGAAGAAGCTGTATTTTTATAGGCCTCTGCCTGGTTTGCTTTGCTGTCCTTATTACTCATTTCCTTCTGCTTTCTTTCTCTCCCCTACCTGAGTATACAGTAGAGTGAATGATTTCTATAGGAAATTAGATACATTGATTTTGGATCAAATGCATGAGTCAGTTATTTTACTCTGTTACTCTTTGGCAAGCTAAACTATCTGTAGATTATTATCAATGTTGTGTTTCTAAACCATTTTAAGTGATACCATGTAACGGACATTTTAGGGTTTATGAGACAAATACATTTTGGCACACTTGCAAGTTTAAAAATACCTATCAGGCTACAACTCAGAGAGTTTCAGAATCATGGGTCCAAAAAATAAATTGTTGTCCAATGTTACACCATTTGCATACACAGTCAAGATGGTTTCTTAAAAATCCTTGAGCTTTATACAATAATATATGTTTCTCCAGACTGTATCCTTACAGAACAGGTCAAGCCAAGTCTTAAATTTCCCCCTTCCACACATAATGTCACGGCAAGGATGTTATGGAAAACATTAATCAGAGAGTCCAAGATCAACGAGACTAGGGCACCCTGCCAGCTCACGCATTGACTGATGCGGCTCATCATCCCCTCTCTTTCTCCCCTGCTTTTCCTGCCTCTCTCCAGATTTCGCTAGCAAAAATACCAAATAAATAATCGTTAAAAAAAAACAACAAGTCTAGGAGTCTGAGGTCATGCCAACAGCTCGGTTAGGCTGCACTCAGGCACAAGTTAATGCTAAAACCAGCATGCTAAAAGGTAATCAATGACAAGGCTAACGTCTTTAGCAGGTGTAATGTTAACCCTTTTCAACATCAAAATGTAGCATGCTAGGATACTAACACTGGCTAAGAAGCACTAGCTACAAAGTAAAATTGAGGCTGAGGGGAATGTCGTAAGAATGTGTTGGTCGATTCTACTAATTGTGTGCCAATCTGTCAAGTAGATGCCGAGATATTTTACAGGATGTTGATAGTGCTACAGAAAGAGTCGATCATTAAAGTCGTGATTCATCCTCTGCACAACATGCTAGGCAATATGTAACAACTTTCATGCTAATCCAATGGTGAGATATTTGAGAACCAAACTCATGGACCAAATGAGCGACCAACAGTACACAGACCACAGACTATCCCTTGAGCCATGTTGCAAGCATTGCGAGTAAACACCTTTCCTGGGGTCGATCAAACGTATCCCTTAATGGTATTTCCATTACCTGTTACTGAGAACTATTAAGTGAGCATCGTGACTGTATGAACAAAAATGACCAGAGCCTGTAATAAATCTGTGATTTTGCAACCCACTGCCTCCCACCAATATGGGCACACATGGCAAAGTGATTAGTATTGTCCTAAATGGCACTCTATGCAATATTCATTTATGAGTGCGTGGTCTGTGTCAATCTGTGTTGGTGTCAAAGGGAGTGCTCACATGGACACAGCAGACTGCTCAACCTCTCGGATCCCCTGTTTGATCCAGCTCTTCTACAGAGCTGGGTGGGTCACCTATTCTGCTGTGCTACCTCTCACTGTCCTCCGCCCCTTCTGTTTCTGCATTCAGATAAAAACAATGGCCTCTACTTCATCTGTCTCCCAGGTGTCAGCCCGAACATGATCCTGGGATAATTTACCTCGCTCCTCATTTCTTGCTCATCAAATGAGGGCCAATGTCTGCCTGTCCTTCATCTAATTTACATTTTCTCATTTGCTCCGCACTTTTATTATTCAAATTCGAATGTTGTCTGGAAAAACGGATGGGCGAAAGGACAGGCCATGTCGTCGCCCTTGCGCTCAATGTGCATCACCCTTAGCAACAATGAGGCGACGGGTAGTGTTGGAGGGTCTGTATAGTATGTATCATAAGCCACCTAAGGAGGGAAGCAACCATTGTTTCCCTTGGCTGTAGAAATTGTGAAATCTTTGTATGACTGTGGCCCTTAAACCGCCTCAATATATCACATTTAAAGTGCTTCACAGCATGACTATGACCTTCTCTTCAATAGTATTCATACGTAATAGTTGTTGAACCCTTTTCTGTAGAAAGCACTGCTGACATCAGAGTAGTGTTCCAATGTAAAGAAAGTGGTGGATGGACATTGTATCTGGTAAATTCAGTGTCCTATCTCTCTATGAAAAGAGCCCTACAGATATTACACATTCTCTGGTACAGCACCAGCGTATATGCTCCAGTCCTTGACCATGATTTTGAAGCGTTCACCACTTGACCATGGTTTTCGTACACATTCAGCTATACAGTGAATGCACATGGGTGCCTTCCTTTGAAAGACATGTATATGCTGCATGTTTCTGCCGCTGTGAGTCAAGGATGCTGCAATTATTAATTTGCACAACGAGTTGCCTCTCGCACTGACTGGTAATTTAGACTTGGTGTGGTTACCGGTTTGATTTCAGCAGCCTAGTCCAAAGAGCAGCATGAACGATGCTGCGTGTCCCATCCGAGAACAAGCTGGTAATATATGCCGTGGAAGAAATCATATACGCGCACTAAATCAAGCAAGCTGCAGACAGCGGAGAGCATTGAGCATCAGCAGTGATGGAGAGTGAAACTGAGGACTTGATAGGTTCAATCTAAATAGATGGGAAGTGATTAGATTGGGTGAGGGTGGGTGTCTGGAGACATGGGGGGCAATATTCCCAGACATCTTTCTACAATAAATATATTTTTAATTTGTGCTCTTTTATTAACCAGCAAAATCACTTCAAAATGAATAGCACATTATTAAGTCTTCTAGTGGCTCTTACTGTTCTTTATCATGAGTTTGTATCACTGTGCAATTCATCTCCAGCCAGTCTTCACACTAAATATGTTTTATATGAGCCTTCATTTATCATGGCCTGTCAGCTCTTAACTGTATCATTATTCAGTCTAGAGTTATAAATTGGAATCATTAAACGGTTTTTCATATAATCTGATGCAATAACTGCTCCCCCTTTATTGGCTTGTGAAAAGAAAATAGTAAATACAATTGTCTGTCAAGATTTTTGGAGATAGTCGTCTCTCTCGGGCTGAAATGAAATTAGGCCAGCCGAGGAGACAGGATCAATGTCAGCAGATTTGTTCGACTTTCATCGTGGAGGGGACGGGGTTGAGCGGATGAAGGATGGAGAGAAAAGGAAGCTGACACCGCTGAACCCGATGAGGAATGTGGGCTTAGCTGTCAATATTTTTTTCATACAGTGTCACATCAATCAGAGGTGTCTTTTCAACTTCTCAGCACAGCTCGGAGCAAACATTCGTAATGGAGATATTACATTCCCTGAACTCAGCCAAATGTGTGGTCTCTCTCTTTATTTCCCCCCAGCATCTCAGACGTTTTCATGGAGGTGCAGTGATTAACGATGACAATGTGGGGTCAAATTTTTCATCACTTGAGTCATATTCTAATCAGAGGAGGACCTTGGCAGCATGAACCGTCTCAGTGACTGCTACATACCAAATTGCAAAAAGTAGTTAAGCCCAAATTTTGTATAATATAAAAGGTTTAGTATTTTAACATGAACCTTGTGGAAGTTTTTAGTTTAGCTAAATATAATTTGGATGAAAAAAGGTGAAAATTGCAAAGGAATAGACTTACAGTTTTGCTCTTGAGAAAGAAAGCCTGCTGCTTGAAGTCATTGTTTTCTCCTTTCTCATCCCATAAAGAGATAGTGATAAAAGGTGTTAAACCCATCTGAGTATCACGGGTAAAGACTGCCACCCTCTGGCAACCTCCAACTATTTTGTTACATATTATGTTGTGTTTATATTTTGAGGACATCTCAGCACATTTTTTATTACACGTTGTTACACAAAAATGTTTTTGTTTTTTTTAAAGGCTGTGGATGTTCTCAGGAATCACTTAAAGGAAAGAAAGATGACAAAAGATAGAGGAAACATGCACTATGGAAGGCTCTTGCTTTTACGGAAGGAATGCACATCCCTTTCTATGAGCCTGTGCTGCCATCTACTGGATGACACGTTGAAATAATGGTGTGTAATGACACTCACCTCTGAGGAAGCTGAACACCACTCAAATATCTGCTCTGAATTTGAGAAGCAAAAATAAAAAAAATAAAAAAAAACCTTTCACCAACATATTATCATTTCCTTAAACCCGTTCCCCTCATTTCCCCAGCTGGAACAATGAATTGCTTGTGCAGTTTGCATCACCACTGAGATACATCTAAGATGTTGATTGAAATTTGACCACAAATTTCCTCCTTTTAAACTAAAAGTAATCCGATTATCTTCTGTGTGAGAGACGAAATGTGTGTCAGCATTAAGAGAAAATATAACTACACTGTGTCTTGAGAGTAGACGACCAAGCGAGCAACATCCACTGCAGGCCAGATGATGGCGTGTTTGTACCAGGTAGTGCAGACATGTATGAATGTGAGGCAGCGGTGGATCCAAATGCTGAAATTAACAGCAAACAGACCTGTATGAGCATCTGAAGGCCTTCATCACTGATATGGAACTTTGTTTTGTTGAGTTTTTTGTGTATTGCTGAAGTGAAAAGTACATTTTTTTAAATAAGCTGATCTGATCATGTGAAGGTAATCACTTTCTCATCAGGTATTTCTCAAGTTTCTTGGTAACAATTTTTCAAGTTGTGTTAGTAGTAGTTTTTCAAGTAGTACTAGTGTTCACGTCCAAGTTTATCTAAAAATATTCCATTGTTTGCAAAATGTCCAAGACTCCAGGCTATTTATTTACCGCTAGTGGCCCGTATTTCCACCTGCATGTCGAAGGTGTTTACATGTAAACTCCCCCAAAAGAGGGGCAGTTCACTCTGAGGTCTCTGTTCTGTCAATCTGGCAATAAAACTCTGTCATGCTCTCTTTCCCCCTCTTTACCTCTCTGTCTCTCATAAGACATCCATCTGAGTGTGCCGTGTGAATGAGCTGGAACGTTCTGGAAAATGACAACAAATTACAGCGGGTGCTCCACTTGGAATGAACGAGCTACTACACATTTGTACACACTACTCAACTACTCATCTTCTACAACAGACACAACAAACCAACTTTAACAGTGGAAAACAGCAATCTTTGGTGATGATATCACAGATCAAACAGAGAAATAGACCAATAAAAATAGACCAATAAAAAAAGGACACAACTGTACTTGCTCTTCTGTAGCTACTTGAATTTAGCGGTTGAAGTAATGTTATGACTCTGTTTTCATGGTAATGTTACCACTCATGACACTGGGACCCCCGATTGTCACATGGTACTACACACACAGTATAGCTAACTCTATAGCTCTTTTAAACGCTCTTTTAAAATGCCTTTAAAGAACTTTTTGGCACGCTCAGTCTTCAATTCAGAAAAAATTCATGCCAGTATTCAGATAACAATAGCAAGACAAAATGCCAACTAATGGTAGAACACATCCTGATACTAAAATGACTAAATAGGTCAATTGCCAGTGATCCAAAACAACATACATGACCTTTCCCAAAAAGAAATTTCATCATACGGTTATTGTTTGGTTAGATTTTGGCAAGAAAACTACTTGTTTTGGAAAACAAACCACTGTGGTTTGGGTTAAAATAAACATGTTGCGTGCATAACGTCAGTTATGTTATGTGCATTATGTCAAGTTAGAAAAACTCACTGCTGACCTCTGGTTTCACAATGGACACGAACAGCCTCCTGCATGACAGTCCTGTGTTTGTTTAACCCGACCATCCATCTTCGAACTCCACCGTATACGTACTTGTTGCTCTTTACTACTTCTCATCTTTTCCTCCTTGGCAGCCATAATAATTAATACACCTGCTTGAGGTCACCTATCAACAATCTTAAATATTGGTTGTAATTTGTTGCTTTCACAGTCAACCTATACAGCTGTTTTACTGGTGTGAATGGCTTGGTTGGTTGGTTAGCAGCCAGCCCAGCAAGCTAGCACTGTCCAGCTTGACTACATTTAGCTGATGCTAATTGCTAGAAAAAGGTTTTAATGCATTCAGAGGCACAGTCAACAACTTGGCCTATTACCTATCAGATCTGGGGTGGTCACATGGGTGTACAGTGAGATTTCAGGGCTGGCTTTGCAACCCCGCCCACCCTGGGCAACCCTCAAAATCGCCTCAGTAACTTCGGGCTATAACGTTAATTGAAAAGGACCAGTTTCTTGTTTTCTGTCAACTCCACAGGTCTGTGAGTAGATTTTAACTAAGAAGGAATGAGGAGGAGTCTTTAAGTAAGATTGGCAATTGTTTTGATTGTGTTTTTTACCCCAGTTTCCCCCGGGCCCATCACGGCTGCGATACAGTAGACAATGCTCATGTTTCCATCGGCTGCGCCACGGCACGTTTCAGCAGCGTCACAGAAGTGGCTCTCCACTCAGCTCCAAGGACAATATTTCTATTCTATTTTTGACTGAAACAGACAGCAGCGTCAATCTGCACAGATCAAGCCAGACAAGAAGTCAGATAGTGGAACGGCATTGTGCAACTGGTCAGTTTTCTAAATAAAGCACTCTGTGCCGACTCAGGCTCTATAGCACAACAAAGTTGGGAATATTAACAATGAACACACTTAAAACACAGAGTAGAAGAACAAAACCAAGGAGACATTATGAAATAAACAAAGCTTGAGCAAGTCAACAATACCAAGCACGCATGACGCTCAACAATAAGACAGGATAACCTGGATAACTTACAGTATAATGTGTTGTTTCAGGGAGGGCATTATGAAAATATGAGCTACTTAATTACAGGAGGTTGTTTGGCTTTATGTGTTGAGGCTTCATTCAATCAGTGACATTATTTCGTCAGTGACGCTCTGCCTCCAACACTTCTGCATCTGCATTTTATAATTGTGCATTTTATAATTTTTCCCTAGAGAAAAACTAAGCCTCAGTCTCGACACTGCTTAAAGATGATGACACGATCAACTGGCTACGTGTTCTCAGTCGCCCGTGACCCACGCCTCCACAGACAGGCTGATTCTGCAAACGTGTCATCACTTTGCACCATCTTGCTGATGCTATCGCTGCTATCTGCATTCTCCCTGAGAACTTGATATGACCCAGAGTGCTATGAAGTGAAGAAACGAGTGGTGGGAATGTCTCTTAGTTTGTTCAGTTGCAGAGAATTAAGGGCACAGTTCAAAACGCTTTTGGGTTTTCACTGCTTGTCCTACCTTCACAGTGTACAGCCAACCAGTAAAAGTCATGGGACACTGTGTTTAAAGGTGCCCCACCTCTGTAAAGTCAGCCCTATCACATCATGTATTGAAATATGACAACAAGTTTCCCTTTAAAAACAATCATTAATAACATAAAAAACAACATTGTGATAAAACATATGCCCCCAATTTCCAAAAGACCTTTATCCTTTCATTGATCCAGTTCAGCTGGAAAAAGTGACGTCTTTCTTTCCCTGATGTGCATGCAGAGAAAAGAAAACTATTAGAAGTAGCCCATCAAACCTGTCCTCCAGGACTTGCTTGCACTTGTCTGGGCTCAAGTTCAGAAAAAGAGAGAGAGTGTGGAGAATCGCTCCGAATGAATCATCTGAAGACAAGGAGACAGTGACAAATCCATTTTTAGCTTTAACTCAAACATTTTAGCTCCAGAATGCTAATAGCGTCTCGCTTGGTTTAGTCAAACGGTCTCTGAAGAGTGAGTATCACTTTCAGAGGGTTCCCTCTTTGTTGACAGGTCGCAGCCCTGCTGAAGAAATACCACTGACACCGACTTAACTCCCCCAGCATTAACACTTCATACACTAGTGTAAAGTTATGATACAGGAGCTGAAGGTGGATTATGTGTGCTCCAAAAATCAGGACCAGATGCTCTAGCATTTTAGAATATGAAAAAAATGAGATACCTGGCAACAACCTCTCATTTTTTTGTGATAGTGTAAATGTGTGTTAAAGTTACTGTTGATTGGGAAAGATGAGAACTCCTTGGTAGTAGAGAGTTTATTCAAACGGGGAGAAATTACAGGAAAAACTTAATATAAAGCATAATTGAATGAAAAAACATAACAAATGCAGACACACAGTTCACTGAACACCATAATAATGAAACTATGAATCAGTTCTTGCAGTCACCACATCTTACTACTTACTACTACTTTTTATTGGTTCCTTAAATTTGACACTCATGCACGTAGACGAAAAATCTATTACTTCCTTGTGTATATAATAAAATGGGCCTCTAATATTCCTGCTAGTAATGTAATGGGAGTCATCTGTAATTATTGCTTACTTGAAAAGGTAGATCACATGAGACAGTAGCTGTACACTGCAACAACTCAACATCGTACCAAGCTTATTTGTCTAATTTTATCAAAAATATCTCATTACATTTAGTATAAGACACAATTACCTAACAAGTAGCATTTCAACGAGATATAGGGTATTGTTTTGAGATATCTCATCTTATTTGCTGCAAATTTTCACTTGTTTTATTGGTAAATGTTTTAAATGTTGTCCTCTGTTGTTTGAAAACAATCATCACATTACAGTGTTGCAGTGGGTGACATCTTCCTCCATTACAATGAAGACGACTAATGTAGTCAAGCCCACAAACACCGTCTTTATCCATAAAATAATGACTGGAGGACCAATTCTGTATTCTGTATATTCTGTAAAAGACTACTCATTTAGTAGTAGGCACTGGAACTACTTGGTTAGGTTTAAGATAAGATAAGATGTTCCTTTATTGATCCCCCTTGGGAGAAATTTGCAGGTAACACAGCAGTACAGAGGGAAATAAGTAGCAGCCCAAGAGTAAGTCTCAAAAAATAGAGACAATAATAAAGAGATGGAAGGAATAAAAAAACAATTTGAATAAAAAATCTAATTAAAAAATATTTTAAATTATTAACTATTACAATAAAGATAAACAAACTATATACAGTAACTGTCCTTGCGTGTGTTTTAGGCAAGAAAGCTACTCATTTAGGTGTAGGCACTGAAACTACTTGGTTAGTTTTAGACAAGAAAACTACTTGGTTAGGTTAAGGCAAAACAACTACTCATTTAGGTGTAGGCACTGAAACTACTTGGTTAGTTTTAGACAAGTATTAAAACTACTTTAAAGCATTGTGGTTTCAAAAAGCATTGTGGTTTGGGTTAACATCACTACGTGACATCTGGAACTTACATTACGTTTCATACATGACATAACTTCACTATGTTAATAAGTTAAAGAACTCACCCTTGACCTCCGGTTTCACACTGGACACAAACAGCAGCCTCCTGAATAAAAGTCCTGTGCTGTGGTCTTCCATCCCCGACCTCCTGTCTATACAGACTTTTCACTCTTTGCAGGCTGTGCAGCGCTGCTGCGTGGCATTACCTCTGGCTTTTCATTTTTGCGTCCATGTTAACAGGTCAGACAGTTCACACTGGATGCCTGAGACGCGCTTCTCACGCGCATGTCATTCGCGTCGCGTCATCTAGAGAATCGGAGTCTGGCCTATTTCTACCGCGACACCCGCGCCATTTTGGGCAAAAATCGACCTAAAAACGACCTGAAGACAGTCACATGGACACATACCAGCATTTTACTACAGTTTTAATGTATGTATCTGTAGAATACAGTAAGTCACAGACATGAAGAGAACACACGCAACAGGTGAGGGGCAGTTTCTTTCCTGTGCACACTCTTTCTTTCACTTTCACTTTGTCTCCCTCACTCACTCTCATTCACCCTCCGACTTTCTCTCTCTTTCAGTAAAGGAAAATCACATCATCATAATTATCAAAGTCAAACTCCATGTAAACAGACAGGGCAGGCAGGAGCCATGCTGCACCGCACCTGACACGTAGCCTATGCGAACACAAACAAGTGTATGGGGTGTGATGTATGGATTACGGAGCTAACTGAGAACTAACGTCAATACTTTCGCCAACAAATTCCATTGTGTTGACGGAGAGTACAAGTGTGGTCACGGCAATGTCATATGTCACGTTCGAAACGTGTGCTCACCGTGCACGCAGACGTACCGAACGATGGAGTTTATCCGTGACTTTGCATGTGGTAAGCATACGCATGGATTTGCACTTGAAATACATCCATGTCTGGAGAAGCGTGTGATTAAGATAGATGTGGATTTGCACCTGTATGACGTCCGTGTGGATAACTTCTAGCATGATGTCCGTCTACCTCCGTTAGCATAGTATAAGGTCAATATATTAAACTATATTAGTCTATTAGCAGACAAGCTAAACCCTAAAATACATGCAGTTAACAAACTGGGCATAGTAGTTGTTGCGGCTCCAATAATCCAAACTTCATATGTTGACAACATTGTTCTAGTATAACTTTGTAAGTTCAGAGCTTTAGCATTAGCCTGTTTGTCCCCTGTCTTGAATTTAGGCCTATTCCATTAAATCTAAGTTACAGAAGATAACACGTCAGCTTCTGTGACGGGAGGGATGGTGACTATCGACACGGATGACCAAACGATTGGCTGCTTACTTAGCAAATAAATGTCAGTTATCACAACCTATACCAGTGAGCCGCAGCAGCAGCCGCCATGCAGTACACAGGCATCCAGTGTGCCCAGTTATACCACTTCTCCTCATTTCCTCCTTTGCAGCCCTAATAATTACTACAGCCACTGGAGGTCACCACCTAACAACAAACATAAATGTGTGTCCCAATAAGCTGCTTTTATTTTCCGCCAGACATCTTGAATAAGAACTAAGATTGAGAGACGGACTAAAAACCTTGCTAGGTTTTTTTTTTCCATATGACTATTGAGAAATAGGAAAAATGAAAAACATTGCCAGACTTACCCTTTAGTGAAAGTCAAGAGAATAAGTTATACATGTTATATATACTGTATGTTCACGTTTTCAGTGGATTGATCAGTTTCATAGAGTCCTCTATCATGATTCCCTCCAAATTAAATTGTTAGCCTATATTACCATCAAAAATACATTTAATAAAAAAAAGTTTTATATCCAGATACCAGGGAGACAGAATGCACATATTATCATCATTATAGCAATCATTATCATTACAATGACAGAGAACAGGAATGCCTAACTTTTCAGTCCACAACTGACCTCATCCTCCTATCCTTGGATCAGTATCCTGCACACTATGTCATGGGGAAATCCTTGCCATTTCTTTGAGTGGAAGAGGCTCTCAGCCAGTATGCTCTCTGCCAAGGAAAGACTACAACCCCTCTGATCCTGGGAAGTGTACCGCACTTTTTCTATTGATGTTGTAATTGTTTCTGTGTCTTGGACAGGAGGTCTGGGACATGTTTTTCTGTAGGAGGAAACACTAGAGCGCGCAGTTCCATCTCTGTAGATGTTTTGGAGATGTGGCAACAGGTTGTGGTCTGCAGCATATGGGCTCACTTTAAAATCTCCACAAAAGCGTCTCCTTTGAGATAATTGTACCATGAATTAGACCAGGGAGGCTTTGATTTATCAACACAGTTGTTGACAACAAGTTTCCACCCCTTCAGACTTTCCGTTGACAAATCTGCTGTGATAACCCCAACCTGTGAACATAACATTAAACAGCATAAAATGCTGCTTAATTCATCATCTTGGACAAATTGTCGTTGGGGTAATGAGTTAATGAGAGGACAGGCATAGCAAGGTGGTGGCAGAATAATTTCCTCATGTTGCATACTTCAGCTGACGGTCTGAACGTCCTCTAATTACACAGGATGAAGGTAAGCTCTCCTTGACATCTTGTAACACTGCAAGTCTTCTAGGAAGCTCACTGAGACCTTTGACCAAACCCATAATTAGCTGTAATATGTGTGTACACAATTCAAATTTGGTTACATCAACACTGACATTGAGAAATTGTGGTTTTTATCCCATGTGGGCTCCACCACATACACCATCATTATAACAACAGGTGTCAACAATATGTGACTTGAATCCTGATCATGCTTGTAACGTAACCACAAATAATTGGGAATGCAGCCAAAAAGTGTTTACACTTTAAGTCGCCTTGCTGGCCACAATCCTCTGGAATGAATTATCATTTGATTGTCATGTTTTAAAATGAACACAGCAAATAAATGAATAACAAGTACATTTTAAATAGTAAGAATCCCTAATTCATTCCATAAATAAATAAATTTATAGATCATATCCGAACTGATTTTCTGTGCCTAAACTTCCAATTCAGTTAGAACTTGTGCAGAATAATTTGTTGATTAATAAATTACAGTTGATGAACAGAAAACAAGGATTTTGATGATTAGTGAAATCAATTATTAGACAAAAGCTGCCGTTTGACTGTTTAACCCTTTTCTCCCCATTGTTCTGTTTTACGTCACTGTAAATTGAATATCTTTGCATTTTGGTATGTTTGCCTGTCAAAAAAAATATGATACAGCACTGTACGATAGGATACAACATGTCACGAAACAATACGATAGGATATGATATGATACGATATGTTACGGTACAGTATGGTACGGTATGTTACAACATGGTACTGTACAGTAGGGTACAATACGATACAAACAGTTACAATACGATATAGGTAGGATACGGTACAGTAGATTGTGATGTGTTATGATACTATACAATATGGGATGGTACAGTACGATATGATATGATACCATACGACACTATACTATACAGCTACTGTACATTACTTTGCGATACGAGACAATATGATACAGGTGCAGTACCATAAGATATACTTGGTTGTCCCCTGCAAGGAAATTTGCCTTGGACTCAAATGCTCTGCATATGTAGCTGTCTCCAAAACATTTTGAAGCTGTAACCCCCCCTTCTGGAAAATTTGATGGGAATTTTCTTTTGGTTTTATTCTGACATTTCATTGAGTAAATGATCAGTGAATTAATTCAACAAATAAACATCTGATTAATCGATATAAACATATTTTTTAGATGCAATATTCCATGAAATACACACAAAACAAAAAAAAATGTATGTATATCAGAATCATCAATCGTCTCACAGTCTCAGATTTCTCTTCTGACCCTTTGGACTGGACTCAACTAGCTAACTGAGCATACAAAAGTCAAAACAAGCTCTACAAAAGTATAACTGTAACTATGCTACTTATACACCTATGCATTAGTATTAACAATCAAATAATAATATTACATGCAGGATTTTTCCTGCAAGACTTTACTTGTAATGGAGTATTTTTTTGTGCTTTACTTTAGTAAATGATTTGATAAAATGACTCTTCAACTGCTGTAAATGGCATAACATTTCTGGGCTGTGCTTAACAAACCCTGATAGACAGAACAAAACAGAAAAAAAGGAAAAACCATATATCAAGTTGTTTATTTTATTCTTTTATTTTATTAAGTTCTTTCTCTCAGTTTTGTAACACATACAATCCTTTATTGTTATATGCATCTAGTTGAACCACAGTTTACCTTTGTTTTTCCACTTCCACTACCTTTATTTCTCAATTGTACATACAATGCATTTTCTACCAGCTGGCTTCTATTCCGTTAACACATACCAACTTACTTCTATATTTTTATCTTATACCTTTATGCTCAAGGCAACAACAGTAACAATACAAACAGGTAGTAACAGTTGATTTACATACAGTAGTTGCATTTTTTCACACGCCCGTTCATTGCAAACCAGACGAGTATGCAAGGTGAGGCAGTGCATTCATTCAGGAAAGGTGCATGCTGAGGAAAATGGGGGAGCTATGAGGGGCTTTTTCTTGGCCAGCAAGTCCAGGCTTGGTTGCAGGCCTGTCTGTCCCATACTCAGCGCAAACATGTCAGACATTTCACCACCAGTATGAGTGAGCTAAGGTCCCCCATTCCTTTGCTGTAGCTTGAAGGGATCTCCTTCTCGCTCTGTAAGCCTGGATTGTGCTCAACACGGTTAATTTGTTAATGCTACATAATCAGCTTTTAAAAGGCATATGCTTATTCTTTCTAAATGTGGAAGGCTGATGAGAGACATGAAGGATTCCTGAAATATCTGCAAACTGTGAGACACATGCATATATTTAAAGCTGAAAGGCAATGTGTCCAGATGTGACCAAAAAATAATCATGTGGGTTGAGTTTCTGACATCGGTCGATGCAGGCTTCCCTGCTCGGGAGTCAGTTTCAACCTTTACACTCTCGAATCTGGGCTTGTACAGTACAGCACTACAATTCACGGAGGGGAGACGTCCAGTTGATTAATCCGTGGGTGTCGGGACAAACAGGTCTCCATTATGTAGACACTGGAGTCGAGTTGTGCAGCTTTCAGCAGATCACCACCATGACAGACGACCACAAGCGGGAATACATATGCATTTCAGGAAACCAGCACAGCTCTCTTATGAGCAACGTGAAAGTGTGGCTCTGGCTGGGATATACTGAGAACACCCAAAACAAACCCACTTCCCCGGCCCAACTGGCATCCACACAAGGGTAGAAATAAGGGAATGTATTTATGAGCATCTGGCTGTGGTTCAGTGAGGTCAGTGCACTGATAGAGTACAAGGATAGATCCCAGGACCTCTAGAAGAAGAGCTTACGTGGCTTATAGAACATTTGGTTTTGTGCCTCCATGATAATAGATTTTAGCTTTGTTAAATGCAGTCTAATTTGTTGCATCGTAAATATAAAAGTCTTGCGTAAAAGCAGCTTCACGTTAGTTACTTGGCATGTGTTTTGTCCCAGAAGAAAGAAATCAAATCCAGTATGGCTACCAGCCCACTCATCCTGTGCATACGCACACACATACACACCCACACACACACACACACACACACACACACACACACACACACACACATAAGACACTGATTCAGATTCTCCTGTGTTGTGACATTAATATTCAATCCATCTTTGGGATTTCTTTGTCAGGATAGCGCGATTATGCTGGTAACATTGACTGATATTGAGTTTGGCTTTTGGAAGAAGACACACGGTTTTCATAAGCCCATTAATCTTAAAAGGAGCAACTGTCAGAAAACATACAGCACCCCTATCCCTGACATAAAAAAGGCTTGTCCGAGGCCTTGATTTCTGGTTTGGCGGAAAACGATATCACACTGCCTCCGATAGAAGGCCTTGAATGTCTCTTTGCAGACTTTTCCATTATGGATCTGGCATTCTTAAGCTTAGAGGCAGAGAATAACGTTGCAACTGTGATTCATGACACATGACTGATTTACAGCTCAAAGTGGGTCATTTGATGCTCATTGCTATTACAGGTGTTTTTACAGATTTATCTAAGTATGGAGACTAGTTTAAGGCTAAGTAAGGTATACACTGAGAGAGTTCAAAAGTTTATCATAAACATTGCAGCAGAATTGCGAATTGAAAATACAAGGTTACTCTCAATTCCCACATGTGACCTTATGTTTTGGACTCCCTGGGCGGATTTCCAAGTAGGGCAGCATGAATCAGCAGCAGCCGTGGATGGAGTCTGAAGTGCTCCAAAAGTAATTAAGGTTCCTCCTCTTAATTGACAACAGACCCAGCCTGAGCGAAGTTCCTCCGCCAAACAACAACTGAGCATGGGAGAATAAAAATGTGCATGTAATAATGCCCAGAAAAGCTTTTTGGCTGAGCAGACTGGACAGGCAACGTGAGTGTTTTTATTAAGTTTATGTGACTCAGTCCTACCAGTAGGTGTTGCTGTCCGTTTTAAGGCTCTGGAATGTTTTAACCAACCCTATCAAGAGAAACTGATTATTTCAGACCACAACAGCACAGTATCTATGCCTAAATAAAAAAAACTCTCATGAGTTTATATGATGCATGCAAAGGAAAAAAGTCCTGCTTCCAGACTGCCAGTTTATATATCACTTCTTCTACACACAGGACAATTCTGCTCATGACCATAGGGGGAGCTCTTCGTCATTGTTTTACACTGCTATTATCATGCAGCACTGGAGAAGAAGATGGTCCTCCTTGCACCTCTGAGTCTCAGGGCAATCTCAGCATAAAATGTTCTGTCTATCTGAGTATAAAAAACAACTGTTGACAATGGAAATGTGGACCAGGAGACGGGACAAGGTTATCATTCTTCACGAAAGAACTGAAACTGAACAAAGAAAAAGGAAATGGCATGAAATCAGTAAATTCATAAATAGTTAGATAGTACCATCTGTCCAGTAAAGATGAAACACAGGCCTAAACAAGCTTAGTGTATTTTCTGGACATCACTTAAAAGTGATTGAACATTTGTTGATATAAATATAGGATTTTAAAACACACATAGCAATGTCATTGTGCTGCAATTTCATTAGAATAACTACAAGATTAAAAAGATATTATTCCTTCTGCAGGAAATTTAATTTTTACCTCCGCCAAGTCAAGGAAGTTATTTTTTCCTCCGTGTCTGTTTGTTGGTTGGTTGGTTTGTCAGCAGGATTACACAAAAACTATTGAACGAACTTCCATTAACCTTAGATGGAGGATGGGTTTCGGCCCAGAATAGACCCCACAAACTTATGGTGTTGATCCGGAAAAAGAAATGGTTCCAGGATTTTATTCTTACTTTCTTTAACATTGCATGGTGCAAGTGAATTTTTATTTATTGTTTATTCTTTTCAGTTTTTGTTTATTTCTCAGAGAATAACAGATGGATCTTGATGAAAAAAATCTGTCGTATTTAGATGGCCCGCATCTTTGAGTGATGCAGAAATCAGGTGAGATTAAATTATGATTAAGCAGTAATGAGTGGTTTAAAATGTAGAGTGATACAGGGTTATGCAATTTGATTTTGGGATAGGCTTGGCTGAGTTAAAGGGGTCTTTCATCTATAAGTCTGACAGAATAAACAGCCACATTTCGCATGACATTCTTCCTTTGGAGATTTATCTATAACAACTAAAATACCGTCATTTTTCAAGTCAGTGTGTATCACCTCTTCATCAGTCAATCTAAATCGAGATTGTGCTTGTGAATTAAAGCCTGGTCTGATAAAGAGGTCACACCTCAAATCTTTATTATGCTGACTCCACTCTGATAGCAGATGCTTAACACATGTGTGTCCTTATCACTAATACTTAGGAGTTAGTTATCTTTTCCATTTCCAGAACAGATCACCATCTTCCTGGAGTTATGGGTATTGCTCCCTGTAAGAAGTCCTACTTAAATCTTAATTAAGTGCATCATGATAAGCCTCTTTTCTCAGTCATAGAGAGATTACTGCAGAAACAAGCTACTGTACTGCAGGAGTGGATATCTTATTGTATGCCCTGTGGAGTTTCTAACCATCATGGTGCTATGAAGCAATGTTTTTAAGATTGGTCCCTGTTTTGCTTATATGCACAATATACTGTATGTGCAACATAATGCACATTGCTGCCACCAATTTTTGGCAGATCAACAGTTATTGGTGGGACCATGCAAACAAAATTAGTGTGGTGCCAGTAAAGGCATGAAGAGAAAGACTGTTAGCTTGTATACAAAGATGTAAACATTATAGAATTAATAACATTGCGAAAAAATCTTATTTGCAAATATTTAACAAACGAATTGTAGTAATTGTTAAACCTCAAAGATACTCACAATGTGCTTTGGTGAAGAAAACTGAATACAAACATTACTGAAAACTTCACAGGGCACCTTTAATACTTACTTTCTAACACTTAACTAAATATACACTCTGCGCGTGGAATGAATGCAAAAACTAAATCTGGCACAAATAATAAAATAATATGAAGGAAATTTCCGGAGCTCATTATCACCTCAGGGGAGCAGTATACCATTTTCAAGGTCTACCGTGGTATAGAAATTATCGATTATCATACCGTACACTATACATTTGCTTGAATTCTGCTGTATTTGTGTTATTTAAAAAGTAATATTTCAGGTTTATATCAACTTTCCTGTCTGTCAGGATATAATATTTATTTAAATTATACTTGAAAAGTGTTTGTAAAATCAGAAACCCTGTTTTAATTCAGTTATGGGTCATTGTAACTGATTGTAAGACTTATAATACTTGCGTAGCAGCTGTGATACCATCATATTTTCTAAGATGGTTATCTTGCTATGAAATCTAACTCTCGTCACCTCATTTGTAAGGCCGGCCACAGAAGACGTGCAGGAGACATCTGAAGTGACATGACTGCTTCCCACCCTCGGAAATGTCATCTTATCATGTTTTAAAACCAATTTGTTGTGTTTCAATTGTGTCAGTCATTTTGAATGAGGCATTCATGTAATATTTGTAAAGATTAGTTGTTTTTTTCCTTGTTTTTTTGTAATTGCTGATGAGAATGTGGAAGCATGCCTGACAACGTTGACTGATGCATGATTGTTTGGCTGCTACTGGCGCTCTGTGGAAGTTGACATTAAAAAGAAGTGAAATTTTGAGTGTGTTTTTCAACAAAAGGCAACCAAACAAAAAAGTATTTGTGTTGAATATAACCACAAGTCATTATTCCAGGTCAGAGGTCGGCCTGTGAACGCTAACGCTCAAGTCTGTTCACATTTTGCGATGACAGTTTTTTGAATCACAGCCTCAGAGAGAGAAAAAAAGTCCATTGTGTTTTCCTATTATGTTTCCACTTTAAATGAAAACCAGATTTGTCCCCATGCAACACACAACAAAGTTGTCATGGATTCCCAAGGACAGAAAAACCCGAACCACCCCTTTCTGTTGGAGCAGCTTTTGTTAGGTGGCGTAGACTAAGTACTACTAATTGAAACATTTTGGGAGCATTCAAATTATATTATCTTTGAAATGTGAAGCAGAATCAAAGGTGTTTACAGAAAACAAACACTGACATGTACCCCTCGGCTCCCCACAGATTTAGTGGGGCATACTTCTGCTTCTGCTTCATGCTTCTCTCCAAAAACAGCTCAAGCACGTGAATAATCCTCAGGCATCTCCCTTAATGGAACAATTAGAAGTAAGCTCAGAACATGAAGACACATGAGACGTGTTTAGTGAAGGTCACAAGCAATTACCCAGCCTGGTAAAAGCTGGCATGTCTCACATGGCACCGCTGCACGCCCTCATTAGGCGTGTTCTGCAGCTCAGAGTGGGTCTTGTGGCTATAAAAGAAGTGAGCTCGCTGCCTTCCAAGCCTCCTTTTAGCAGAACCTCACCAGCAGGAGCACAAAGAAACTACACATCACCACCTCTGGATCAGATAGGAGTGGACAAACCTTTTTTTGTAGAGGAGGGGAGGGGGATACTTGACCAAGGAATCGGTGCGTTTCTTTACAGGTTGGGCTTGGTTGGCTTTCAACAGGATAAACATTGATTCTCCCTCTTTCCTAATAATGAGCAACAAGGGCTTATTACCTTCCAGACTAAGTGTGAAAGTGTATGTTCAGTATTGGTTTTAACGTGACAAAAATGATCTTTTCAGATAGGTGAGAGGCAGAATAGCTGCAGCAAAATGTTCATTTGTTACTTTTGCTTGCCCCAGAACAAACATCACATAGATGATGCAAATACTTTGTTTTTGCCTGCACTGCTTGGGTCTTTATGGAAATAAAAGTCAATTTTCTCTGACACACTTTGTTTTTAAGTTACAGCCCCATGCTGCTCCTGGTGTGCTGCTAAATGCACACAATCTGGACCCCGTCTAATAATTTCCATACTGAGCACTGAGATCACTAAACTCACAAACACTAAATCAAAACCGTAGGCACAAGAAAGGCTCTTCAATAAAACACTACGGCTCATGCAGTTGTGGAAAGAAAATTGAAGCCATGACAAAGAATATACACAGATTCTGCTCGTGTTGAAATGGGAAAGAGACGGTTATCTGAACATGGTTTGGTTGTTTACCTGATGACAGATGAGAAGCTGATGTCCAAAATGCTGCACACCATTAGGACTAATTGAAACTTCATGCATTGCAGCTACCAGTCATTTTGCAAAATGTCATCATGACACACACACACACACACACACACACACGAATGCACGCAGGTACCCTTTATTGAGTTCAGCTCCTTTAACATTTACAAAGCAGCGTGTATAAAGCAGCATCAGTGTAATTGCACCGGAACGATCACTAAAATAATCAATTACAAATGATCTCCAGACTCATCGGCACACACTCACATTAAAGGTCCCATCTGAGACAATGAGAGATGGGACTTTAAGACTTTAAAGACAACGCACACTCGAGGCAGTGAATCCTTTGATGACACTTAAAACCAACATCAATATTTACCGACGGGGTTCGGTGCACCTTGCGGGTGTCAGGTGCGGATCGGATGAGTTCACTTGTGTCTGATCTGAAAGCGATTTGGGAGGAAAATTCACACTTTGAAGACCGGCGTCTGTTTGTGCACTATTCATGATGTTATGATCGAAGCGATATATTTTGAGAGATGAAATAATCTATAGATTCATTTGGGAACTATAGGATGTTACAAACTGGCCCAAACGGAACAAAAACCAGATTAATTATATATTTTCGGGACCACAATGAGAAGTGTCTGAACAGCAGCCGATTTAGCCTACTAAGCATTTTTAAATATTAAATTAATATTTTGAATACAAATGACAGTTTACCGCCCAGTGCTTGAGTTACGCCTGACACATTGCGTTTGGAGGAACATATAGTCCCTAAATATGCGTCAATCCTCATCCCTTTGAGATCACAGTCTCATTAAAGTATGAAAATAAAGAAAGAAAAAAGAAAACCTGCTCTTTTTTTAAAAAGTAATCATGCTCCATGAATCTCTCAGCAGTAATTTCATCAGTGTGTGGAAACTTGATCTCCAGTCTGTGATCATCAGACAGACAGATCAACCACAGCTACACATATTAATCTTTCTCAGGCTGTAACGGGATTTTTATTTTTGTTTTTAATTCGCACAAAATGTCTTCCTTTTGCTTCCATAAGATGCTGTTTAGAAGCGTGATTACTTTAGTTAGCCTAATAAGAGTCACCAGATGTCGTTTAAAAAAAAATTTAAAAAGTCGAGGTTAAGTTTGTGTTTAATTTGAACACCCTTGATGACATCAGTCAGTGGGGAAGGTAAAGTAGCCTGAGTATGCCTCATCCACCATTCATTCTCATGAGAAATATTAAGGACTGTGCATTTGACGTTCGTGTTTACATTACAATATTTATGAATACACTTTGAATTCAGTAAAAAATGAGGGGAGCCGTTCAACATTGTTTTTGTTTGGTCACACTTGACAAACCCAAACCCTGCAGAGCCGCACACCTGAGAAATGTGCTAAAAAAAAAAAAATACAACTGCAATAACGCGTGAGCTGCTTTCATAGCACGTGTTGTTTATTCATTAATACACATTTGATATGTTTTCATTCTTTAATAAATTTAATTACCTTTCAACGACCATACGAATGAATGAAACACATTTTAGAAAACAAGTCATTTGGCCAAAGATTCCTGTAATAAAACCAGACCACCGACCACGTCGTGGTTAGACTATATTATTTTGTATGGATCTCTATATGTTTATCTGACCTACGTAGTCTGACTTTACACTGTAGAAAATAAATCTGCTGCCGCGCAAAATGTATCCTCTGATACCACCTGAACTGTGGAAATAAAAATCTGTAGAGTTCAGATAGGACTGTTGTGTGTTTTGTGTGTTTTAATCATCCGTGTAAAGCAGAGTGGCCGGGGGGAAAAAAGAAGAAAAACAACAACGAAGTAATGCGAATTAATTTCCACTGGTATGACGCACAGATTGCGTTAATACAACGGCACAAACACTATTTAAGGTCCACAACAGATGCATCTTTAAATTCAGTGGCATTACATAAGAGAACGATCAAAGCCTACAGTGATACAATGCATGAATCAACACGGCAAAGATAATGTTGTCATATTATATTTTATTATTTCATAGTGAGCCAAAAAATAACGTTGGAGAACATGTTCGTATTTAACAGTGATGGATGTGTAACACAGGAGTAATCCACAGTGAGCAGCCTGATTAAAATGTGTGTTAATGATGCAGACTCGTTAGACACAACATGTAGACTGAGGTGTAAAATTAACGCGCCCTCTCGTTTTGATATCTTTATTAAATGCAAAGAAAATTAACCAACGCAATTCTGCAACGACGTTCAGAGAAAAGTTCACCCAGCCCGAAAAATGGTGCACGAGACCAAAAGGAAAAGCAGTGTGCTGATAGAAACCATGCAATTCCTGCGCTGTCCAGATGAGGGGAGTCCTGCCAACCAAGCAGTGGACAGAAGACGGAGCGAGAGACAGTGACAGAGACAGGTTACAAATGCCGGTTAAAGAAGAAACAATGGCCTAACTTATACTCAACAGATCGAGTTTCCCTCCACGGTTCCCCTCCAACCTGCAACGTGTAGGCAAATACGGTAGGTAAATGAGGTCACTTGATATCCAAACAAACTGAACGTCCACGAAAACTTTTAAAAAAATAAATAAATAAATAAAAGAGAGAGAGAGTCCATCATTGGTGTCAAACTTTCAGTCGATGTTCTCGAGCATCCAAAACTCCGCTCCACTGACCCAACCTGATGCTTTCCATGTGTCCTGCTCACAGATCTGGAAGGTGAAGTGGCCAAGAAGACACACAGAGGAGAAGGGTGGAGGTGGAGGTGGGGGTGGTGGGGTATAAGGACACTGCACCTTGTTACCATTGGGTCGACTGTTAAGTTTTACAAGTATAGTTTTGCGAGCGTATAAACGATACCTTCTAAACTTGCACAGGAAACTCCGAAAACATGCTGTGATAATGCACGTCTCTGGCATCCAGTCGATATCCCCATAGTCTGGGAGCGCTGCGATCTACAGAGGTATCGATTACATGAGTCCCTTCCCATGTTTGATGCTGTAACAAGACTCAGGCTGCTGGTGTGCAAGTCTCTCTCTCTGATGGTCGAATGACTCGATTATGAGGGATAATGTCCAGCACGGCTCGGTTATGGCCAGTGCATGAACTAATATGCAGAAAATACAGATTATAACAAAAATATAGTAGTTTTTTTTAATTAAATAGCCACAAATGTAAAAATATAGAAATATTGAACAACATATCCATCATCCACAGGTAGATCATTTTAAGGTGCACTGATGTTATTTCACAGGAATAATTTTACCTTTTTATTTACTAAACTGCTCACAACCATTTTAGTGGATTACCAACACAACGCTGACCACAAGCTCCCTCACATTTCATGAATCCAGTAAAGTGAAAGTTAGTAAAAAAAACCCATAATTTGTAAGCGTCACAACCAGCAAAATTACTGATTATGAATTTAATATTAATCACACCACCCCTCTCTGATACTACTCCTTAAGAGACAAACTAAAATGATGTCACCAATATTTTTATCAGCTGTCAGAAAAGTGTTTGAACTTTATTTTGAAGCTGAAACCACTCCGGGAAGATCCCCCCTCCACTGTCACCCCAGTCTATATCTCCTATGATGCATAAGTCCTTACCATAAGGCTGCACGTTGGATGAAACGCTTCCCTTTCTGCCACTTCCCCTATGCAAAATACTCAAGGAGGCTGCACGGCTCCAACCGGATGGGGTTTGCATTGGCTGACAGCCGTTTCCAGCGCGGGACGACCAATGAAACCAAAGCAGAGGCTCGGCGTATAACAGCGAAGATTGACGTGGAGGACGCGTCAAATTAATTCCAGCAAACTCCGGACTTCCCGGGATCACTCCAATTTGCTTTTATCGGATGAAGATCGCTTTGGTGCCATTGTACCTTGCAGCAGTCACTCGCTTCCAAAAAAAAGAAGAAGAAGAAGGGGGCGCGCTACACTCGCAGGAGATTTTTTAAGAGGTCCCTTTTTCCTCTTCTGGGGCTCATTCCTCCCGTTCCCCTTCCTTGTCTGCCTTCGCTCGGACGCGTTCAGCCATTTGAAGGGGCACCTATATGTCCCAGCATCACGACACATATAGGCAAATGGGTAAGGCTGTCTTATCATGTGCATGCTTCAGTGACAGGGAGCGTATGGATCCGCGCTCAGCACGCTTGCGTAAAGACAGAAATAAGCAATTTTTTTTCCTCCAAGTTCAGATAATGCGCAAATGGAGAGCGTCTTTTGGCGACAGCTTGTCAAGTTTATTGCAGAGGATTTTTCCAACAGGCCTTGTTGTCTGTTAGAAGCTTTAGATCTTCAATGGAACCACACCAGCAATTATCCGATGAAACGTGTGTCTTTGGAGAGCTCTGGAGTGGTAAATCAAGCTCAAGCTCGCCATTTTTAATGTTGTTTTTTGTTGTGAACGCAGGGATAGGAAAAACCCAGACAATCAGTGTACACCCTTTTGTAAAGTTAGTTGCAATTATTAACTAGAGGATCCCAGTGTGTGTAGGCTGACACATGTTGTACACTTTATGGTGTGATTTACAGCAGCTTGTGTCAAGGATGCAAAGGAAACTTTCTGAAGTTGTCCCATTATAATACACAAAAACAATTGTTTTATGGACTTATATGTTGTGGCAGAAGGAGTGCATTACAATAACAATAAGACGACGTATTCTATTCAATATTATCTGTATTTATTTACTCACCTCGTGCTGTGTAAATACTTTGACTTTGCATCTCTATTCTCCCGCAGAGCAAACCTATGGAGAGGTGAACCAGTTAGGCGGCGTGTTCGTCAACGGGCGACCCCTGCCCAATGCCATACGGTTAAGAATAGTGGAGCTGGCTCAGCTCGGGATCAGACCCTGTGATATAAGCCGACAGCTGAGAGTCTCCCACGGCTGCGTGAGCAAGATTTTGGCGAGGTACAACGAGACGGGCTCCATCTTACCCGGTGCCATCGGTGGGAGCAAACCGCGGGTCACGACGCCTAACGTGGTGAAAAATATCAGGGAATACAAACAAAGCGACCCCGGCATCTTTGCCTGGGAGATCCGGGACAGACTTTTGGCAGATGGAGTTTGTGACAAGTACAATGTCCCGTCGGTAAGCTCGATCAGCAGGATTTTACGCAACAAGATTGGAAATCTCTCCCAGCCTAATCAGTACGAGGGCGGTAAGCAAGCCTCCGCGCAGGCCGGGCTCTCCTACAACCACATATACCCTTATTCCTACCCAAACACCATGTCGCCCACTGGCACTAAAATGGGCAGCCCTCCTGGAGTACCGGTGACGGCTGGACATATGAGCTTATCCAGGGCATGGCCTTCTGCGCACACCGTCAGCAACATCCTCGGTATACGAGCCTTCATGGATCCTTCAGGTGAGGAAATCCCTTAGGCCTATGTGCCATACATGTAAGCCTTTAGCTCCCACTGTTCTCTAATAAGGTTTTAATAAAGCAGTGCAGCTGGTTATTATTGTGTTATTCTGTATGATGGATTGTCGTGTCACACCGCACAACCTGTTCAGGCTGCGGGCAGGACAATGTGTCCATTAGAAGTTGTACAGGCCTCCGTTTCACCATTCAGCCAGAAAGCAGTAAGTCCACTCTCAATGGGCCTTTTCATGGGATGATGCGTTTGCAAACACTTTGCTCACCTGCTAGATCCTCCCTAATCCTTCAAGTAGTCATTACAGGCATTTTTCTTTGCTCCTCCGGTCCTCTCGTCACTGTCTTCATCCGACGTTCAGTTGCCTGGCCCGGTGCACTTTTGTGCCATTAGGGCCAATATTATTTGAATAACATGTGTGTAAAATTACATATAATTATTAATTTTAAAATGATTTTTTTCTGATTGAAATAGCTCGACTCTTTAGACCTACTTATACAAGAAAATGGCTTCTTTTACGCACGCATATGCGCACACGTAACATGATAAAATGTAGGGCTGTACTGGGTGTAATAACACTAAATAATTTTTTAACATAAATTATAAAATGAGAGAAAAATAATTATGATGAGCTGCTGCTGCTTGATTTCAGCTTTAACGTTTCTTTGTTTTTTGTTTTGTATTTTTCTTTAAGATCAAATCAAAACCAGGATGTATTTTTTATTAATTCATATATTAATGCCTAGAATACTACTTTTTAATTATTATTTAATTATTTTGAAATTAAATTATGTATTCGTTGAATTAATCCCAAGTTCGTGACCATCTTAAATAGGCCTGCTGTTTTGAAAATGAAATATGCTTTATAGCTCACACCGGCTTATGCGTAAAGCATTTCTATAATTTCCATAATTCATTATGACACCAATTGGCACTGAATTGTTTTGATCAATGCTACTTTTTATACATATTTGATGTGAAGTTACTGTTTCTAAATCAGCCATCGCTGGGACGGATGGATACCCACCAAAAATGGAGGAGTGGAGCAGCGTCAACAGAGCAGCTTTCCCCGCGGCTCACGCGGTCAACGGGATCGACAAGTCAGCCATTGAGGCCGACATAAAATACGCACAGGTAAAGAAAAATATGCATAAATATATGTACAGCCTGTAACGTTTCTACACCAAGTAACTATATCACACCATTTTATTTTCTTTATGGGAAAATGTCCAAATGTTCAGTGCCAAACTGGGCTGAGGCCTTTAGTAAATTATTGCTCTCTCTCTCCAAAGGCCTGTGGCGGAGTTGTGAAAAGTTTCCATATCAGAGACCCTCAGACAGAGTCACATGAGGCCAGAGAGCTCTGTTTGATAAGAGTTTACCCAAGAGACTCCCGGGAGTTTTATTACTGTTGATTAAACGTTTGCTTGTGTTTGAGATGACAGACAGAGGAAACCTAGCTGTGTGTACTCTAATTAGTATTAATTATGGCAAACTAAATTACAGTGAATCTCATGTTCCTCAGCTTCCTTCTAAACCATCCAGACATCACTGCTGTGGGCCACATGCTACTGTCACATGTAATTATGAGAGCTGTGCGTTTGGGGTTTTTCTGCTTATTTAGTCCATATCTCATCTGTCTGCCTGCAGCCCTCCTCCACACTGTCCGGTTATGTCTCGGCGTGCGCCTACTCTCCCACCAACCAGTATGGGGTGTACAGCGGGCCAGCGGGCGGCTACGTGGCCCCGGGCCACCACCACTGGCAGCCGCAGAGCCCGACCCTGTCGCACCCAGGCAGCGGGATGGGCATGCACGCAGGAGAGATCCACTCACCGATGACCTTCAAGCATCAGGCCCGAGAAGGTAGACCGAAGGGGGACACAGCTTAATGTGAAAACTGAACTGGTGACAGCTGTGTCGAGTCCATGCCTTAAATTATATTCTCTGGATTGCAGTTGCTTTATATTAGAATATTTTAAATAGTGAATAATAATGATTATTATTATTATTATTATTATTATTATTATTATTATTGACTGCATGGGACCGAACAGTCTCTCCCTTCACCGTTCCTGCTCAGGCACACACATTTTCGCAATAAGCAATGACCGCAACGAGTGCAAACATTTACCAAATCCCAAAAGAAGTCTAATTATATGCCAATTAAGAAAAATACTGACCCGCCAGACTTGGCCAGCGTCAGCCATGAGCTCTGAGGACACACATAAAATGGAGGAAAAGCCTATTGTTCAATAAAAAAAAAAATTCTGTCATTAAAAAAAAAAAAAACGAGTAAATGAGTATCTGCTCTAACGTGTAGGTGGAATAACTCACGTTAAATGCATTTATCTTAAATAATAATTTGACAATGAAGTTGCATGCACAGGCCAACTGTACTTCTGCTGCGCGTTGCAGGAGACAGAAAACCACCCAGTCCCCTGAGCAAGCAGCAGCAGCAGCAGCAGCAGCAACATGAAGACTTGAACAGTGTGCACGGACCCAGTCTCCATACCTCATCATCATAACCGGGATTTACACCACCTTAATTACCAGATCCATTTAACTGAGCTCATTTCAACAACTCCCAACAGTAAGTCTGAAACACTAACGGCTTGTTTCCCCCCGAGTGTTCGCAGCTTACAGTCAAACACAGGCCCATTCACATTCATTATGAGTACAGTAGCTATATCGACCTTCATGGCCATATGAATGTAAGCTTGCATGGATGTATCGGTGTTTCCCCTCATTGGTTGATAGGTTTGTTTTCTCCATTGAAATATTTCATGTGTGTTCTCTTCTGGAGGCTGCAGGAGTACAAAAAAAAAAAAAAACGTTTTGTCAGTCTAGTTTGTCATCAATGTTTTGTTATAAAACCAAAGGGCTATTCTGTAATCCGCCATGTTATTATGTGATCTGAATTTGTGGCCATGACAGTGACTCAACGATGTGAACAAAGAGATAAATTGTCTAAATGTAAAATATTTGCCAAAGCTTTAATTATATATTTTTTATAATTTCTTGTAAATATTCAAAAAATAAAGGCTTTGTTAAACGCCACATGTTGTCGTAGTTGATATTATCTCATCACAGGTCCATTAAACGGTGTACTCTTTCTGTTCAGGCCGTGGGCTCAGGCCTTAGAGTTTTCTGTTCCCTTGAGGTTTCCAGGTTAATAATTTCTCTCACCTTTAAACTGCTGATTACGTGGAATTGAATCTACAATTTTTTGTGACTCCAAAAAGTGACTTTTAGTAATGTCTTAAAGGTTTATACCACCAATTTCACCACAGTAGTCCGTCCAACTGGAAGTGACAGAGAGATTACTGTACGAAATGGCCCAATATATTTCACATTAGGATTAAGCGCCATGCAAAAACTTCGATAACTCACGTATTGTACGATTGTATGTAGGCCCATTTTATTGGCAATGATCGACCTGCCAACTTCGCGTGTAACCGTCTAACCCACATCACTTCCACGTACTCTTCTCAGGCTGGGCGCCTCTGCTGATGCTATCTCAGCTGTATACCTGATACATGCCATGATTTGAATCGCAGATCTGATCCTGGGTGTTAATTTCCGACGCCTATGTCTACAGGTGGCAGTCCAAATCCCCCTCATGCAAATTGGAGGCGTATAGGATTATGTTTATTCGTGCGGCCTGTTTGCTCGAACAACAGAACATCTGTGTGTCCACGTTTGCTGATATCTCCTCGTCTTTCGGCTCACTTCTACGGTTATTGCTTTTTGTGGTGTTCAACTGACCCTATCGTAGTCTGTTTTACGATGTTTTCTGTAGCCTACAGTAATGCTATAAATGGTTATGTATGATTAATAAATGTGTGCCATGCAGAGCTGTTTTTGGAAACATTGGATCCCCTCAGTAGAAAAAGTCCATCCGTCTGAAGTGTGGCCCTCAGTTTGAATGACATATATGTTTGCGTCCTGGCTGAATGGTGCGTTTGTGAAAGTTGAGTAGCTTTTTTATTATTATTTATTTTAGGCGACAACAAATCTGTATCTTTATTGATTTTCTTTTAATTGATATCAGCAGCCCTCATTCCCAAAATATAAAATTACAAGTCTAGTCTGTCATAGATTTAAACGTTAAAGTTACATTTTTAATATTCTGTTCAACCCTTATTGTGATAGAAATTACCATGAAGCAATAAAATAAATTAATATTTGAAACATTGTAATAGTTGTATACATTTTACTGAAATGTAGCCCACTTTTTGAAATTGAACTTTAAGGTTCTGGTCCTCATCCCTGCAAACATGCTGCATCTCATCTGTTGTTACTTGATGCAGGACAGTGAGGTCAGGGGGAATGTGTGCAACACAGTTGGTTTGGTGACTGGCCCAGTGTAGTTTGGTCGAGTGAGATTGAGCATTTCTGTGGTTTTTAACAGCACGTTCAGTGTGAATGCAACCAGGAAGTAAAAATATTTTATGCTGGTATTTTTATGCCTTGCAGAGACAGAACGATATATTAAATAGGAGATTGTCCGTCCCTTTTGGTTGTCAGTCAAACTCCTTTTTATGGTTCCAAACGCACATGTCTTCGTACCTTTGATGTAGACCGAGACATACTTTGACTGGATTTCCCTCCAGTGAGCTGAGATTTGGCTCATTCAATTAGATTTATCTGCTTATTATAAACCCTGATTATCACCCGAATCAGTTTCAAAAAATGTAATTCTCTGAAAGCAAAAGTTTTGGATTTACTGAGTGGTCTGAGTGTTACAGTGTGCTGCAATAAATGTTGATTTTGATGGTAATTGCCTTCATTCCCCCGAAAATCAGCAGAAAACTATTGTGTCAGATCTGTCTCTCTGTAAGTCTTTGGACTCAGTGACTTTGTGGATTTACAGATGAACATTTGGACTCTTTCTTTCTTGATTCTGGCTTAGCTTTGGAAGTCAGTTGAAAACTTAAGCCGAACCATCCAAGAAACAGGAAGTATTGTTCATACAAAAGCCATGACAGTAATATTTCACCATGTAGGTTATTTTCAAATTAGAGATAACAGCATGCCTTTTGAAGATGGCCTTTAAAAAAAGAAATCCTACTTTCTTAACACTTAAAGGGGCACTATGTAGTTTTGGAGATTAAATTCAAACTCTGAAATTTAATATTTACAATATTAATGTGGTAATAATACAAACTCAGAAATATTCATCTTTTCCATAACTGAATAAACCGGCTGTTCTCAGAGGACAATGAGGTCCCCAGGACACTGTTTGAAGCTAGAAAGGTGGCAGGGTCCGCCAAATATAAACAAAGTAAAACAATACGCAATTGTGTTGTCCTTCTAAGGACAGTTTTCACAGATTTCACTTGCAAGCACGTGTCAAATGTAAATCAATAATCATACCTGGTGTCTAAGTCAGCAGTATTTTTTGAGTTTTAATTGAAAAGGAAAATGTTCGAGGGTTCTGAAAAAGGATTACAGAAAAGAAGACATCGTTTAGTCGCAGGGTGCTATTATACTGCAAGCAAGGTTAAAGCACAAACCACTGAAGTGTCATACTGATCAGTTTTAATAGCAAGTTTTAGGATACACCCTGGAATTCGTGTACCCTCTGAGCTCCATTTTGCAGTCGCTGGTTCCTTTCCCTTTTTGCAGAAAAATCCCAAGTGACTCAGTATATCCAAACATTAAGATGGCCTATGAGTACACACGCTCCCTGACTGGAGTCGTTCTGTTTTCCCGGATACCACTTGGGGTTCAGAAAACACTCCTTCATGGTGGCGGGGTTACTTCCTGCGGGACCTATGGTCATCAATCAGGGCCGCGAGTGATACCCCCCACTGCGTCTTCTGCAGACCCTCTGTGCTGGAAGGGCAGCAGGTGGGCTGCTTTCAGATGGTTGTTTCCTCTTGGTACAGAGCACGGAGACATAATATTTCTCTTATTTTTAGAGTGTATACTTTGAGATGGGTGACAACATGGTAGTTAGGCCACTTTTTTCATCCCAGAGTCACCTATCATTTTATAACTTTTTTCCAGTGATGTATTCATTCCATACAGTAAAACCTACTATTTACAACTATTTAAAGGTGCACTATGTAGTTCTGGGGAAGCAATTTTAATCAGAAGAGAAAGATCTTCATTGACTGATTTTTTATGCATAAACAAACTACAACTTAATTTTCACGACTGAATAAACTGAAGAACCAAACTGACATTAAAGGACAACACACTTTCATACTGTTTCACTTTGTTTATATTTGTCGGACCCTGCGACCTTTCTAGCTTCAAACAGTGTTTTGGGGACCTCATTTTCCTCTGAGAACAGCTTGCTTATTCAGTTATGGGAAAAAAAAATATATTTGAGTTTGTATGATTACCTCATTATCATTATGAATATTATAGTTCTGAGTTTGAATTTTCTTCTCCAAAACCACATAGCGCCCTTTTAAGTCGAATATTTGATCACCACTGGAACCATTTGCCAATATCTTTTTGTTTAAATATTCTGGTGTCCAGTGTTATGGATGCATATTTATGCAAAATGTTTAGCTCTGTGTTTGCAAAATGTAGTTTCTCCCTCTTAATTTATCCACGTCTATTAAATATTACTAAAAAACAACAGTGAGTAGAGGAGACAAAATAAGACTTTTTGCACTGTAATATGCTAAACCTTCAATGACACACAAGTGTGCAGATGCCCACAGACTTAAACACTGTGCGTTCTCTGATCTCTGGCTTCTCGAGAGTGTTAACTCTGCAACTTAAACTTGAAAGGATTCTCAAATGCCACAAGCTTAAACAGACACTTGGAGAGATGGATAGGAGATTCAGCCTCCTTGGTCCTAATGGATATGATATTAAGACCTATTAATAATCCAGGCAGAAGCAAAATGGTGACAGAGATTCCTTTAAAAAAGCAAGAACAGGCGCCCCTATCTTCAACTGCAACGATTCATCAGTGTCTACCATGTGTACAGGAAGGATTGAGTGTTCTTCAAAGACCAAAGTTCAGTTTATGTATTGGACACTTTGCCAGGTTTGATTTAAGACATTTTACATTATCTGTACTTTTTGTGTTGAGGGGGGAAACTACCCCAGGCTGGCCAGGAGTCCCTCACTCACTTTCACTGCCTTCTCATGAGTCAAAGTCAACAAGAGAGCATCTCAGGACAGGCGACATGGCAGGCCCGACAGGTCTTGGAAAAAGCAAAGAAGGTACACAGGAAACCTTTTAAAAAGAGAGTGGCAAGTTGGCGAGGTGTCAAACTTGGACAAAAAGGCTGGTGTCAGCATCTGTCATGGCTGAAATTTCAAATTAATTGACGTGCCATGGAAACGTACATGCATTGCAAAAATGTACAATGTTGAAACATGTGCCTGTCAAAGGTCTTTGACGAGCGTGATATCCGTTTTGGAAAATCATGTGAGGAGCAAGGCCATCAATTAAAATCTGTATGACAGAATTTGATGCATTCAGAGAGCAAATTGTAGATAAACAGAGGAGAGGAAACAGGCCTACTAAAGAGATAATTATACGGGCTCAAACACATTTATCATTTGAGAAGAATCAGTATTGTCATATGACAAATTTGTAACTGATGCATTCATGTTTGTACCACCCAAAACTAAAACACTAAAGCAGTGAGTCCATAACGATGTCATCCTTGTAATGCAATCACCATTGGATGTTTTTTTTTTCCACTGACTGTCCACAGGATTTCCAAGCAGGCAGAGTTACAGCTCTGTAGTCTAGAGGATGATAAATGTCTCCCTCCCATGTTCTTACTTGCTCTGCCAGCTCACCACATCAACCAGACGCTCTAAAAGCAAAAGGGACAGAGACATGATGATGACATTTGGATTCTAAATGAAAACGTATCATTTCACATTTTGCTCGCAGGAGATTCCGCCGTCGTTTTTGGTCCTTGGAGGATACGACGCAGCAATAAAGAGAATAACCGCAGGAACACATTGAATTGCAGGGGCCAGCTTTGATTATTACATACAGATGACTAAAACAGCATGAAATTATGTTAGCAAACACAATTAAAATGCACTCTTTGAAAAGGCTGCCATGAAAGCAGGCATGTTTTTGTAAAACTAAAAATGCTTGTAATTTGAGTGTATTGTCTGTAATGGGTATGTAAATATCAGCATCTTGAGGAGTCTGCAGCTCTTTACAGGAAAGTCAAAATACAGACCTACATTATGGAAATTTGTCAGCAGTTTTGTAGTCGAAGTCTATTTTAGTGAGGATCTGGGCACAGACAGAGACAGTGCTCAGTGCAGGAGGATCCTCTCTAATTTGTGGAGACGATAGAATTAATGTTCTGCCCTGCTGCCCATCTGTGACTTATTTAAAGTGTGCTGAAACATATACTGTGCTAAATGTTGCCACACACGTCACATGCTACCAGCAAGAAAGCTATGCGGTGTTGGATTTAAGGGTTGCCTTCAAGTTAATTTTTGGCTCAAATTCTTATTAGGTGATAATAAGATGATGACTCTTCTCCCAAAAATGTGAGTGGTAAACCACGGTACTGTCTGTTGGTTTGGAAAATCCTGCCCCTGTTGGATCTCTGAAATGGGTGGATAGATGTGTTTTTGTATAGAGAGAAGATGAAAATAGAAGAATTCTGACTTCTTTGATTCAATGCATTGGGATATGTTTATTTCTGACAAAACAAATGTTTTATTTTTCCTAATTTCAGGGCTGGTGTGTCTTTTTTTGTTTTTGTCATTTTTGAGCTTATCTCTAAAAAAAAAAAAAAAAGACCAAAAGCAACAACTGAAGATGTAAATCTTCCAAAATGCGACACAAATGTATATATTTTCTTTTAAAAATGTTTTATTAAAAAAGGTCAAATAATCTTTTTATACAGCTGGGCACTGTAGTTTTTCCGCAAGCGTTACTCAAACAGGAGTAAATATTGCTTTTGTTGGGGACTATGTTCAGCTGTGGATGAATGCACATTTGGTGCTTTAATCTATTTACATCACCAGTGTATGTGGGATTGACTCAAAATAAAGTACAGTGTTTGAGTAAATGGCAATGAAGAGCAACGTGGCTCATGCTGGGTTTTTAATAGTCTTCGGACAACAATAGAGATTTACAGAGGAATAAAATATGTCAGGTTTAGATATCCTTTAACCTGAATAATCTCTCTGGGCCTCCTACAGCAGCTATATACTGAAAACGTATGGATGTTTCAGTGGTATTCAGAGTTTCTACTTTTCTATTTTCCCTCGACTAACAATGACAAAAGAGAGTTCCTATAATTTATCATAACATTGTGACAATAGGGCATCTGTACACCTTCCAGTTGAGGGTGGTGGTTACAGTTAGTGTTCAGCCCCTCTCATTAGAGGTCAGGAAGTCAAATCCTTTCTTGTTTAACATAGAACATCAAACTCACCACCAGTTTCATGAATTGATAATTGTATCTTTAAAATGCTCTAGAGAAAAGCTGTCTAGTTTAAACAAATTCATTGGCTTGGGGCTGAATACGAAGGACGGCAACAGATACCAAGAGATAAAGTAGGTTGGAAAAGTAAGAAAAAAGTTCTTGACATTGTATGATTGTACTGTGAGCTCAACGTAGAGCTTTTTTGCCAGAGGTTATTAGATGAAAGAATTTACTTAAAAATATAAATGAACCAGAATGGCACTCAGCAGAGCACATACCTCTGCCAGTCCAAGGCCTAATCCAATATCAAACTCTAAAGCTCTTTATCACTCTAAATTATAAACCACCCGTAACTGCTTAACCAAGCACACCAGATCTGTAACAGTGAACCGCTAGGACAAAAAAAACTATGCAGATGGACTCGTACTCTTCCTCTTGTTGTCGATTTTTATTAGGATTCATATCAAATTGTACTTACTAATCAATAAGATTCATACATTATTCCCAGAGAAATTAAGAGAAATCTCAAAAAACAAAACAAAACAAACGGTGAAAGAGCACGGTCAAAGAAAGTGAGGAAACATTCCTGGATCCATCCCTTTATCCAGATTCGTACCCGAAGTTAGTGGGGTCTATTCTGGGCTGAGACCCATCCTCCATTCAAGTTTCGTTGAAATCAGTTAAGGAGTTTTTGTGTAATCCTGCTGACAAACCAACCAACAAACAGGCACAGATGAAAATATAACCTTCCTAGTGGAGGTTAAAAACATTTTGTCCTGCAAGAATAAGATAATAAAATGATTCAGAGATTATCAATATTTATTACTATTTATATTGTTGAACATGAGTAATTTTATATGTAAACACATATATTTATATGTGTGTGTGTGTGTGTGTGTGTGTGTGTGTGTGTGTGTGTGTTACTACCATGCAGTATCTGTGTGATGATTAAATCATCCTGTTATGAATTTATATCCATCATTTTAAATAAATTCTCTTAAAGTCTAAAGAGATAGAGTCTCTTTTACAACATACATTTTGATCTCAATGGAAATGTGTTAATAAATACAGCTTAATCAACAATCTCACACAATGATTAAAGTTCGAAATGATTTGCAGCCACAGATGGCTAAAAACAAGATGGACTTTTACTGAGGCAACATCATCATGCCGATAGTTATTGTGATTGTGACCAGGGTCTAAAACAGGTCCAGGTTTGTTATAAGCAAATAATCACTCAGTTTGTAGAGGGTACGCTGGCATCACTTCAGCATTCAGATGAGATATCAGGAAGTAGAACACACGGGTGTGTAGAACAGGTCTAAAACATGCAGAACCTGTTGCTCTGTTGAACACTGCATGGGTTCAGCAGGACCAGGAGTGAACGTGTCGCCATGTTGTGAGTTAGAGATAATGCAACAAAGGCTGAAAGGTAAACATCGCTGACTGTCATTAATCAGTCTCTTTACCACGTCCTACTGCTGCCACTCCCTTAGCGTTTGTGACAACAGCGCCAGTCAGACTTGCCGGCCCCTATCAGTTGTCTGATTTTAAGGAACTTGTTGGCCGATAACCAAGACAGGCTCCAGTCTAAATCAACACAAACTTTCATGACCTATTGACTTTAGCGACATCCGGGATGAAATAAAACATATACATAACTGTTTGACCTTTCCCATATTGACAGTATCATCAGGCATAAACAGCCAATATTTCTGTTTGGTCTGTAAGTGAGCGGAGAGGTCCGGTCTGTCGAGCAGTCGGCTGCAGCTAAACCAGCAGTAGGAGACAGAGAGGGAGGAAGAGGGCCCTTTGAAGAACACGAAGTGGAGTCAGTTGTGGAGAACCATGCACGTTGCTGGTATTGGTGCTTTTCACTCAGACACGCCTCTCGCATCTCAACACTCGCACGCAGCATTGACCCAAAGGGTGGCTGTTAATTTGGCATGGCGAAAACATGGCTTGAAACTGAATGAAGGGTCTGATATAGCCTCTCCACTGGGGAGGGACTGCAGCACCACAAGCCAGAACAAATTACATCACGCCAATATGGAGATCACCGAAAGACAACATGACATGGTGTGTGCATGAGGAAGAAATGCTTGTAAGCAACACAGGAGAATACTCGACGTATATTATTTGCATCTGTACGACAGTAAAGCAGCCTATGGTTGTGCTGTTCAAACTGAGGTTTATATTTTCATGAGGAAATCAATGAAATGCAAACTATATGGTCGACCAGCCTCCTAGTGTGGGCTTTGTGTTTGAATGCTGACAGATGGAAAAATGGCCTCAGCAGCTCATAAACACACATGTAATAACCAAATAATACTGCCCTGCCAATTATAATAGCAAACCGGAGAGCTGTATACTGCAGAGCAGAAGTGGAATAAACTTTTTTTTTCTTCTTCTGAGTAGAAATACAAATACCACAATGTCATTTTTTTCCCATTATAAGTAAAAGTCCTTCATGCAAATCTTTACTTTAGTAAAAGCACAGACAAACAAAACACAAAGTGCACATTATGCAGAGTGGCCCATTCATAGTGTTGGATGTTGTATATATTTTTTTTGATTATTGTATTTTTGTTGTTGTTGTAGTTTGTCAAAGTGTAGAAAACTGTAACCTTATTTCTACTACTACAATTTTATCTTTAATAATCTTTAATCATATTTCATAGGCTGATTTTATGTTTGATATATTATAAATGATAATACAGTATGTACCGTAAGTCAATAGCAGAACACACTTGACCGTGTATATGTCAAAGGTCACTATGTAAAAAGTGATTAAAACATTAAAACCATGCCACCGTCCTCTGTAAAGGCTGATTATTTTACAGTATTCAAGATTGGGAGGGTTAAAAATATATTCACAGTACAGTTACAAATTACCTGTTAAAAAATGTAGTTAGTAACGTAATCCAAGTATTACAATTACAATATTAAAGTAATGTAACTTGATTACTTTCTGTTACTTTTGGACTACCCCTGCAAATAAAGAAATACAAATAGAAAAGAAATATCAATAAGAATTTATTGAATCTTAATTGTGTTTTTGGTACCGTTGTGTGAGACTCGTGAAGTGTTGTCATGTGCGCATGTGCATGATTACAGACTAGTCCATCATTCTGTATTTTATAATTGTGTGTAATTGTATGTGTGTAGGAGAAATTAATTATGTCAATAATTAATTAAAAGCGAAATGACAGGAAATAGTCACCTATATAGATAATGAGAAGATTATACATTTTTCAGTAAAAATGTCTTGCAGAAATGCAGTAAAGAAAACACTGAAAGGAATCATTATGGGTGCTAAGACAAAGAATGACATAAAGTTAAATATATATATATATATATATATATATAAATATATACTATTTTATTAAATGTATCATCGTCCTCTGCAGACAGAATACAAAGCTATGTGGGTGGCAACTCTGTACTGGAGATCCTCTCAGTCATCACCCTCCACTGCAGACTGCGTCAACCACCAGTCACACTTCCAAGCCACAATAGCAAGGTGGGCCTCTGCAGAAATGCTTAAACTGCACTCAATTGTCTAGCGAGCGCTCTGTCTTTCAGCTCCAATACTCCTTCACGGTGTGAAATCCTAATGAGAAACACAATCATTTTTTGTTCTCTGGTCGAGGAGTATTTTAGTAGCTTAGTAAAGGAGGCATGTATGTTTTGGCCAACGGCACATAACGCAGCTGAAGGGCTTCTTTTTTGTTGAAGCTGTGCAGACTCAGGTTTTATCCAAACTTCTTTGTGCAGGTCAACATTTAACTGTGAATTAACATATAAACAATGCAAGCAATGTAATATCACTTCCACAAGTAAAGTTTGGTTATCATAAGTTATGCTTGGACATTTGCAGGATGTCAAAGTGTTATTTTTCATTTTCAGGTGTAAAAGTGTCTGGAGGTTTACTGTATATTGTGTAACTTGACTGTCTTGTTTATCCCGCAGTAAAGTCTCACAATGAGGAAAAACATTTCTTGTATGTGTTTCTTCACGGGAAATGACAAAGAAAAGCCATTAACCATCTCCATTGCACAGAAACCAGCTCTTGGTGTCTTGCTGGCTGAGAGAGACAAAAGGTGAGTGTCAGAGTGATAGAGGAAGTGCTTGTCTCCTCTTCCTGCTCTCTGCGGCACAAGAATGAAGAGGATGTCTCCGTGTACACCAGGGCTATCCATTACTGAGTTAACACGGTCTCGGCTACTCTATAAGTGAAATCCAAGGCTGTCTGTCTGTCACATGGAAGAAAAAACAAATAAACACACACATGAATTTGTCGAGGTTTTGTACGGGGGCTGATATGTGCCAAAGAATGCTGAGTCTTTGTCCATTAAAAACAAGACTCTGTATGGATACACCATCGTGCCATCTTGGGTCCACCTGCAAATGCAAACAGGGAAATTCTTAGAGGAAGGCTTACATTTCCCCCAAAGAAAAGTTTGTTCCTGCCAAACTGACTGGGTGACCCAATGAAAACACGTTGAGAAAAACAAGGTGAAGCCCCTCCGTGCTGCTCGGATACATCTGAACTCACTCTGCAGCAGGTTGGGTCAGTCTACGTTCAAAAACCTTATTTTAATATAAAAATTCATTTTCACCAGCTTGTTAAATGAACGAAGAGCGAATTTCCTCGCATATACATTTCATGTCCATGTATGTATATGAACTGAGAAGAAATCAGCCAGTTGCAGAGATTAATTGAGAAATTAAGTACAATTTTGATGTACTATTTTACACTTCAACTCAACCACATTCCAGAGGGAAATATTACCTAATATTACTTTTTATGGCTCTTATTTTGAGATTTTACATTGGGAATCACATGATAATCTTGTAAAATACATAGTTAAAGTTAAAGGTCCAGTGTGTAGGATTGATAAAGATTTTGAGGCAGAAATGGATTATAATATTCAAAATTTTCATTAGTGTATATTCACCTGAAACTAAAAACTGTTGGTTGTGTTTTCGCTACCTTAGAATCAGCATTTTATTACATATAATATATATTTAAGTCCTCTTCCACGGAGTCTGCCATGTTGCACCAAACTGTAAAATCTGACAGAGTGACTTTACTTTAAAAAATTGTGGAAACTGATTACATCAAAATAAAGTAAACTTACAGTGCACCATGTTTCTACACTGTAAAGTTTAAAAGTTGACTTTAATTTTAAAAAAGTCAGGAAACCAATTACCTTAGAATTGCCAGGTAAAGCAGACTATTAACTTAAGGTCATGCCAGCTAAAAAGTTTATTTTATTTGGTAATTTTGAGGTCACCTGTTTAAGTAAAGTCAGTTTGACAGATTTTGCAGTGTACAGTAGCCCAGAACAGACCAGCCAAACACTGGCTCTGGAGAGGGCCTTTAGCGTCTTTTTTGTTTTATGCAGCCACCATAGGGAAGCATGAGATGAGGGCTCTTCAGTTGGTTTCAAGCTACAACTTCAACTCTAGATGCTCACTGGACCTTTAAAGGTGAAGCCAGCCCTTTTAAACTTCTCAGAGAGATCTATTTAAATAACTGGTTGAGACCCAAAGAAGTAGAATCATCTTATATTTCACAGAAAGAAAGATTTAGATGAGAAAGATAATGAAAAATCTGAAAAAGCAGAACCTTGTTTTTTCTTCTTTTATACCTCATTAATCACCTCATGACCCCTCAGATTTATCTTGTGCCCCTTCGAAGAGGGCTTGATTTCTAAACTAACTAGAACAGAAAATACTACGAATTGAATTGATGCATCACAATTAACAATTCAATCAAACCTTGTACTTGTAATGAAGTATTTTTACATTGGTATACCGCTACTTTAATTTAAGTTAAATAAAAGATCTGATTCTAAAATCAGGATCTTCTTGAGCATAAATCCAAAGGGGGGACAACGGGGACACAACCCCCATTTTCATGTAGTTGTCCCCTCCAAATATATTAGATATTAGATTTTGGCCCTGTTCTTGAGCACCCTGTCTTCATGCTCCACTACATTATTACAGCCAATGTGCTTCATCAGAACAATGAATAGTCGGTTTTATGTTGCCAAGGAAGTATAGTTAGGGTATTTTCAGGTATGTGTTTTTAGTTTTCCTTAAACTGCAAATGGGCAAAGCAAGACCTTTAACAATAAAACAATGATTCACATAGGGTCCTGCATCCTTCATGTTTCTTGCATGTTCTACTTTGTGTTTTTCTTTAGTATTCAGGGGGACATTTTCAGGTCTTAGGCTTCTCCCCACATCCATCCGTCCTCTCGGCTCAAGCAGCAAAGCAGTTGTCTCCCCTTTCATCGCATGAAGCTAACGGGTAGGTCAGGAGAATCTAGTTTCTCTATTCCGTGTTGATAGGGGGGATAAAGGAAGATTGATTCCCTCGGTCTCATCATCGCAGGTGTTTGCCTTTATGACCAGCGTCCTCTACAAGCAGTTTCTCATTACACTCTGGTGAGAATGGAGGACCTTCAATTCCCGTGCATTCCAACAATGCTCTGAAGAGTGTGTAATTTTGGAGACTAAATTTAGGGGGGGAGGCAAATCAGTTTTTATTTAAAGCAGACCTGACTCAAACGCAGATTCACCGCACTGTGGTCTGACTTCAAACCAACTCGTTACTTGGCTTTTTCATGTTCTGACTGCTGCAAATCTCCGATCCCTCTGAACACAGCCGAAAAAAAAAGAAACAGACTGTTGTTGATTTTGTTTCCATCTTTGTGGGAGAATGTCTCCATAATAATGCACACACTGATGGTAAAGCAGCTGATCAGCAATTGTCTGAAATTTGTTCATACGTAGGCTTTGATTTGATGTGAACTTTTACCAATTTTGTAGTGAGCTTCCTTGTATTTAAATGTTTCTAGTAATTTCACTTGCAAGTGATTGATGTACACCTCCCTCAGAAGTGAAGCCTTCAGATCAAACTGAGAAGATAGGCTAGATTTCATCATTAGAGTTAATCCATCAACAATGCCAGAGCAGTGAATAAAGCCAGAGTAAATGACTGTGTTTGCTCGGTCTCGGGGTAAATATTAGTTTGTCCAGATAATGCTACGGGGCTGCTGAGGGTTTCCACCATGCTTAGGTTACACCAGCATCTGTTCTCTTCCTGCAGAAGAATTGTTTCCCACTCTTTCTTCTTCTCGAAAGCCAAACATCAGTAGCAGTCTCAAGTGGCTGAAAGTTTTAGTTGATAATCCGGTCTGTCACTCAGACCCACAGTAAGATTAATGGTGGGGGAACTCCAATCTGGCAAGCATCCCACTCAATCAAAACAGATAACTGGGTTTGAGAAATAGTTCTCAGACACGGAGCTGAATCACATATGTCATTCAAATGAATAAAAAAAACAATTGCTAATCATAACATGCATGTTATTTTAAGAAACCTGCACTCTCTGAGGATTTTGGTCTTGTCTAGTGTTAATAATGTAAGTTTAGTGGACACATTTAAGTTAAAGCTTGAATAGTGAAAGTCTACTCACTGTTATTTATGTGATTTCTCCTTTGGAAGTGACCAGGGTCAAATTAAAAGCTCAGAGGGAAAAGGGAGCCCTCTACTGCTCAAATCAGCCACCGTACAGCTCTTTTCTGTCTTACTGCCTGAAGTAATGAACCAGGAAGTGTTTGCTGCTTCATTAGGTCAGCGAGAGTGCAAAAGCTGCTCAAAGGTGAGAGTTACACAAAAATGCAATGTTAAATTATTCTTCAGAGGTCAAAGAAGACATAACGTTGACAGACTGATAATGCATTCAGACTTTTAGTAATATATCCCTGCAAAATAAATGACCCCACGCTCTAACTTAAACATGCAATCACTCGACCATGAAAGTAACCAACAGAGATGAGATGCAGTTAAACCACACTGACGCATGAGCAGCTGTATGAACACATCTCGCAGATTTCCAGCTGCAAGATAGGCAGACTACTCAGTCATGGAAAATATAGGGTCTAGATATGACATTCACAGAGATAATAGCAGCTTCACGCTACGCTGCGTCCAAAGGGAGCCGAGCATGTTTAATTCCAAGCAGCCCTGCCTTGATCTTTTGTTGCATCTGTGAGGTATTTTGTGTTTATTTGTTATGGGACATTGGGCGATTTCGTATCCGTGTGCGCTTTATGAGTACAAACTCATTAGCTCCCTTTCTCTCTCTGCCTCTTTCTCTCTCGGAGACATCTAAGGAGCTAAAAGGATACCTGTGAGACTGTTTGAAGTTGTCTTAATTGTGAAGGAACACGTAGACAAACGTTGAGCTGAGCCAGTCTCAGATGATACCCAATGATCTTGCCTCGTTGACTGCCCCTGAAAACCCTGCTCTCGCCTCAGACCTGCCGATAACCATCTTTAATGAATAGCTGTGTGCTTCAAGGAGTGCTGGCTGATAGAGATCATTGCAGGAACGGTGGGGTTCAGGTCTCAATAACAATCAGGGAATACCATCTTAACCATTTGGATGTCCTCCACAATGCCACACACTCAGAGATTGCTCTTGCAATGGACCTACACCAAAATAAAACTTGGCACCGACAAGGCATTCTTGCCCAACTCAACAACTCCAAGTCTGAACACAGCGGTCCCCCTCCCGGCTCCGGGGTCTATCTGTCGATGTGAACGCTGACTCTTTGTTGGTGCTTTCTGATCTTAGGTGGAGATACTGCACAGCTAACTGCCTTATAAAAGGCGGGCTGGCGAGGCTGGCGACTGAAGGCACAAGCACAGCTCCCTGTGAGTGCGTCTGAAAGGCCCAAATTGAGCCATTTCCCCAATCTCCAGGGAGAGTCCTTATCGTCTGCAAGATCCAGAGTAGACTGTGTATAATTTGCAAAATACTATGCTGATACTGCAAATGAGCTTTAATAGCTGTTGAGGCCCAGTTAAGCTTCATAATGTAAGTTTGCGGTCTTTGATAACCAGTAGCAGAGACATTTTCTTGCAGTAGAAAGAAAACACAAGAGAAAAGTCAAGGCATCAGTCAGTGGGTGTCTGCTGTCATACATGACTGATAGCTGCGGGATTGCTCATCGTGTCCTGACAAAGTAATTAGACATGAGCAACAATCTGCTCTGTACTTTCTTCTTCCCCCGGGGTAGATGAGAGCTGTAATTACCGAGTCTTACTCTGACTGGCTGTCAATCCTACCACTGTGTTTTGTAACACCCGCGGCTCTGTTTGCTAATTTCTAACCTCACCTCACCTTGAAAGATTGTAATGAAATGACTTATTAATCGTAATCACGTCTGATGCTGTCATTGCAGCAATCAATCATGCCAAATCACCCTTCAGTAATTTTAAGAGATCAAAACTGCCTAGCGCCCAATGTTGAAGCAAGTAAAATAAAAGATTACCATGCAGGGACTTTTTTTTTATACACCTTTTTAATATATTTCATGATGTTAAGTGTCATCCAGTTACAAATGTATTGGCTGATTACAACCAAGCTATTCAAGGCATTAAAACATGGAATAAAAGATGGTTTCTTTTTGGTAGTGATTTGAGCACTGATAGAGGAAGAGACAGCTAATAAACCATGTCAGTGACTCTCTGAGCCTGTAGTTAGGTGAGTGCTAATGTCAGCATACTAACATGACACTTGTATAAAGCTGAGGCGGATGGGAATATAATTAGTCTTGCAGATATTTGGTCATAAAATTGAAATTCTGACCTCATGTTAAAAAAAATGCCACAGAGTTGATCTGTTGGATGCCCCTATGGTACATAAAGCACGATAAAGTGCCCTCTTGGGTGCCCTTCCAGTGCCCTTTCTGGTGGTTTTCTTGGGGCTGGTGCTGACAGCTGGTGTCTGTTTTACGCTTTTTTGCCCTTCGAAAATCATGAGTCCTCCACTGCTGCCAGTTTTGGGGAAAACTCTGCACATACAAAAGAAAGGAGAGATGAAATAACACTTTCCATGATGCATTTATTGATTATTACTCCTTTCAAACAGCCGAGCTTTGACAGTATACAGCCACTGAGTGTGCGCACAGCTGCAGCTGCTCTGCCTGGCTGTGCTGGGTGAAGCTGTAGATATGTTTTTTGCTCAGACTACACAAGACTTGAATCTGCAGTGCTTCTATTAGATATAACAGCAACCCGAGTTCAGGAATACAGTAGCTTCACTACAACGCTCAGCCAGCACAACCACACACACAACCCCTACATGTAGCTAGTGTTACATCCCTTCTAAACTGTGTCACAGCCATAATCAGAACAACCAAAGCACATCCATGTCTAGAGCCACCATCACAGTGACAGCAACAGCCAAAGCTATGTCATCCAATGGTCGCACAGTTGAGGGTGCACCCAGTCATATGTGGTCAAGGCCCAGCAGCAGTCTACTAAATTATATATGATAATATATCATAATACAGCTCTAACTCTCTTGGTGGAACAGAAGGAATGTAAAACATATCGCAAGGGAGCACAAACCTGTGCAAGGCAATGCAAAATTTAAATGCAAAATAATTTTAAGAGCATAAGTCCAGTATAATCCATCCAATAGTTGTTGAGATATTTTGCTCTGGCACAAAGTAGTGGAGCGACTGCCAAACATCACTAGCGCCATGCCACTAAGATGGATGAGAAAAAAATTGATTTGGAAAAAAGACAAATCAAACACAGCAACAACAGAGGGCCATCTTTCAGCTCGCTCACGTGAAACATAGATTACTGTGCCCTTTTCATTTCAGCATTCCAATTAACTGTCTCTTTGTCAGTGCGTCTCTTTTCTCTCATTTCACCCAATAAGATGGCGATATAAGTTTCTCACATGTCACTTTAAGACTGTCTTATCTGAGTAAAGAGAAGATAAAGCAGGAGATGAGACGCCGCTGAGAGAGGAGCTTTACCGGCTGTGACAGGTGCTGACCTGCCCTCAACAGGAAAGGAATATCTTCTCACCTCAACCTCCAGCTAATGAGGTTTTGGTAAGTATGGGGGGCTAAGCTCTGATTTAATGTTTCCATTTAGTCTCACTTCAAAGCAGGTAGTGCAGAAACAGCATTAATTATATCTAATCTAAAATAAAACAGGTCCCTTTTGGGTTGATCAAGGGGAAAAATTGATGGGAGATACTATCAACGATAGATAATCCATTGAAGAGGAAACAGCGTCCATTAGACCGGAGATTGGCCTGAGCAAACACATTCCCATCCGCTAGTGAAAATGGATATGTTGTTGACCTGTCCGGCCACACAAAAGCCATTCCCAGAGCTCAGGTGAGTAACCCTCCTCCAGTCTGTATCTCCTAACCAAATATTGTGAGTGTCCCCCTTTATATCCGAGAGTCTGTCTGTTTATCTTCAGATCCAGGGGATTAGAGGATCAACACTGCATGCAGGTGAAGGGAATCCCACTTCTCAAGTAGACAGAGAACAATTTCAAGAGAAAAATCTAATATTGTTATGTATTTTGCTAATCATTTTTTTTTATTTGTGCAAAAGAACTAGAATATAAAACCATAGACCTCAGTTAATTAAATAGGCCATAAATCTGGTTTTGTATACTGTTTTGATATCAAAAATAGTTTAATTTGATAGGATCTACCATATGTTGTTATTCATGACAAATAGAAGTATATAAAATATCTACTCTTTTGTTCCAAAATATATAATATGTGACAATCCCTCTAATCTAACTAAAATCCTTCTGCATCATAAGTGAGTCAGCCTCCTGAATACAGTTAAAAGGCTTTACTCCAATGTTACCCATTCAGCAATTACTGTTGCTGTGAGCTGGATTTATTTCTGTAATGACCCGACTGAGCTGGCCTGCACTTCAGTGCTGCACAGTGAGCCAGATGAGAGCGAAGATCCTCCTCTGTGGCCAGAGCAGTGGAGCATGAGCCAAAATGAGAATTAGAGTAAACTTCAACATGTCAGCACGTCCTCATATCATTTATTTTCCACTGGTTTGGATGGATGTGGCTAAGATGATTGCTGATGCTTTTCAGCAAAGCCTTACGCACATCCCCGCAAACTTGTTTAACATAACGTCTCATGTGCCCAGCTATTTTTTTTGTTTGTTTGTTTGTTTTTGGAACAGCTGGAAGAAAGCTGGCTTTTTCATCTACATATTTCAGCATTACTGTCTCCTCATGTGATATGAACTGGTATTCTCACTACACCTATAGTACTTTTAATCTTTTCAAGGGCCATCAGCAAAGGAATCTGTTGTTTATGCATATCAATTAAAAAAACAGTAGAAAAATGCCACCCAAGAAACATGCACTTAATCCTTATTATCACTCATCATCATTCTTTTATTCAGCCAAAGTAAAACTGCCAAAACGTGCTTTCTCCAATCTCAACACATCTGAATAGGCTGTGGTCCAACTGATTGTGCTGGGTTTGTCCTACATGAGGGTACATTGACTGTGTGCAGTGGAGGGAGGTATCTCAATCTAGGAGACATCCACATGGGTGGTAAAGGAGGAAAATGAAACGGTATCTACGCTCGCTTTTCTGCATGCTGAAAAGCAAACAAACCGAAGGCTACAAGTGACACCAACATTTCCTGATGCAACTTTTTTTTTTACTTTTGTCATTCATCCAGTGTCCAAACCTTTTTCTTTCATCTCGACAATGTTATTGGTCCATGACTCTCTCCAGCTGCTGACAATACAGCTGTGCATCAACACTGACCTTTACATCTGTCTCCACAGAGAAGCACAATACAGTTCTTATGTGTGCATCAGTACCATAACTAGGTGGGTGTTAAATTTGATAGCACCAATTCACAGTACCCGAAAGTAATGCTTGAGTAAAAGTAGGCTATTGTATATTGTGCTAAAATATTATTATTAGAATATTAATTATCCGGTATTACATATAATTAAAGGTACAATATGCACAAATTTGCAAACTGTTGAATTCAAACTCCAACAAATAGGTGGCGGCCTATCACTAGAGTAACTGCTAACTGTGGCAGCCGTAAGCTAGTTAGCTCAGTTAGCCATGCAGCTAGCGCTGCATTACTGTAGCTGACTCTGGGCTTGGAGCACCGGGAGAGTTTTTAAATCCAATTGCTGATAAAATAAATTCATTCAAAAGTGCCCTGCTTTGGCTCTGTAGCACCACATAATCTGCAAAGTAATTAATTAATTAATGAATTTAGTAATTAAGTAACTAAAGTAATTCAATAAATGTATTCAGTATTCAGTCACTTTCAGCCTAGTGGCTACCATGTCCTCCTGTGTGCAAAAACTAAAATATTCGTCAAAATGGACAGATATAATCTTGTACATCCAGCTGAGCGCTGTACAGTCTCAACTGTGTCATTACATTTATGATATCATTGCTTATCTGTAAGAAAATCTTTGTTCTGTATTGCTGCATGCAAGACAAGATGAACAAACTTCTAACTGTTGAAACACACCAAGCGGTCAGTGTTGTGTTGTAAATTTTTTCCTTTACTCTTGTGGTGAGCCCTTTTTTCCAAGGACATTTAGCCTAATCCTCTTCAGCTGCCTTCATTCAGAGTTGGTAACAGATGCCCGTTACTGACTCTGCTGGTGAAATTGTGAGACTGGATTTCATAAAACATAAATATCTGCTAAGAGTCTGGGTATGATCCACTTTTATGAAATGATGAGTAACATTTCCTTGTTGTCGCTCGCGCCCCATGCCGCACTGTGAGAAGTTATTGCCACAGATGCGACTCTCATTACATTCAGTGACCAAAGGATGGCAATTGTGCAGTGCAGCCCTCATGAGAAAAACTCACCATCTCTGCTTTCACAATAGCAAAATTTCCACTGCTTTTCAAAATACAAACCATGCGGTGCAATTTAATCTCTCCCTCTTAATGAAACAAGCATTTAAGTTGTTCCTGACAAATGAATATGAAGTGTTGTAGGATAAAGCAAAAGAAAACAGATGAAATGCCACATTTTAATGGTAGATTATGTAATATGTTCATACAGGAAATAGATATATCAAATGTTTGACTTCTGCACATGTTTGACAACTGGATGGACATGAGCTTTGAGTTGTGTGTTGAACTGAAGAAATTTATTGCAAATATTAATGTGAAAAACTTTTGTGCCCTAACATAGAGATCCCTGTGTTTTAGGTGGAACAGTTCCAGTCTTCACACGTTGCCTGTTTTGCCATCATTTTTCATTCTGAAAATGTTAAATATACACTTCTATTGGAGCAAGCACTTCCTTTTCAAAATAAGCAAATTATGTGGCATCTTCATCATTTGGGATTTGGACATTTGGACAGCTTTATTCCGTTGTGCTTCCCTCTGTCGATGTGCTTTCTCTTCTGGAAGGGAACTGCCGAGCGCTGGGTACAACACTGCTGGGTATTCTACCAGATGGATACTCGGTATGAATCAGGGCTAAGTTTCAGCCAAGAGCCGAATGTGTGTGTTGGACTGCACATTGCATATCTGGAGACCACACAGGTTCCATAAGCACGTCTAAATCTCTCTGCTGCCCTCTATCTTTGTCTGAACATGTCCCTCTGGGATCAGGGTCATAAGTTCAATAGCAGCGGGGAACCTGTGCTGAGACGAACACATGCTGTTAAGCTGCTAATTATCCCTCATCATCCCTTTAGCACTTTCTAATACAATTATGATTAATTGTAATTGCTCTTTTTTTGTTTGGAAAACTGATTAGTAGAGAGAAACACTATTACCTTTAGTATTCAAATTAATCAAAATTGTTGAAGGGTCAAATGTAAGATTTTTAGTTAAAAAAAATGAAAAAAAAAATAAAAATGATTATAAACAGAATGTGCAAAAATAAGAGTTTTGATGCATTTCAAAGACTCCTACTTATTGTTTTGAAGAGATATCTATTGAAGTAGGCCAGTAACCAGCTAGTCCCAGCCCGTCCTTTCTCGTAATACAACTCCGGGCTCCCAGTCCGGACCACTAGCTGCACGGCTAACTGAGCCAACCAGCTAACCGCAGCTTTAGTTGGCAGCAGTTAGCTGTTACTCTGCTGACATCCTGCCCTTCCTCCCCATTTGTGCGGAGTATGAATTCAATAGGTGTCAAATTCTTACGTAATGCATCTTTAGTCATCAAAACGGCATTTAAACCTTTATCCCTATCTCTGTATTTTATTTTGTTTTAGGCTTCATTTGCATGCAAGTGAAAGAAAATATGCAGCACGCAAATCTTCAAAATTCTGGGTGATCACACACAATCTTTCCATAAATTCTGTTTTCAGCTTCTTAATGGGCCTATGGTAACCTCCATGTGGTCCCAACCTGTCACCTCCCTCATATTATCTCAATACTATGGGAGAAGAAACTCAGCAGTGTGTGAAATGGCCCCCCAGCCAGCGATTGCACACCAACAACAGTGATCCCCGGTCCGTCGTATTCCTACACAAATATACAGACAAACAGATGATTTCATTACCTATGGAGCTTAGCGTCTGGGTAGCAAGAGATAGATATAGAGAGAGAGAGAGAGAGAGAGAGAGAGAGAGAGAGAGAGAGAGAGGGAGGAGGGCACAAGTGATCTCATCCAACGTGCTGAAGCTTCACCGTTATAAATGAGTTTGTCATACCACCACGGTTGGCCATAAATGACCTCACCAGACGTGCTGCTGTAATAAACTAAACTAATAAGAAAGTGCAGGAAGAAAAACACTGCCCGCTGCGAGCGCGGCTACTACACGAAGCGAGAGCCGGCCGCTAAAAACATAAATCTTTTCCTGATAAATCTCAACGGACGGCTGTCACCTGACATGTGTCGAGAGTTGTGAAGTGTAAGGCAGGAGCAGGTATGTGGTAAAAAGGGGACACACAACCTTGACATCCGCAGTCACGGAGGAAAAAGCCCCCTCTGCTGTGAAAAGAGACTTCCATATGTACTTGTACCTTCTGTGGCCCTTTAACCTAGAACAGATGTCATCAATAAATACCCCTGACCCATGGAGGCATTCCAGCGTGTGATCGAGGCCTTTTTTTGTAGCCTGGCTTGTCTAGCTGGTCAACACCTGACCAAACTGCAAGGTTTACAATATAGATGTGTAAAGCCTCTTTTCGTGTAATCATGGACAACAGTAATACTTTAAAAAAACTCATTGTGTGAAGTAACAGCTTAGCTTACACACACTGCCAGCTCCCGTGGGAGCAGTGCGAGAGCTGCTACAATCTGCCTCCCGTTACAAGGTCTGCTACTAAGTTATGACCTATCGCCTTGCCATCCTAATCGTTCCACAAACATCTGTAAGGAGAGATTTACATGTCCTCTTGTGCTTTATTGCGACATGTCCTCAGTTTTCCATCAGCTTCGACCACTCCTATGAAATGTGGCATTTCCACGGTAGGGTGTTTATGTGTGAGTCAACTAGTGTTCCTTTGTCTACTGTCAGACATGCAAGGCCTTATTTGTACTGATTCACCATCTGTTGACTGTAATGTTGTGATGCAATGTAATCATTTCACCAACATGACCTGTTGGTTGCCTGTGTCTTTAACTTCTGAGACAGAGAGAAAGAGAATAAGTAAGTTGGTGAACATGACAAAACATGACATGAATAAAACTTGAACATTTCTGCCTGAGTCACTTACCCAGTGGCAGAAATTACTTAGTGTGCATCTAATTGTTGGGGATAAAATGCAATGCAAATATTTTCAATTAATAGATATCACCATGAAACGTAACCAGTTTATATGTTACATTAAGAAAAGTATTTATTCGTAATACAAGTTTTCTGAAATGTTATGTTTAAATATGCAAATGAGGTGTTATCTAATCAAAGGTGCGCTCATTTGGGTACATTTCCAAAACCTCAATCTGACCGTTGGATGAACCCAGGTCAAACTTTTTGTTTAACTATTTTCTTTTTCTTTTTTTAAGCACATTAGAGTAGAGCCGACATGACTGATTCACAATTTTAGGGAGTAAAAAACTCTGATATCAATATATTGCCAGATATATTGATATCAGAGTTGCCAGATATACACAAGTCTTTTGCTATGATCCCAAAAATTTAGTAATCGAACAAAAATATGCAGGGAGACAGGGTATTTTATAGTCTAACAATAAACTGTGTTTGTTCAAATTGACAGTTCACTAAAACAGTAAACATCACTGGGAATTTGATAATTTAATAAATATATAATTACTATTTACAACTATAAATAAGTTTTCATACCAGCTCATATCAGACAATAAATATGCCAATACTGATACATCTGTAATAGGCCAATATCAGCAGATAATATTGGCCAGCCAATATATCGGCCAAGTGGAAAAATATTAGCCAATCGATACCACCATGAAATGTCATCGTATGATTACTTACAGCAAGACAGTTATTAAAGTATGACATGTTTTCTGATATTCTATGTTTAAATATACAAATGAGACTATCTAATTAAACATGCAGATTTGCATAACGTTCAACAACAGATAACTGAATTTAAGTATATACCTAAATGTGTATTTGGGACATCTTTCCACTGGTCTGAAAGAAGACCTGTTAGGGCACCAAAAAGGTTTTTTCACCTGAAGTGTCTCCCCTTAATCAATTATTAGACTGAGGATCTTTGAAACTAGTAGCCAACTACATACATGACAGGACCACAATGTAGTCCTTAGTGAAGGTTGAACTGTGACGCTCACTGAGCTGTGTCTGATAACCATCAGTAATGGTGCATTTCAAAGGACACAAACTTCCACATGAAGTGACTTCCACTCGTCTCTTTGGAAGGGTGGTCTCTCTGTGTCGACCATGCATGGAGGTTAAAGACATGTTCACATGCTATCATACACTATCCAGGTCGGAAAGGAAAGATAATCTATTCAATATGTAAAATGTTTATTTTGTAGAGGGACCTCAAACAAACTGAACCAATATTTACAGAGAATGGCAGCCAAATATTCTGCCTGTTTCCCAGACATTACTGCTGCCTCATTTATCTTCTATTCTCCTGAGCAAAACGTCGACAAGGAAACTAATGCGCCTGAAGCCTTAAGGACACTTTACTATTTCCTCTGTGTTATTTTTAACTATTTCACAGACATTTAAAAAAAAAATCTGCTCCCTTATGTATTAGCCTTTATTAGAAATACATTCCAACACATTATGTAGATTTTATGCTATTTCTGCAGCTTTAACTCCTGTTACTCTTTGCTATTAATACGATTAAGAAGATGAAGAAGAGGTAGGAGTAGGTTCTATGTTATAGTTTCTGAATGTGTGTGGATCACTTATAGTTCTCCAAAGTAATGAACCACTATGGTTCGATTCTTCCAGTGTGCTTCTTCAAATACGTAAGTTTAAAATGTTTAAAGCACCTAATATCATCACTAATACAATAAAGTGGCCACTGTACTGAAGATACCATAGTCTAATTCTTATTTGTCACAACTTAATTAAAAGACAGAAATCCCGTGACAGCGCTTGACACATTTGGTGACTCAGAACGTTGTATGCTGGAGGAGGAAACCTTGGTGGTCCATTGTTGGTCACTATTAAAGCTGCATTATTTTTCTTCTTCTTGACCCTTGGAAATGTCTACAACACCAAGATGCCCTCTCTTAGAAACAGCAGCTGTGTGTAGTTACATAACAGGAAACAGCTGTCAGAGGCAATCCCAGTGTCTGGCTCTTTAAGTCCGGGTCTGGACTCCTGTACAGGTTGTGCTGTTTGTTTTGAGAACATGCTGCCCGGTTCTTGTAGAGGCATCCTGGAGTCAATGGACTGAAGGAAGTCTAGGGTTCACAGAGAGATGCTGCGTGTAAGTAATACGGCTTGCAGGATTATCCGTCCATGCTTATTCTAATTTTTGTTTCTTCCTTAAATTTCTGTCTTCTCCCTTAATGAACAAGGCAGCTGCTGATATCTGACAGGAGAGTTCACGGGATCAAATAACGACACATTGTGTGTAAGAGGTCCATCATGACAAACAAAGTGAGAGTTACTGTTTCGATTTCAGTCTCAATGCTGTCATCGGTGCTGTTTCCAGCAGCAGCAGCAGCAAAAGCTCTGACCTGAACCACAGAGCACCTAACGTCAGACACTGTGAGCAGCTAGCTGGTAAAGATAGCGGAGCATTTAGCAGCGGAAAAACAAAATAGAGCTAAAAGGAGTGTGAATATTGGGGTTGGCCAATTGCAAGGTGGCCAAAAATGTGACACATGGATGCTAATGTTGCTCTGTATTTGCTGGATGTCTAAATAAGCAACTGTTTGCCAAAGAGTTAATTGTATCACCTTTATAATATGTCAAAGCAGTGTGTACAGTTTGTGCTGCCCTCGAGCACAGTACATGCAGCTTTAAAGTCACAGCTCAAGTAACTGGTCTTCATTACCTTCTGTGGGTGGAGAGGTGACTCCAAAACCATACTTCTATCCAGGCAGCTAGATTTTAACATTAATGTGTTGTTCCTATCAAAATCCTAACCAGCAGAGTCAAAATAAACTGGATATTTGTGATGAGATGTCTTGAAAATTTTTGAACAGAAAAATCTTGGTAAACTAGTAAATGTTGATAGCACATGTTAGCAATGTTGTACCTGAGTCACGTAAGACAGATTTTGATCAGTAATGGTTGTTTAATGGTGTGTTCACTATAAGCAAAGCGATCATTTACGGTTGTGCAGATAACTTACTCTATGCAGTGTTTACAAACAGCCAGATTACCTTTACCGTTAACCATAAACCAATGTTAGCGAGCAACGGCACACACCAGTTCAGCACTCACCACAGACTCCGGTTCCCCCTCTCTGTAATGTTAGGTTCGTGAAGTACATTTCCCCTCCAGCTCCAGTTGGCAGTCATCATTATAATACTTAAACAATGAAGGTCACCTCTGCAGATCACTGCTGCAGTCAGCTTGATAAACCTGAGCTGAGCAGCCCCCATGTCCCCCTGCTCAGCCCGGCCCTACACACAACACTCTGCAACACTCTGTCTTTTGTTTCCTTACATATTGTGCATTAAACAACAACAACATTTTTTCCCCCTTTTTATGTGAATTTTTTGTTATTGTTAACACATACTCACATCTATCAACATTCGGATTTAAAAACAACTATATAACAAAAGCTAATAAGCCCAACCTAACAGTAATAAAAAACATGGCAATTGCAGCCTGATTAGTGCACCATAAGTCTCCTGTTCCTGCTACACATTTTCAAGAATTTTAGGTAGAAATAAGATGCAACAATCTGTTTGTGTAAGATGACCTGTCCTTATAGTTGCACCTCAAAGACAGCAGTCCACTGAACCCAAAAGGCATCCATTATGTGTGTTGGAAAATTCCTAATGAGAGCTGAAAATCAAACCGTTGTAACCGGACACTGTACTGTACACAGTAAAGATTCTCCAACTCGTTTTCCCCCGAACAGCTTCAGCACCTGATCAAAAGTTTGCTGAAGGTCATAAAAATTCCTCACCTTCAGTTAAATTTATGGCAGCACTCATTAGTTGAAATAAAACAGATTAATGCAAGTGCAATTAAATGTGACCTATAGGTTTAATAATCAAGTGGAGTCTACTTAAGCATGTCTTTTCCATTCTGCCCAGCCGCCCTCAAGTCCACATAAAACTGGTTTTAGTGAAGGTGTACACTGGAAACAGCAGTGAAGGAGACGGCTGAGAACATTTTGACTGCACTGGGGTCTGTTTGCAACCTTTTAAATACAGCAGCTTCGACAAAATGTCAAAAACCTCATCTTTTGTAAAACTGTTTGTACATTTTCAGTATATTTCTTTTTTAAATTTGCACTACTGCTCCCTTCAAATCAAAGGCAGTGGAGTTAAATACTTTCTCTTTAGCTTTAATGTTCAGTCCTGGGGCCTTAAGTGTCAGTGTGAGATTTCTCTGTTGATCTGGAGTGTTAGTCCACATCATGTTGTCCCACAGGGATGGGGTATTAGTTCAGAGAAAAGGAAGCCACTACCTCATTATGCTGCTAATTTTAGGCACCAGGAAAAGATGTTTGGAAACTTTTGGCCCAGATTCCAACTGTTGGAGTGGTACCCGCTCTGCTCTCTATTCCCGTGGGTAAGGCAGGGGTGATTTCAGTACTTGAGCAAGCTCAAAGAAACAATTTACAACATATACAGTCCAACTTCAAAAGTGTCTTATCAGAGTCAGGCATCAAACATGAATGATTCCATATGAAATAGCAACTTTCTGTTTACTGTAATTAGGGGAATATTTTTCCATTAGGGAAGTAAAAATAAATTAACATGGCTTCGGTTGAGAAGCTGACGTGTAACACCACACGTTCTTTCTCCTCAGTAAATTTCAGGTGGTGGTTCAGGCAAACGATACCTTAGAAAATAAAGGGATTTTGATGCTTTAGTTTATACAATTTTAAAAATCATGAAACGAAAATTTAAACCTGCGTTACTTTTTTTTTGGCCAATTAGGAGCAGTGCAACAAGCTTTAATCACAATATTGACAAACTGGTGAAAGGTTAGCAAACAATTGCTGATTTACACAGACATGTAGCAACATTAGCATTAAAGATATAATATGTAACATGTCTGCATATAATTTCTAAAAACAACAAGACCTTTGTTATATATTTTGTTGAGTTGTGTACATACATTATCCCAAACTTTTCCAACAATGTTCAACCCCAGAGAAATCTACTATTTTACTCATGGTTGGTAGCATTTCATTTGGTTGCATGTCGGTACAACTTCACAGTCAGAAAGTGAGGAAGGAATATGGAGACTAACCTTACTGTGAATAAAACCAAAAAATTACCTCATCTGTGAACATTTGTGCCGGAGTCACATAGACTGACTTTCATGAGCAATTGTGCTTGTTTAATGTTGTGCTCACCACCCATGAAGGAAATTTTAATCTAACCCTTGCATTACTGGAGTAGTTTGAGTGCGGGATGATTGGTGGTTATTCGAAATTACTTGTGCAAGTGTTTATTCTCCCCAGACAGCCATATTAGTTTACTGCTTATTAGCTCTAAGATAGCAGGCAACAGCATGCATCGCAGGGGTGTGTGTCCATGCATTTGAATTCAGGTTCACACTTCACTAAACTCAGCACTCTCCGGTAACTCTGGTTCTTTCTCTTCTTTTTCCTGTCTCCTCTCTGTAGTGGTGTGTTCATGAAGTAAAGTGCATTTCCCCTCCAGCTCCAGTTGGCATTCAACAGTACAGTTCTTACAACCTACAATGGAGGTCACCTCCAGGGATTGCTGCTGCAGTCAGGTTAGTAAAATAGGAGTGACAATAAATCAACCTTTAAATCCCAAAATTTAAGTGTGTGTTAAAGTGTTAAGTGTTTGTTCCTCAGAGGGTTTGGTTGTGCACCGGACTGTCACCTCTGGAGCTAGCCGCAACACAACACTCCGCAAAAGTCTGTTGTTTTGTTTTGATGGAGAGACGCCCATCGGCAGAAATGACATATTGTGCATTTAATTTATAATTTGACTGCTAAATACTTCACTATATTGACCAGATAGTCATTTACTTTATCTGTAGTTTAAACTGAGATCAACAGTGTTTTCATCTCAATGGATTATACATTTATATATATATAAAAAAAAAAACCTTCCAGCTGCATTCATCTTCCAAAATTGAATTTCTCCAATCTATGAAAAAAAATTAAATGTTGCTTTCCTCAGTCATCTATTTATAGAGTGTTACGGGGGCATAAAAAACTTGAAAAGCAGGTTGAGTGGCAGAACTCTCTTAAATCCTGGCGTCGGCTCTGTGTTGACCATAAACCTAGCAGGAGATGTGGGGAGGGATGGGGAGGCAAACCTAACAAAGTCATAATAAACGCGACGGCTGATTAATTGCAGATGAAACGAATGACATTCATATACTAGGGGTCTAAAGACATGTTCTGAAGGAGCTGACCAGAGAGATGTGGCGCCGGGCTTCTAATAAAGTCTGTGATGGTTATTAAGACCCAGCCAATGAAAACAGATTACAGTATCTTCAGAGGACATCATGCAGGTTGGCATAGGGGGAAACATTCTCTGCATGCTCTGACATTTTCAGGTTCACCTTATAGTATAAATGAGTGAAAAGAAATTGAAGACATATTCGGCTGAAATATGTGTATGCTTCAGGCGGTGTAGTGAATTAACAGGTAAAAAAGAGCTAAGAGGTGTCTCTAAAAAGATGTGGCACAAAATATTATCTGTGAAAAAATCATTGGACTAACTTCTTTCACAAAACAAACAATTTAGAACCATCGTATAAATACACAACACAACCTAATCTGTTAATCTGGTACTTTCCTGGGATGGTGAAAAGAAAAGTGTTTGTTGTTCTGTACATCCATTTACAGTACTGTACATCAGAGTAGCGTCCCTGCCCAGTCGCGTCAGACCACCCACCCACATCGTGTTGAAACACACTCAAGAAACAGTCATTAAACCATTTCCTCAGGTCACTCAAATCAGACTTGTTAAAGCTGTGAACTGGAGGAAAGAGACCCTGCTGGTAGCCGTCCAACAAGCTCCAGCGTCAGCACACCGACCCTGATTTATGATATTTGTTTGCTTCGCTTACAGGCCCAGATGCATCAGTCATCATTGTGTCGTCTGACTCTAATTGTCAAGTTCTTAATTGTAGACCTCTGATTGTTTACATGGCTCATTTTCCACATGTGGATATTGTAATCCATGTGTGAAACAAAGCAAATTGCACATAAAATAAAATTCACATATGAAAATGTAATTTCTTATGTGTTAAATTTCATTTTGCCAGTCACTTGTGAACATGCCTGGCTCATATGTGAGATTTTTTTATTTAAAGTAATTTAATTTAGTTCACACATGAAAATATCCAATCACATGTGAAAATCTGTGAAAATGTGGAAATCACATGTAATGAAAAAAATGATGTAAAATACAATGTAATTTTTTGTGCAATGTTTTGTTTTCACATGTGTGGAAATTGTAATCTACATGTAAAAAAAAAAAGCCAATCACATATATAATATATGAGTCTCATATAATGAAATTTAAAGGTGCAATATGTCAGAATTTTAGTTCAAAACATTTTTAAATTAATAAAAGATTTCAACAAAATGTGAATAAATAACAGTTGTTATGTTAAGTCAAAGACGTTTATGTACTGTGTTGCAGGGATATCTACTGAAGTTAGCATGCTAACCAGCTATCAGTATAAACATACTCTCTCAGTGCAGAGTCAGCTAACAGCCAGTTATTTTTTGGAAGATGAATTCAACAGGTGACCAACTCTTTTTGCACCTTTAAGTTCAGATGTGACAATATCCAATGGCATGTGAGCATATTCAATTTCACATGTGTAACAAGGGATGTAGTTTTATCTGATATGTCCACGATAAAAGAAATGCTAATGATCATCAACATTTTTAACACTCTAAGGCACGGCAAATTTCTTTGTACAGCTTCTTTCAACAGAGCAGCAATTCAAAGTGCTTAACATTAGATATAAAATCTTGAACTGCATCACTGCAAGTCTGCATGACGTTCAACTCAACTTTCTACTGTCACCATATCATTAAGATCTCTGTTGTAAAGCATGTCGCTTCTTATCTCGCAGAAACTACAATGACGTGAATAACTGCCAGTTGCTTTGTCTCTGCAGCTGTGAGTAAATCGCCCACCTTCTTTGACTGACGTGACTGTGAGAAACTGCGGCCAAACCCTTCATGTGCGCATGTTGTTGTCGGCACCATTTCCAGCACACTGGGGCTGCACAGCTAAAGTGGTCAGCATCAAAGTCCAAAGTCAGCTAAACCGAGTGGTGACTTACAGTAGCTCAGGGACTTCGCTTTTGCCAGGAGGAAATAGAATATAAAAATAGGGCAGACGGCCATATCCACAACAACAGCTAACAGATTTTAAATATCCTGAGCTGTTATGTTGAAATACTCTTTTCTTGGCAACCATTATCAACTTTGTTTATCTAATAAATAAAAAAAAAGAGTGATTCACAGCACTTTGGAAAGTTAAGCAACATCGTTGAGATTGCGATTGGATAAATTACAATAATAACAATATAGTTGCCAGAGTAAAACTGTATGAACAGCTTGAACAAAGGCTGCCATGACTGCTTAGTGGATCATCATGGATACTACACTGGCATTCAAAGCTCACCCTGACACACGGAGGAATGTTTCTCCTGTTTTGGTTTTGAGCGTGCTGAATAGAAGTCATTTTGACTATTGGGCTGATTTTCACACAGATAGCGTGACAATGTTTGCATACTTGAAGAAGCGGGTAAGAAGATTAGTTAATTGGCATCAAAGCAGGTATGGCAGGGTTTCTTTGCGTGAGTAGCAGCCGGCGCAGGTGAAGTGGAGTTCATGACGTCAGCCCCTCGGCTTGTCGCATCAGCGAGGAGTTCACACGACACGAGATCAACCTCAGCACTCACATACTGCACATATCTAAAAGGTCATAAACTCAGCCAGGGAAGGAGCCAACATGATACTTCAGCTAATGAAAATGTTGAATTGCAGAGGGAAGGACTTTATTTGAAGGAAAAAAAGTTAAAAGGAAGTCAGAAGCATAAATGGGGAACCAATCAAAGCAAAGTGTGTTACCAAATCATAGCCTTGCTGCTTCTGTTTCAAAGCCAATGGCTTTAGGATGATGGATGAGCTACACATTCAATGGGTTTTTTTCACCAGAGAAGGAATTTCTCCCTGGCAGTAGCAAAGTCCATAAATAGGTGCCAGTTTGAGACTGGTTTCTCCCTATGTGGTGAAGTGTGGGTGGCTTTTTAGAGCTATAGTTTAAGCACACAAAAAAGCAATGAGGAAAATCTCGTGCGGCCACATCCTTTCATTCTCTCTCCCTCTCTTTTTGCAAATTATGTGTGATAATTTTCAATTTGATGTATAACAAACATGTGTAGGATATCCTTTGTAATGCTTGAGCACAGTGTCCTTTTCAGCGCTGTTTAACCAAAGCAGGCAGGCTGACAAGAACATGGGGAGATCACTGGTTGCTTCTACGTCTTTGATTTTTTTTAGTATTGTATGTTAACATGCATTCCTACAAGGATTCCACGAGACTGAGTTTCATTACTCTGTGGTGAGTGGATCTGAAATGTAGTCAACATCCTGCAAATGTTAACATTTAAAAGTAATCTATCGAGAAAGTGAAGAAAATCTGCCAGAACCACACAAACAAATAGCTGTTAATGGTTATGTTTCACAAAATCACAGAGCTTCATTTGTTCGTCATCAGAATCCATGCTGATTACTGAATATGTTCTCTATGTTTTAAGAAAAATTAAGGAAAAGTTGGAGGTATTCAGGAGGTATTGATGTATTGAACATGTAAATGGTAAAATACACTATTAGATTTAAAAGAAAAAATGCACTACAATCACGCTTCAGCATTTTCTAAACTACTTAGCTTTGCAGACCACTGGCGCTGCAGCATAATTGTATTTACCTGCGGGTTTTCGTTAATGTTGAAGGAAGGGGTGGAGGCGCTTGTTTCAGATGCTGTTATGATAACGCTGCCCTGTAAAAACATTAGCATTGAGCAATCTGAACAGATGGCATGCTTACATCATAAACAGTCTTCATATCTGCGTCTGGATTTAGAGTTCAGGTCAAGCCAGTGTTGCACATTCTTGCTTGAAACTCTTTTGTTGTGATAGTCACTCTAACATTTAAGTTTGTAATATTACAAGACAGGGCTTGTAATGCAGAGTGGTGTAATTTATCAGATTCACATAGACTGTACCCACGCTTGTTGGGGTGTCTTTTCTGATAGAAAAAAGGCATGTGATCATTTTGAGTCACAAACTATGAAAAAAATAATTAAACAAGACCAGGGTTGCAAAACTTTTACCAGAATTGTCTGCCTGTCGAAGCTGTATGGGCAGAGTTTATCTTAACGTAAAAGGATGATTTATGAAGACTTCTGGATAAATTCCTTGGCTTTCCCATCACTATGCAGGTGATTGTTCTGCCAAGACACTCATGGCCCGGGCTTCTGTGCAAGAGTCAGCCTGCAGTATGGGCCAAAGATAACGCGATGTTTGAATGTTTTGGTTGTTTCCCCCCTCCTACTTCAGCAGAAGGTGAGAAACCGAGCTACCAGCATAGCTCATGTATTTGTAAGCACAGTTCTTTAGGGAAGATATGAGGTCTGCAGAAGCTGGGGGTTGTTATAAATTACCTGGTGATGAAAGTGATAATCCTTGTCAAAACAGCTCCTATACTGGCATGGGCAGAGTCCAGATCGCTGCCCATCTTTCCCTGCAATGCTTTGTCACATTTGATTAGATCGTGATCTGGATGTGGTTGACTTAGGGGCAAAAGGCTGCAGTCACATAGGATGAGTATTATAAGCTCATGCGAAACTGAAACTAAAGAGTTATGTCTTTACCAGCGGATGGAAATTGATTTATGGTCAAAGTAAAAACCTGAACCATTTGTAAATCATTAACAAACAGTCAGAAATGCACTGATGTGAACTTTTAAACCATGTTTCCAAAAAATAATCTGCCTATTTAGCAGCTTTTCAGACTCCACTAACAATTTCCTGGGTCAAAGCGCAGTCTGTTTACACTCTTTTAATCGAGACATGCTTGTCACACGAAAGCATCAGAGCAGAAGGTATCATTTAAGGATTAATTACTTTGTTTAATGCAACCTGAAAGCATTTGATAACCACCATACACAAACACATTAAAGGCTAGGCCTAACATTTCCCAAATTCAAACTTTTTTTCCAAATAGCCAGACATTTAACCACGTAATGACCGTGATAAGTCCCCTTTATCGGGGCACAGAAAACGCTTTGAGGATAAGGTTCTGTAGATAATAATTAAGATGATACAGTCAGTGGGAGCTTGCAGAGGGCAACTTCATGTTTAATTGCTTAAATCAACATGATAAGATGCTCTTTAAATGTCTGCGTGGCTCTGACAAAGCATGCTGACATTGTGAACAGGCATTCGCTGTTTACTTATTCAAGACTACCATTACAAAGATCGCATCAGCTCCAAACATCAAGATGAGGAACAATGTGAGTGCACGTAGGAACAGAAATTCATGTTGTATTAAATCAGATTATCTCCAGCATAGTTTTCTGCGTAGGAGGTGAAAATAAAATACTCCTAAGAAAAAAAGCAAAAAAACGGATGAAATCTGCTAAAGCAGTCATATCATCATTCCACTCTTACTCATCAGACTAGACTGCTCAGCACAAACACAATCTCATAATCATTACCATTACAGATGAAAGGCAAGGCCCAATTAGAGTGGCTCCAATTGCCGCAATTAAATAAGTGTGGTTGAATGATAATATCTTTTCCCCCAGAAATAAAAGAAAAAGACGGCAGCGTCGAATAATCACACAATCAAAAACAATCAAGTCGGACTTTGAAGTCGTTGCACTACCAAATCTTAGAAATACATCTGCTGGAGAAATGGTGTTTTGGGCTAAGCCGACAGGCGCCGTTGGACCACTGTGTCGTGGGCCACGGGGTCGGACCTACTTATTCCAGTACTTGCAGGGCTGCTTTTGGGTTGCCGAGGACACTGGTGTGTGTTCCCACCCACAGAGCATTGCAGCAGACCGCCGCAGCCCTTTCACAGCCGTCCAAGAGTTGTCCCATGATCCCATCCCTGCATCAAAACCAGCTGAGTGTGAGTGCGCCGTGGTGAGCACTCGTGCTCGCACATAATTTGTAGCTGACTGCTACTCTTGCAACCAATTGATCACTGTGTAAATAAACATGATACGAATGGAAAAAAACTTCACCGCCTCACTCAGAAACATTTAGTCTCTGCTTTGCATTCAGCGACCTTTAATTGTTGATTTGAAGTCTTTGGACGTCTATTTCTCCTGTCATTTTATGTGTGCTCGTGGAGTTTGCTGTATCAAATGCAGACTGTCCATTTCACAGCTGAAGAGCTGCTCACAGGACAGTTTTCCAGCTGGGCTGAGATCCAGTGTAGTTCCCCTTCACCCAGTGGACTTCAGGAGCACTCAAGCATGCCAAACAGAATACACCCTGATTGCTCCAGACTGGGACGGCAGATATTTCTTAAGTTGTTAGATACGACTGAAACAAACAAACACGGCAACCATTTTACTATCTTAAATCAACGCAAAATGCTGAGGTGGACCCGTCTCAATAGGACTAATTATCATGACGATGGTGTGCAGCTGCAGGAAATGATAGAGTGGACATTTAATGGGTTCATCTTTGATGATATATGTTGTTTTTTGTTTTGTTTGAGTTTTTTTTTGTCTTTCTGACTCTGATTCTCATTGAAAAAACATGTATATGTAATAGTGGCTACATTCTTTTTTTTTTTTTTCCTCAATTGCCGGACAATCTCTGTTATCAGCTTTGTAGTTTTTAGCACAAATACAGCTAACACTTACTTACAATCTTAAACTATGAATAGCTGGCAAATGCTTCAGCACATGAAACGCAGCTACTCAACTAGAACACTTACAGGGCATTAAAGGACAGTTAGGAGCTTTTAGGACCAACTCTGATCTAGAGAAAAAAAAATTGATTAAATGTCTGATTAAGGACGACCAGAAGTCGAAGTTTATTGTTCCAAAGGTTGAGTGGGTCTAATCATAGGCTCCGGTGCTTAGGGATTTGCTGCTGCTACTGGGCTAAGCGGCCATTTTCATTGTGTTTACATAAACTACCCAGTTACTTGCATAGTTTACTTTAGTACCAACATGTGGGTCGCAGAGATTTAATATCGCAGTCAGGGAAATAGCTTGTCTTTTTTAAAGGATTTGTCTATTTTATCTAGTCAAGATCAAAAGCTACAGGAATTGAGATGGTTTGAATCACTGAACATCAGGTTTGAATGGATGTCTAAGGATATAGAAGGGAAGAGTAGAAAATCTAAACACAGGGAAGCTGTTAAGGTTTGATTCACATTTCATGGATAGTGAACTTCTAAAGGCAAAAAAGGGACTGAAGCACACTGATTTGCAGCCTATAATAGTGCTTTGTGACACTGCTGTCTTTATCAAAGTTAAAAGTGACCTCCTGTGTATGACAGCTATACTGGTGATAGCAGCTAGGTGTACACCAACGCTCATTTTACATGAAATTTGTACTTAAGTTGTGCTCTTTCTTTCCAGTCCTCCTACGGGGGTTTAATCTGTCACATATTACGAGCTTTGACAGAAGTGTGAAGGAAATACATGAAACTGCCTCAGGGGGACCCATGGACGATTTAACCACAAACAGACCATGCTGGACTTCTCACAACAGGTATTTTTGTAGCACAACTGAGAGGTGAAAGTTTAGCTTAAGTTACTCAAAATGAGAAAATGCTGTCACAGGCCTTTCATGTCCTCCACTCAAACCCTCTGTGTCGCCCACCGCGGTGATAGCCATGAAAAACTGTTTTGATGATGATGTCACTACGTCCTAATCTGATTGCTTTTTTTTTTCGCCTCGCTCTAGGGCACTTCTCCTACATCCTGTCAGGAACACAATTCAATATACAAACGTGTTCCTACAAAGCAGTGAATACACAGGTAAAGTTATAGCTGGTGATGCAACTTATTCAGAAATTTAGCAAATAGTGTGAGAAGTGTTTACAAAGGCAGTTATCCAGGTTAAACAAGAAGTTTAAGTTTAAGTTTTTCATGGTATTAGATTTACATAAATGTCAAATGAGATAGTACTGATTAAAGGTGCAATATGTAAGTTGTTTGAAAAAAGTAAAAATTTAAATATTAAATAACTTAAATAACAGTTTTGATGTCATGATATCTATGTATTGTGCTGCAAATCATATTAGCATGCTAACCAGCTAGCCACAGCCTGCCCTGGTCCAAATATCCTGTGCTAGCACTGTAAACACCTATACTTCTCTGGTGCTCTGAGCTCCTAGTCCGGACGGCTGGCTGCATGGCTAGCTGAGCTAAAACGTTAATGTTGGCAGCAGTTAGTGATTTACTTATACACATAACAATATTAGTATTTATTTCTGATAACAATCAGACTGAATTAATTCTTCTTTTAGCTCCATTTTGGGCTCAATTTGGGTTCTTTCATTGTTCGAAATGCCAGGCTTTTTAGCTGCTAAAAGCTTCGCTATGATCACCAGCTGTTTGGTGCTCGATATCTTACTGTAGAATTATTTGAGCTTTTTCACTGAAATACCAGGAAACTATGTAGAGAAAAGCAGTGAGAATCACCAAAACAGTAAAGTTGTAGGTTGTGAAACTAAAACACACCAAAGAGCTGAGGGAAACTGCTGAGTGATCATTTAAAAGGGGCCTTTGTCAATACAAGTGACCCCCTTCACATTACATGTACCATTTGACTCATTGCTCATATAAAAATATTGATAAGTGCGGCTTACAGGCCCTACCATTTTGTAATGAATTCATATATTGCACTGAGTCATGGCAGACAACTAGCAGTATCTCAAAGTTTTAAAAGTTTAGCAGATATACAACTCAATATAATATAATCAGAAAGACACACACTGAGGCTTAGCATGAAGAGATTGGTGAATAATATACGACATAAAAACTGGGCTGTAAAATATAACTGCCTGACACTTTCATATTACTCAAGAATGACGGGAAAGAATATCAGTATCCGAGCAAGGCTCTCCAAACATAGCAAATGGGTGTTGGCTTAAAAAGCGAAAGTTATCATGACTATAATGTACCATACAAGCCAATTGATGTGTGGTAAGTCAGACCAACAGCCAATCATCCAGAGACTCTGAGTATTAATCCCTTCACAAGGAACTATGTTCGAGCTGGCAACACTATTAAAAGCTGTCAGCGCCATCACCCCTGCCATGGACGCAAACTGAGCCTCTGACTCACTCAGTTTCACATCAACTCTTAGTATTTTTAGAATCAGATTTAAGGTGTCATTACATCACATCTGTGGTACTTTTCTAAAATGTTATACTTAAGAAATAATCTTCAAGAATTAACCCCTAAGTGCAGCAGTTTCCTGCTACACTTAAACAGAATCAGTGGTGGAATGTAACTAACTAACACTTACACTTGTACCTTACATGAGTATTTACATTTTCTGCTACTTTATACTTCTTCTCCACTACATCTCAGATGCAAATATTGCATGTTTTACTACATTACATTTGCTTGACAGCTTTTAGTTACTAGTGACTTTTCAGATCCTATCCGGAGAAAACCATGTATCTCCTGATGAGTTGATTTTTTAATCGAAAATTAAATATTCCGTCATAGTTTGAGAATATTTGTCTACTTCTTAAATAACATAATACATTTTAAACCCTCTTGGAAAAAATCACTTTTTAGAGATACAGGGATATGATGATGTTAGAGTGTATGATGCATTGCTGTAGATGAATCTACCAAATAGTATATAAAGTAGTTGAAATGAGCTTGACCTTAAACATCATAATGCAGCAGTAAAATAATCATAATACACCATATATAATAGCAAAACACTGACAGGGAGCATTTTATTGCAGAATAAATACTTTTGCTTTGATACTTCATCACATCTATCATCTGATAATTCTCATATATTTTGACTTTTACTTGTAGTCGAGCATCTTAACAGTGTGGTACTTTTACTTAAGTAAACGATAATCTTCCACCTCTGTACAGAATAGTTTTCCTCTGAATGTTTTTGTATTTTCCACTATTCCTAACTCACTTTTTCGATGGCAAGGTACTTCCTTCCTGACCTCAAGCAAAGTGTTTCTGTGTGTACCTTCTTGCATGTCTTCAGGCTCATTTCTGAATACGGCCCTCTTCGGTGCAGAAAATTGCATTACAGTCCGGGCAGGAAAACATTTGAAAGCCGACTGTTTTCTCGACTCAGTTTACTGTTTTTGTTGCAAAAAGGTAACCTAATCTTTCATCCTTAATGAGGACATGTTTCATGGCAAATGCACGATCACTTAAACAGTTCACCTCGCCTTATTCAAATCACATGATTGGGACAGGCGATACGCACACATTTCAAATGCACAGAAATGTTTGAAGGCCAAAAGGCTTAACATGATATATGGCATAAGAGGAAATAATAAAAGTGTGGTGTAGCTGACATACTGAGAGCATTTTCACTTCTTCAGAGGGAGCTGACCTGGACTGACACTGGACTGAAATCTTTCTTCTTGGCTCGGCTCCATTTTCACATATCCTTCTTCCATGCTAACAAGACACAATGTTTGCTAAATGCAGCCCATCACTTGTGTGTCTTTTAGTGGCGCATTGAGAGGAAGAAAAACATCTAAATGCATCATGATCTGGTGTTCATTTGATAGTTTTGAACACGGGCAGCCCACCTGGTTCTGATTTTGCAGCCTGCATGCTGGTCAGGGTTGCCTTGTTTTATTGGAAATCTTGTTCGTATATTCCCTGCCCAGTCCTCGCTGACCTCTGACAGCTCCCATGGGGCTCATGGGTACATCCAGGAAGCACTCTGTGGACACGGATGCTGCTTGCTAAGATGACATTGTTCGACAGTTAGGGTTGTGTTTGCATAGGCCGGCTATGTAGTCGCTTGTGGATCCTCATAGTGTAATAGGGCGGGTGTTTTCTTGTCATTCAACTGTGATGAGCTGTTTGATTCTTGAGCCACACTACAGCATGACTATTTGCTGGTGTGTGGCTCAGCATGTCTACAACTAATGGCAACTTTGATCTGAGCCGTAGATGCATTACAATTAAAGGGGCACTGTGTAGTGAGAAATTCAAACTCAGAATTTTAACATTTACAATATTAATACGGTAATAATACAAACTCATAAATATTCATTTTTCCGTAACTGAAAAAACAAGCTGCTCCAGAGGAGGTTGTCATTAAAGTTAGACTGTAGGTTTCTTTAATTTATTCTCAAGTGTACACCATGGCTATCAATGGTGACTCAAGTCTATACTTTGTTTTTAATTCACTACAAACCACTTTTAGTGGAAGTTATTTTCAGGCATGCACCCGGGGCTGTATATGAAGAGTATCACAGCCTACAAGATAAACCTTTCAGAGTTTTTGCTTTCAGCTCTTTAAGCTCCTATAAAGAAAAATAGCCAAATGAAAGTGAGCACAGATTTTAAACAGATCTTTAAAGAGAGCAGAAACCTAAATCTCCCGTTGGTACCTCTCTGCGCTGCTGCGGCTATAACAGGAGAGCAGAAGTAGTAAATGGTCTGCAGATATATTGAAAATGACACAGTACTTTAGATAAGGCCCACAAAGCCTGTGTGATTACGATGGCTATTGAAGCTTAGATATTTTGTGGCCATTGCAGGGGGGCTGCAATGGCCACAATAATGCCTTATTCCAGACAGTATAAGCTTAATGAGAAAAATGTAGATTATAACATTGTGCACAATAGGAGCTGGGTTTTGTATGTGAGTGTGTGTTAGTTATTATTTCTTAGTTTATTGGGCTCAGAAGGAAGTTATCAAAGCTGAAATTTGATATTGTAAAGATACATTATAAAAGCTACATTGCTTGTTGTGGCCAACATTTGTGATCTGTTTTTCGCATTACAATGTAGCATGCCATTTGGTAATACATACAATATATTGTAAATTCTATGTATTTTTAAAAAAAAATGCCACAAAGCTGTGTGATTTATTAACCATTGCTGTATTTCTTTTAGTAGTCGGCCAATTCTGTGTTTTTGCAGAGGATAAGACATACTAAATCATTTGAGTCCCCACAAAGCTCTATCGTGCAATACTCTTTCAGGAACAGCCCAAATCCATGTGAGATGTGAAATAGTAAATAATAGCCTTGGACTTAGCTGGGATAGACCCTGACACTGGGTCATTGCTTTGCTTCAAACATAACGTTTCTTTGCCTTGACACGGATCACTATCCTGATGTAAAGCTGGCATTCTGTTCTGATTTAGTCTAATAATTTATTGCATCTGGCATCAGGGTCTGCACAACAAGACCAAAGGCACAGCACAAGCTTTCAAAAAGAACCTGATATTTCTGCACCCTAATCAGTTTAAGATGACCCTCTTCTTTGTGAAAAAGCTCTATTTGCGAGATCTAGCAGACAAAACATCTTTCTAGACTTACAGAGCCATTAATATAGATATAATCATAGGTCTGTTCCAGGGGGATTTTACCCTCAAAAGGGAATTCCTCTCTAACTCCCTTCAAAGCCAAAGTGTGACTTACAAATGACTCGCTGTGAATGAGTGACGGAGGACATGAGAGATGGTCAACATCCCCTTTGTGGAATATTAATTTTGCTCAAAGGTTTTCAGGAAACAAGCACATGCATTGAACATACCCAACCACCATAGTGTATTAAAACAAAGCTTTATTTTACTACCAAGACACCCTCAAATGTCATATTTCAGACATAAATCAATGAGAAAGTGGATCAGTCTTCTTCCCTTTGAAATCTTAGCATTGCTAACATTATCACTGACGTCATTAAAAACAAATTAAAGTAAAAATTTCCAAGTTAAGTAAAGCAGCTCAACCACCTTTGGCTAACCTCATCCAACCCTGGTTCATCTTACAATATAACAGAGGTTGCAAGACTCAGCAGATCCAAATGAAGAGACACTCATCAGAATGACAAAGTGAAACGTGGGCCAGCTTCCCGGCCATCAAAGCAAGTTCAGAGCTGCCTTTTGAAAAACAATGGCGCAACAGCTAATGTGGCTCATTGAAACGCTCGGCTGGCCGTGAATGGCCACATTTCCCCACGTTAAAAGACATCTCCAGAGTCGGGCTTAGTGGAGGTGAGACTGTCACTTCCACTGGCGCCTGCATGGCCTCACCTGGCTGCATAACTTCACCAGAGCCGAGGCCAACAGTCTCCAAAGCCGAGCACATACTCATACTGTATATACAAGTGCTGCCAAATACACACACTTTGATACTTTCCTTTTGTACACCATCTGTGTGATGATACAGATTTTTAAGAAATCCTAAATGCTTCTGGGGACTTGCTGTATGTTTTAGGAGTTACGTTTACAAATTAAGGTAAAGATTATTGTATTGGTGTGTGGCAAGTTGTCCTCAATTTTAGATAAAATTCAGTTGGCACTGCAGTGACATCAGAATTATGATGAAATACCTCTATCTTTTAGATTTGAATCATTTGTGTGTGTGTTCCAGTATGTCCATATTTAAATGCATGTATTGTACTCATGCACATGTGGTAGCGCAGGGAGTGTGCTCGCCCTCAGTAACCCACAAAGAGAGGAATCGGTGGGCCACAGACTTTGCGCCGCTCTTGGCTGCATCATACAGCTTGGTGAGATCCACTGAGGGTGACCCCACTTGCTGAAAGCAAACACACAAATACGATCTGGTTTTTCTGCGTGCCGTGAGTGCTGAGAAGGTCAGGAAATTCTTAGTTTGATTTAATTTAATTTACCTGTTGCTTCCAGTTATTTTAGTTTCTTTTTAATTAAATGTGCAGTCAAATGCTTGAAAATACCTATATATCATTTCATATAGAACAATGTATTTTTTTTTTACTTAAATAATCAGTTTAGGTGTTTTACAACACTACAATTGCTCCTACATTGTTTTTAGACTTTTTAAACTTGTATGTTGTCTTAAAGAATACAATTTGTATGTTGTTTTCTATTTCTATTATCTTAGTTGTCCCATTACAGAGAAACTTCACTTTACAAGAACTGTACCAAACATCCAACATGCCCCGAAATATTTTAATTGGTGTTTTCATATTTACCTAGCTGCAAATGAAGCATTGAAATGAAATAATGTCTTACAGTTGTGCCCCAGAACAACCCATAATGTTGGCAATTAAGCTATTAACTTGAAAGAAGTCAAAATGTTGGGAGATGGACGGGGGGAAAAAAGTAAATTGCAGCATTCTTTTCAAAAGAGATGGTAATCTGTACATTGACCTGATGGTTCTGAACACACCACACATTTTCACATTTAGACTTATTTCTACTTATAGTTTTATTTAAACACTTTAAACGGATGAAAGTAGAGCAATTTAGCATGGGTTAAATTGTGAATGATATGGAATAATGAACAGCAATTATTCAAGGTCAATGACTATCTTCCTCTAGAAGTTAATGATACTATACCCTCTTCACTGTACATTTTCTTGTCGTTCCGTGTTCACAGTAGGAAACCAGCGTCAATACTCCCACCTACTGGCTAGTGCCCGTCAGTGTGCAGCCCCGCAGTCCTCTTGCCCCTTTCCCAACCTCCCACCGCCCACCTCGAGGCTTCCCTTCCTGCTGGAGGAATGGTAAAGTGATCTGTTGGTCCCTAAGTGCTTTTTGCTGTCAGTGGTGTTGACGTGGGATGCAATAGAGACCCAGCTGAGGCCACCTTGATGGAGCAGACCTGTTGGGCTGCAGACAGCATCGACAGACACAGCGAACACATTTGCTCCCAGAAATGTTAGATCTTTATTTTTTTCTGACTCATTCAGTTTCTGTTAATTTCTCTCTTTATTGTCATTCACCAAATGCATTTCTTTCTTTTCTATTTTTTTATTTTAGGACCAAAAATTATGCTAGTGCATTAAGTAAAATTCCTGTTGATTGAATAAATAACTAATGTAACTAAGTAACTGATTGACATCCATTCATCTCTGTTTCTAAACACAGAATAAAAGAAAGTGATAATATCCTGTTAAATATTCTAAATGTCTGTTTTTGTTTCCATCAAGCTCCATCCTGGAAAACAGACATATTTCAAGGCTCTTTTGGAACGATGGACTGTATGGGAAAATCCCCCCCAACTGTTGTAGGAAGCTGTGGACACAAACAGAGGAGAGTTGGGGACTACCTGCTGTTTAAACAGATAGCAGGGCCTGTGTGGCCGCGGCTGCGAAGGCCCCCGAACTTCGCTCCACTTCAGATGTTTAAGAGTCCCAGCGAGGGCATTGGAGCTCTCCTGAGAAATAAGCAACTACTTGGCCAGAACAGCCTGTGGATCCCAGGGTGGACCGCCAGCGGCGATGCAGAACCCTTATGCTGATTGGCCAGCGGACATGCAGAGCATCCTCCAGGGAGCTGATGCTTGGGTGGTTCGGGAGAGATTGCTCGGCAGCCCCACAATTAGCTCAAATAAGCTTGTGGAGAATTACTTAATGTGCATCAGGCCCTTGCTGAGTATACAAATTATGTAAAAATATCAACTGTTGCAGGAGTTCACTAGAGATGCAGATTAGTGTGCTGGAAGAACCAGAGATAATATGTTCATTTTACATTAGAGAATGGGAATTAGGGCATTAAACAACGTGAATACCAGCGTATATTATAATGTGATAGTATGGTAGGGGCTGTAGTAGCAAAACACCTGTAGTTGTATGAGCAGAATCTCTGAACTTTGTACGCTGTGTGGGGGCCAGGGGCATGACTCCTTCCACGCAGAGCCAGGGAACCAGAGCAGTTGTAAAAATAGAGGCAAAGGCAATACCTGCCCAGTCATCGAAGAAGCCATCCGTGTGGAAAGAGAGACAGGTGAAGATGAATTTACCCGATTTAGTTTACATGCATGGCTGCAGAGGAACTAGTTTTTTAATATGGGTAAATAAATACGGAATTTAATAAAGACTTCTTGATGATGCCAGACCTGGAAGACAAGCCTTTATATGATAATTTGCTAATCCTTTTTGACATATACGCAATTGAAAACCGTTCAAAGACAATATATTTAAAAGATGCAATATGTAAGAAGTTTAGTTTAAAGAGGCTCTGTAGAACGTCTGTGTTGTGCTGGAAGCCGATCACTAGTTTATATTAGCTGACTCCGTTTCTAAACTAATGTTAGCTACTGTTGCTCTCTGTTAGCAGCACTGAGATGAGGCACTCGAGAACGTCCATAAAGTCACACCCTTTGGGCTGTCACGGAAAAATCCAACCTGAGTCCTGGACAAAGAAATCCACAGTCCAGCAGCGTTAAACAAATTAAACAAATCATCCACACAACCGAGAGACATGAGGAAAGTCTCATTTTTCACTGTCCACTCAAATATGGCCAATAAAAAAAGTGATGAAAACATGTAAATTGCTAATAAGTTTTACATAGAGCCTCTTTAATGAGAAACTTCTTTTGTTGTTTTGTTTTTTTAAATATATGTTTATTCTGAATTTGATGCTAGTAACATGTTTCAAACAAGTTGGAATAGGAGCAGTGAAAGACTGGGAAAGTTGTGGACTGCTCAAAAAACACCTGATTGAAAGATTCCACAGATAAAACAGGTTAATTGGTAAAAGGGGATGGGATCATGAGTGGGTATGAAAGGGGCACCCGCAAAATGCTCAGTCATCCACAAACAAGGATGGAGGTCGAGGTTCACTATTTTGTGAAACACATGATGGTATAAATGATATGATGTCATGGTCTCTGGAACAGTTAATTTGCAAATGACTGGATTTTGTTTTTATTTATGTTGTACACGGCATCCCAACTTTTTTTGGGACCAGGGTTTTATATAACTGTCATCATTGAGAAGAACAGAAAAACACCACATTGATATACAGCTGCATGACCACCTAAGCTCATTTTATTGCTCCCATTTCTGCTTCACGGGAAATCTGCATTTATTCAGAGACACATGAAAGTGTCAATAAGCAAAAGTATTAATTGGGTGCCACCCAAACCGATCTCAACAGTGCCCTGTTGTTAATCTGCCATACCCCTGCATTTCCTCTCACTGCTCCTGAGCTAATCATAATATATTAACCTACCATACAGGAAACCATGTCCCACTGTGCAGCTTTAGTTACCATGTATGCCTTTCAGTTTTTGAAGGCCATTTAAGGTAAAGGCAGTTAAAACAAGCCTTTTTTTTTTAAACTGGTCCATTTGTTTGTGGATGCCAAACACCCACAGCCACTGTTGAACACAGCTGCTTTCAACCTAAAACTCCACCTTTAAAAGAAACAATTTTATAGAGACACAGTGACATCATTTACACGAATATGTTGTTTAAACTCCAAGAACGTCCCGTTGTATATTTGATTTGGCCTCGGGCACCTCAGCTGACCAATACATCACAAGTCCCGGGCTACGATTATTTAATGTAGAATCTCCAAAACTCACAAATGCAGTGTGACCAAATGTTCCAGAGATGTACCAGTATACTAAACAGGCCATATATCTCGCTCTCCTCTCCAAACAGAAATAGATTTCGCTGAATTGTTTGATAAATTTGGTCTAGGTTTTCCAGCCATCCTTATTGGAGCTCCTACTGTTTTTCTGGCTGTTGGTGGCCTAAGCCCTAATCACCCTCCGTTCCCTCAGAGGCCATAAATTACTCCGATGAGATGGTGCTTTGTGTTCCTTCTGCTGGGGAGCGGGGCGAATTCACAGCGCCATGTTTTGACAACCCGTACTTTAAATCATTGTTTTATGACAGATGGGAAAACTTCTGCACTTTCACCGGCCTGATTTATGTTCATTTGGGTCTGGAGGACACTATAATTTGCAAGTAATGTGAAAACAGATGGATAGAGAGATACCAAAGGGTAAGACTGACCTATACATTCTCAGTGCAGCTTACAAATGGCATCCATATGGCGCGAGAACTCTTCCAGTTACATCTCCATTACCATGTGTGTGTGTGTGTGTGTGTGTGTGTCTGTGCACATGTTTATGTCTGCTTGTTCTGTTAAAAAAAGATAAAGGGAAATGAAGGAAGAAGCCTGTGAAAAGTTTGTGTTGAAGCAGATTTTTGTTGAAGGAAGTTTGATACATTAAATCATGTAGAGCGTTTATCAACAGCAGAATCAGTAGTGTAATACGCCTCATGTACACAGCCTTGTTGTGCTGTTAATGATGATCTAATATGCAAGCGACAGTTGCTCGTTCGACATGTTTAACGTGTACGAGAAAACACTTTGATTATTTGACCTTGGTTTACAGTGCAGCTTCCCATCTCCGGCGAGCCATGAAAAAATGGAAGTGAAATAATTTAAGCCATACTGGAGCCGATTTCCTCTCTGGTCAGATGTCAATTCAGAGAAATTACAAAGTTGGTCTGCTTCATTTCCACTGCCTCAGGTCATGGAGCAAGGTCACACACAGACCGTTCAAAAAAAACTGATTTTCTGTTCTTATCCGCACATCAGAATCACATCAGACACACTGTGTGGGGCAGGTTTAGGTATCATCACAATGATCCACGTTCACATGGCAGCTAACTGGGACAATGACATCCTACAAGCTGCTGAAAGTAATAGTAGTAGTGCTGTAAAAAGTACCCAAAAGTCATACATGACTAAAAGTAAGGACATTGTGTTAAAAAATGCCTTTGGTAAAAGTGAAACTCACTCGTATGAATAGTACTTAAGTCAAAGTCACGGAAGCTGGTATAAATGTAGTATATTACTATGTAGTTTTGGAAAAGAAATTCAAACTCAGGGATTTTATTTTTATAAAATTAATGAGATAATAATAAAAACCTCAGAAATATTTATGTTTTCCATAACTGAATAAACAAGCTGTTCTCAGAGGAAAATACGGTCCCTAGAACACTGCTTGAAGCTAGAAAGGTGGCAGGGTCCGCCAAATATAAACAAAGTAAGACAGTGTGAATTATGTCCAGCTTGTTTATTCAGTCATGAAGATGAAGAGAGTTTGTTTTATACAATATTTGTCTCCAAACTGTAGTGGAGTCAAAGTATAAAGTAGCAGAAATGGAAATACTCGTACCTCAAGTACCTCGCATTTTACTTAAGTAAGTATTTGAATATATGTACTTAGTTACATTCCATTACTGCTAAAAGGGACGTAAAATATTGTTTTCATCACAGGAAAATGTTCCAAAATAATTAACTCTAATTTGGAAAGATGAAGACTGACAGATATTGATAGATTACCTTCGGTCTTCTGGCAGAGAACCAGCAGATGTAAGGTAATCTGTGAGGAAACTGAAAACTCAGAATATATCATGCACAGCCTGGGAGCCCTGGACGACTCGTGTTTTATGGCTTTTCCAATGAGGCAGGACAGTATGTGAGTGAGCAGTGTCTGGTGCAGCCATTGTATTCCAGCAAGGAGGGGAGGACCACCCACATGAAGTCAGTGATGAAGTAAATACTGTTACATGGCCACGTCCCCTTCCCTCGCTCGCAGAGTAAACTGTGGTCCGACGGCGGGGCTCTGCTATCTCAGCTTGCCTCCAGATCACAGAGGCAGAGGCAGAGGCAGTGGCTTGAGGCGGAGAGGACGACTTCAACCAGCGCCCCCCACCCCCCCCCTCCATCCTGCTGTGAATCCCCCACTCTTTGCCCTCCCCATCCAGGCCAGGAAGCCAGCTAATAGTAGTCCGATGTCTCTGGGCTGGGTTGAACTTGGCAGAGCCCCATGTCTTTCAAGCAGAAGACAAACCGCTTACGCCCCTCTGGAGCCGAAGGCAAAGTGAGGCCCAAAGGGAATGAGGTGCCTACTGACGCCCGTGTCACAGGATGACGCCCTTGGTTTCCTTCCCTTTAATACAGGACAGCAGACGGTGCATCATGAGAGGGTACCACATGCTCAGATTATACTCATTAAACAATTGCTGACCCTCTTCTACTAGCAACAATAAAAGAGTTAAAATTTTGTGAAATACTGAATTAAAACAACCAAATCTCTTGTGTCTTGTGTGTTACATACCAGAGCCCCTTAATCATATCCTCTCATTTTGTTATTTTGTTTGGACATCAAGATTTTCAAGGGGGAATAATATCCCAGGAGGACAGAAAAGAACAAACCAACTGGCCATATTTGTGTAACAGGAAGAGTTTCCATTTTGAATAAACGTAAGGCTGATTACTAGCACCATCAGGAGTGCAGCTCCCACTTTGTTAGGAACCAGTTTATCATGTCTTTTCCTGTTTCATGTGGGAATGGACTGTTAATGTCCTTCAGGCGAATCCCTGTCAAGAGAGTGTACGAGTGAATCTCAGTAAAGAGACAAAAGAGCTTCATTTCTCTGTGTTTTACATGAGAATTGTTCCAACCTTGTTGCACCTTTGTCCTGTTTCTCAAACACTGTGATCCTGTGAAAGCCACAGGGAGAAATGTCCACTGACATGACAGTTAGTGACAGTTATATGTGGGGAGGCTGTTCTTGCAAATGGGCGCTTTATTGGTCTTAGATGATAGCATCAACCACAATGTCTTTTGCTTTCATAATGATTTACTGCTGCCTGGTGGGATGAGCTCAGTGAATATGTGCGGTTGGCTGCCAGTTGCACTTTTTCCTCTGTTTCTTTTTGGTCTTTGTGGGCCCTGGAGGTTTCTTAACTGTTATAGAGCCATTTGGATTGGAGGCCAGGCTGCATAAAGCTGTATTTGGCAAAAGACCTCACAGCGCCTCCAAAAATAAGAGAGAGCAGGGTGAACATATTTGTCTACGTCTGCACGTGTATGTGTATGCATGTGCGAGACAGACAGACAGAGAGTGTAATACTGGTCCAGTAAGGCTGGTACCTAAAAATACAAATGGGCATTTTATAGTAAAACCAACTTGCAACTTAGCAGAACATACAAATTTGGGTCGACCTGTCAAGTCCTCTCATTAAGCTTTTTTATTGACCATACACGCTGTAATTTGTGTATTTAGCCAAGGCTTTTTGAATGTTAAGAGAGGAGAAATTACTATTTTACAAATGTTTTAGGACATTCACATCACAGTGTTAATGTTTCTGCACCAGCTGTGGTCCGTCCTCTACCTGCAGCTGTTTCTGCTGGTAGCCATCTTGAGGAAATGTCGGTTAAAAAACAGAGTCCTGACCCGGCCACCGCTGTTGTTTTAAAGGAAGAAAGGTGAAGACCTTTCTCCTGAGGGACCGGTGGTCTGACCTGGGGACCAGCGGTCAGGGATGTGAACCACAAAGAGCAGGCACGGGGCCATGTCTTTATAGGGGGCTTCAGCTGGAGGAGGGGGCAACATGTGGCTGCAGGTGAAAGAGGTGGATTCTTCCCAGAGGAGGAATACATCATCACCTTGTGTTTTCTTATTTAGCGATTGAAGACACTTGACTGTTAGAAACAATTTTATATTTTTACATTGTGGACACTAAACTAAGAAATAAGTCATGCAAGACAACCTCATGAGGGAGTACAGTGTGCAGGCTGCTGGCTGATCATGTGATCAGTGATGTGGCTGTTGCGACCTCTAGCGGCTGCTCTATTTACCCCACGTAACTGTGCCATATGGAACTGGTTTACATCAGCGGTTAAATATGCTGCACCACACGATACTGGGCATGTTGGGCAGAGGCTGTGGCAACCCCTACCTACAAATCATATGATTTGAAAATTTGTTGCACAAAGCCAACTACACTGTTAGCTTATTGAAGGAAATTACTGTGTCAATCTCGTAGCGAGGGTCATATACAAGGGAGCTGAACTGGACCCCGTCTAAACATTATATTTATTACAGTCATATTCAAGCTGCTCGAAATTTTCCTGGCATGATTCATCCCTATGACAAATGATCCAAATGCATAAATTAGCTTGCTAATTGTTCTGTTTTGCTCCAAATGGCATAATGACATAATGCATAGTGGATGTGTTTCACGGATCTGCTGCAGCATGCTGCTGTTGCTTGGCTTAGCTTCGCTTGGCAGATGTCTGCTCCCCCTCACACCACACTGACTGACCCCTTTACTCGGTGAGCATGAAGAAAGCCGCAAAGCCACTTCTGTCTTTCACCTCACACAAATTTTTACGACTGACTTTCTGAATACAGTAAAGCTAACCCAGGCCGAGGCCGCCTGCCTGGGCAGCAGACAAACACAGCCCTGTTCACCTCTGTTTTCTCTGGCCACCCTCGAACACAGCGCTGTTACATCATCCGTGATTTGTCTTTCAACAGGAAAGTGCCATTTATGTTGCGTTCGCCCTCCCTCGCAGCGCATCAGATAGTGATCACATCATGTAAAGCCATTTGTTCAGAGACTTTGTGTTGGTGACCACCCGTGTTCAAGCGGGGCCCTGGCCTCAGGTCTGCTGATGACTTTTCCAAACCTCCCTCATAGGCTGGCAGGCGGAGTGGAGCAGAGCAAAGCAGAGCAGAGCAGGCGGCCCCAGTCCCATAGCCCTTTTAGCCCTAGACCCAGACCTCAGGCAAGGGCCCAGCCGTCTAGTTTCCAGCATTCATGTTTGTTCTTCTGCACCTTGATTCCTGTAAGAGTCTACCATCTGATGTCCAGGTCAAAGGGAAAGGAAATGGCAATCCCAGCTGAGGACGAGGATATAACCTATTAACTTTCTCATGTGTGGGAGGGAAAATGGATCACTCAGTAAGTCCTCTCTTCTAACTGGTGGCTGATTTCCTTTCCCAAAGGACATTAACAGTTACTGTAGAACTGGAAGGTGAGAAGCTGTCTGCGTGTGTGTTCACATGCATGTGTTTGTGGTATAAAAAGAAATTGCATCATGTCGAAAAGAGCAATAATAATGTAATTAGGTCAATCTTTTACCGCAGTGCAGTACATATTTTGTTGTTCCAATGTTTTTTGTTGGAGAGCACATAATACAATGAGCGTTTTCCTGCCTTGTTTAAAGTTTCCTGCAGCAGCTTTGGAAGCTATTGGCTTCCAAATAAAAGCAGGAATTCAGTGGTGATTTATGACTATTTAGACAAGTGGTTAACAGAGAGATGTAGGATTATGGAAATACTGCTTTCATATGAAATACACAGAACACGTCATGTGGGCTTCAGTGACCACTTAAATCTGTTGGCAGGCTGAACCCCCCCTTCAGCTAGACAGATGCACAGGGCTCCTTTTCACTCCTCACACCGAATATTTGACTTCCTTTTGAACTTGACAGTTATTGCTATAGTTGCAAGTCTTGAGGCCTCCTGAGACAGAATGCTCCATATCTCCACCAAGGGGAGAACATGTGGATCGATACAGAAGTACATGATCTTGATGATGAGTGAATGTTAAAAGACATTAAACCCTAAAAATATGGAAGATACTTTGGAACCCCATTTAAATGATTAAATTATAAATAAACATGTCAATCACTAAATGCTTCATTGCGATGTATTATGTGGGACAGTTGTTGGCTCCTTAAAGTGATGCATGGGATAAACAAACATGAGATAATCTAGAATGTTTTTCCCCTCTCACAGACACTTTTAGAGAAGGTACATGTTTGGCTGTCGGCATACGTCCTTGCTTCTGATGTGGTGAAACGGCAGCATTAGAGAGTAGGAGAGGATGTCACAGGCTGCAGAAAGATGTCCATCTGGGCCGCCTCCTCTCTAACCCCCATCACTCAACAACACTGAGGGTCTTTTCTCATCCTGGAGGTGGGAGAGCCAGGAGATGACCAAAGGTCAGACTGACACGCAGTCATGAATTTTTCAACGCTATATTTTCTTTGGGTAAATAATCGATCTGAGTGTTGCCCAGATGGTAGCTTATAAATCTTGGATCAGAAAATAAATACTTTTCAAAACAAAAGATGGTTTGGGAGGGGTTTGCTGCCAAAAAGGAAAAACTAAATGTTTACTTTATGGGGAGCCTTCGCTTTCACATGTGCAACCTGAGAAAGAAAATTTCAGCAGTATTTTTGTTCCTTAAAAAGAGTCAGAGTTTGTTATAAATATACTGTATTGTTTTTTAGATTCAAAGCACCTCATGACCTTACATCCAGTTGCCATCTGTAGATTTTGTTTGTACAGTGAGACTGACATTTTCTGCACCACCAGCACTACCGTTTTTTTTACTTGGTTGGCCCAGACAGTTTCATTCGATGTGTTAAAATCACACACGTTTTGCATCTATAATTAGCACAAGCATTTTCAATGCATATTATTATAATATTTAAAATGGTTTCCCAGGAAGGTGAAACAAAACGCGTATGTTTGAAAGTTAACATGGCCACCATGTTAGCAAATATGCCTGTTTGGCATGGAGAAACATTTGCCTTCATTTGTTTAATATCCAATATCCCCTGCTTTATTCACACCAAACTGGTGTTCTGGAAAAAATGCAGGTCTTCCCATTCATTTTCATGAGGGGCGTTTTGGCTGCAGCAGTGCTGGCTGCAGGGGGTTCCAGACACACCCCATACTCCATAGTTAAACACACAGGCCATGGAGTGAAACTCCCACACATTTTGTGTAAATAGCCTTATTCTCCTCTCACTCTTGAGGGGCATTTCTGGCTCTTCAGCTCCTCTCGCCAGTTCACCAGCTAATCACTGGCACAGGGCAGGTACTGTAGTGTTCAGTGAGTGGTGTTATCAGAGCTTTTTTGCTGCAAACAGCTGCCTCCTCCATTTGTAATGAGGTAAGTTTTGCACTATGTAAACCTTAACAATAAGGTCAAAGACATTCTTTGAGCATTTTTTACTCTAAGCAGCCCCTTTCACACAACACAAAGTCATTTGAGCTATTGAACAAATATAAATGCAGCTTTAATGTTATCTGACAACAAAAAACAGTCCTGTGTTGATCCTGTAAAGCTTTTTGTAAATGGTACAAATTCATAACTTATTTTGCAATATTTTGTAAAGTGGCCAATGGGAATATTTACAAAAGCCACCATTATCTGCATTCAGTGAATACAGCTCATATAATGTACATTGACTTCTGATCGGTAATAATTAATACCAGCAATTCCACTGGCATATTTGAGATGATAATATGTTAGATAGTCACAGAACCAGGTGCAAAAATAAAATAAATACTGTCTGTATTGCATATCAATCATGTCCATGTGAACCACATCATCCAAAGAATAAATTATTTCCAGTTATTCAACAAAGATCACTTGAAAATCCCGGGGCCCATGAAATGTTGAAAGCACGGTCTAGTAGCCTACTCGGTCCTCATGAGCTCTTTTACATGGGAATCCCAACCTTTGATGGTGCATCTGCACCATGTCAGGAAACTGTGGCACTGTGCCAGCCTCTCAGTGGGTTGCAGAGGCATACCACTTGTAATGAGTTCCACTAGCAGGACAGAAGGACATCCCTGCAGTAGAGTCCAAGACTTTCATTTCTGCTGACTCTTACCCCGAAAAATGTCCTGTAAAGAAGTGACTGTACCTCCTATTTCTGAAGTTTATGGCTTCTTTTAAAAATATGTTTGAAGCTAATAACCTCCTTAAATCATGCTTAAATCATATTTAGATCTTTTGGCAAAACATCACACACATTCCTATGTTGATATACTCTGCTGATGTATTTATTAGTCTCCCACCTGACAGTAAATGTCAAACGTTGGACGTGTCCTGCAGGGTTCAGCTACTCAGGGTGCACATGAGAAGAATTTTCAGGCATCATGAAGGTTCAGCTGATAAGAAGGTGTGACGTTTTGTCAATTTCCAGTCAGATGATTAACCTCTTGCCTCTATTTTCTTCAATAGATAGATTGGTTCTTATTCTAAATATCACTTTTCTCAAAAATTCTCCATTCCTTTCATTTCATGAGCAAACACTCGGCCATGCAGGAGTGTTTTTGATGACCATTTTCCATTTTAGAAACTCTGAAACATCGCTTGTTTGCTTGAAAAGGATAATCACCTAACCCATGAAATGTTGATGAGCAAAATGAGCAGAGCCATATTTACCGTACGCAGAGGCTCATTAGAGAGCCAATCTCAGTGACGAGTCGTATGAGGTGGCAAGCACCTGCCTTCTGTCTGCGGCATGCCTCTTTTATTGCGCTCACTTTTATTTACTCACTCTCAAATTATTTTTGGCCCTTAGTTGACAAAGATAAATGGGGGGATTAATATATATTGGACTAATCTGGAAGCTTGCAGTGGGGGTAGCAGAGAGCCTGGATAGTATTTCCCTCAGGTAACCAAACGCAGGCCCACTGGATTAAGAGCCATTTGAGGTAAGGCTTAGCCATGATCCAAAGCCATTAGCAGAACATGGCTGCTAGAAAAAACAAGAGGAGGAGAACCAAGGAGCTTTTTAATTGCCTCCTACTGATTATAATTCGAAGATGCTCCACAACAGATTATTGCACCCACACGTGCAAGACACATGTTTTTAGTTAAAATTTAGAATGGGGTCTTAAAAATACAGGTGGTAATTGAACACAAAGATTCAAATTCTTTGTTTTGAACCAATGTCATCTGGGAATTCTCATGTTCAATCAAGACCTTCAGTGCCTTTTCTTGTGATTGACTTGAATTAATTTCAATTGAAAACAACCCTATTAAACATGACATTGCATCATGGCACACTGTAGATGTAAATGTTATGTTCATGAGAAAAGATGCAATCAGGAGAGAAAACAAAAAAAAAAAACAGTATTTCACTGAAGGCTCATTAAATTTTAGTTTGGTTTCTCTGTACATCACCAAAAATATAATATGCCACTGACATCTTTGTTGCTGCTGCTGTAAAGGTGCACAGTGTTAAATGTTTGAGGCGTATCAGTAAATCAGCTCTACCTTCAGAAGCCAAAGCAACTCATCGCTTCTATAATGGTGTCATTGAATTGTAATTTGCATACATTTAAAGCAGAAGATATAGATGTATGTTCCACATCTGCTGTAAGAAACACTTACTTGTGCTCTCATGATGTTTAAATGGCACTTTTACAAAGTGTGTATTTACTGAGAACTGTAGATTATATACAATTTAAAAAATGCTCAGTGATTTTGAGGGAATTATCCACAGCCTGTTTCACGGCAGACATTTTAACTTGTCATAGTAGAAAAAGCACAGGTGTTAGCGATAACATTAATGATGGCTTTGTTCTATTTTAATTCTCAGTATCTGACAGTGAGTCAGCATGAATAATAATAACCAAAGCAGCTCATCATTAATTTATAGTATTTGCTCAAAACTTATTGAATGACCTCATTCTGAACTTTCTGAATTAACTAAATTCTAAAAATGTAGTAAATGCAGTCAGTCTACGCTGATGAGAATCCCTGAGGGGTCCACACATCATGTTTCATATCCATACAAGATCTGGTATACTTCTGTTTAAAGAGGCCCAGACTTTAAATGAGTTTTCCCTGATAAGGAAAAGTTGTCTGGAGCTGTACAGGTGCATGTAATTGAGCTGATTAACAGAATGGGCATCAGTGATTGACTCGTGTAAAGATGGTAAAGTCAGATGATTTGATTGGATGAGGTGAATCAGGAGGGAGTTTAAACTGACAGCGTGGGGAGGAGGGAAAAAATATGAATGTATGAGCACCGAGAGGGACCAAGATGGGTTTGAATCAAAGAGAATCAAATCTTGCTGCCTGAACATTCACTAAACTCAGTTTCAGTAGGTTGTTCTCCACCACCACCACAGTGCTGTGGAGATAGGTCTGGCTGTGCAAGACTAGTGGATTGTAGGCCCTAGCAATACGCCCACAGCCCACTACACAGGTGTCTTTAATGACCTAATTGGATCTCTTCTCAGGACTGACTGGGTGTGTGCACACTGTGCTTTTATTGACATCTCACTCTCTCCTGTAGTTTGGACTGACCTGTAGTGCAGGATGGCAAACACCTGAGTGGATGTTCAGAGAATGTCCAAATACTAAATGTGGCATTTATTGGCTTGCTGTTTTACAATAATTCAGCTTATTTACAAAGTGTTATATGATATATTAAATAATTAGCCATTGTAAATTCCAGTCCAAAAAAACCCAAAAGAAATTGATTTTGATATAAAATGAAATTACCTACAATACTTAAAGGAAACAGCTGGGGGAGACAAAATACCTGGTTTATGTGAGCAGAGCTACGAGAGCTGACTGACTGAAAAAAATAACAAAAAAGACAGCCTGACCTCTCATCCCTCTAAATGTTTTGTCAAGTGTATCTGTTGAACAAACACTCATTAAAATATACATGGGCCTTTCCCACAGCATATATGTTAACTTGTCATAGTAAGAGCACAGGTGTTACTGATCACATAAACAATGTCTCTGTTCCTTCCAGTAAGACATGACAGCGTGACAGTAAAGCAGCATGCAAGCAATACCAGGACCCTTAAAATGAAGCAGAAATGGAATTTAGCCACCATTACCTTCATGATTTACATCTGTGCTTTCCTTCTGTCACATGTCAAAATGTCCTCGGTCAAATAGGCCTATTAGATCTGAGGCCTCATAACTGTCTCATTTGTTGTTTCTTTGTGCATCATGTCCTTTGTCCATTCTCTGTAAGAATACCAATGCATCCTCATACCTAAAAGACTGAATAGGTCAGTTGCCAAAAAATACGTCACCGTTCCCAAAATAATGACCATTCTAGCGCACCAGTGACATACGTACCAGGCTTCGTCATACCCTTGCAGTTTGGTTAGGTTTAGGCTAAAAAACTACTTGGTTAGGTTTAGAAAAAGATAATTTGGATAACATAAGTACATTACACATGTCATTTGAGATACATAAGTTTTTTTGTACATAACTTAAGTTAAGGTTAGTATGTGACATAATTTAACTATGTTGGTAAGTTAAAATAACTTACAATAGACTTTGGATTTCACCTGGGACATGAACAGCAGTCTCTTGGGTAAAGTCCTGTTTTTGGTTCACCCAACCATCCACCTCAGTCCACTCCTTATTGAGACTTTGTCACTCTTTGCACTACTTCATCTAACTTCCCCCTTTGATGCAGTCATAATTACTGAGGCCACAAGAGATTTGAGCCTAACAAGAAATGTAAATATATGTATCAGCATGTGACTTCATTTTAAAAACAAAGAAGAGTTGCTTCATGATCGTCTATTTCATTCACATGCTGGTTAGACTCATGGTATTCTCTGCATGCTCTTGAGAACTGGCCTCTGATGTTTTAGATTAGTCATATTTGATTTCAGAGTAAACAGTGACGTTGGAAATTACAGTCAGCTGCAAAACATAAACTACTGACTTTCATACTTACTGTAGGTCAAACTCTTACACTTACTCTTGGCCATACAAGTGCATCCGTGATTGTAAACTGAATTGACAATGAAGATGTTTCAGGTCCAGCAGGATTATTCAAAAAGAAACTGTTGTAATACACCATATCAAACACAGGGTGGTGCCACAGACTAGGGGGTCACGAGGCCTGTTTCACTCCGTCACTGGAGGAAGTGCTCATAACAGAGAGAAGAATTAGCTCACCATTGTTATCACACGCACAGGCCAAACATGACTAACATGAGTGTTGTAATAGATATAAACTCTCTACCACACATCCAGACGATGACAGCTTCTCCATTTTCCTCCTGACCTTTTCTGCTAATCACAGCCACTGTAAAAGAAGTGCTATAAAACACTGGCCAGCTGGTGATAAAGGGCCCTCACATCTAGCAGGTGCTGCTCCGTATGTAACGTCCCCTCCATACAACCAGCCCGGTTATGGCTTTATTGCCCTGCACATCCCCTTCATATCTGCCTGCTTCCCAGCCACAGTCAGGTAAGACCACCTGTCGGAACAATGATAAGACAATAAGAGGGATTGTACTGTGATAGTCTGGTGAGCACTGGATATGGCTGTAATAATAATAAAGTGTGTGTCTGGATTGTTATGGCCATATCCAGTTTTGTGTTACTTTTGTTTGATAAAGAAAGTTGTATATATTTTTTTTATTTTCAAAGAAAGATACTGCATATCGTTTTGTTTTGTTTTTACAGTAAGTAAGGAAGGAAAACTTTATTTACATGGCACCTTTTAACACAGAATACAAAGTGCTTTATATCAACATTACAGAAAAACAATATCTGTGCTGTGGTCAAAGTCCACTGGAGGGCAGTGTTGCTCACTACAACATGAGCCTTTATTTATTTGAATCTTTATAATTTATTCATTTGTGTGTGTTGTTTAATGATAAGTAATATTATTATGTGTTATTTAAATTCAAAAACATCATATAAATTCTAAATGAACGCTCAAAAGAGAAGGTGAGAATTAAATACTTTTCAACACAGACTGATTTCTTAAAGCAAATATGGCCCACTGTTGTCCATTTTTGCTAGACTGTCTGCGAGCTAGTTGTGCACAATAGTCGCTCACTTACCGACGCTTGGTTGGCTTAGCAGTTGTACAAACAGGCCTGGCTGATTATTTTTTTGCTCTGATTCACCAACATGCCACTGAGATCAACAGCTCGCTTTTTGAGTGCTCTACTTTTTTCGGCGTGATGTGCAGTAAGTCTGAGGATCTCTGTGCAAACAGCCTCTTTATGACAGAGAGCGAGGTGAGTGGCTTCAGACACTACAAGCAAAACAACTCATCAAACAAACACACTAAAGGCACTGAGTACACTCACTCTGCACCGTCTGATTTGTGTTATTAGAGCTTTTATTGACATTAGGACAATATTACTTTCAGTCACTACGGGGCTGATGTGGTCAGTTTACACATTTATGTATTGTGGTGTGCATTATTATAATCCTTACGAAACAATGTTTTCCCATTTGCTATAACACATTAACATTTCACCACATTGGTATGTAGTGTGAACATGCATTCTGCATTTTTCCCACCTCCTCCCCAGTCGTGATAAGGAAATCACAAGCCGCCGACTTTGTTCCCTTCTTGACACTTGTAGTCTTAAGAAACATTTAGTGTTTATACATAGGGCGGTGCCATCTTTTCTACATGGGCTTTAGCACCTTTCAGCACCTGGCTAGCTGGCTCAACTTGCTATCTGAATCTCACCTGATGCATCTGCACAACTCCCAGCTGCACAGCAGAGAGGCTTCTTTTCACCAGCGAAACCTGGCAACAGCTTTAGCCTTAATCTGTCTCTCTTTCTCCACTGATTTCTCTTTCAGTCATTTTGCTTTATTGTTTCTTGAATGTGAAAGTTGATGACTGATTATTTTAGCGTTCCTGCCACCTTTCCAAATCTCTCAGCGTGCCTTATCTCAAGATAACAACACACAGGGGCTGTTAATGGTTGAAGTGAACGCAGGTGCACATAGTGTTCATTGCAAATCGTAGCGGAGAGAGAGAAAGCATGTTAACTAAATCTTCACAACCACAGAGATGTAAACCTAAAGCACACTGTAGATGCTTTCAAAAAAATGTGCTGCGTGCAAGCTTAACATTAAAGGGGCACTATGTAGTTTTGGAGAGGAAATTCAAACTCAGAATTTTAGTATTTACAATATTAATGAGGTAATAATACAAACTCAGTAATATTGATCTTTTTTTACCCTAACCCTGAATAAACAAGCTGTTCTCAGAGGAAAATAAGGTCCCCAGAACACTGTTTGAAGCTAGAAAGGTGGCAGGGTCCACCAAATTGAAGTAAAACAGTATGAAAATTTGTTGTACTTTAAGGTCAGTTTGTTTATTCAGTTCATTCAGTCATGAAAACAAAAGGGAGTTAGTTTCTTTAGTTTGTTTAGGGGAAAAAATGAAGATTTTACTCTTCTGATTAAAATTCCTTCCCCAAAACTACATAGTGCACCTTTAAGACAGCCTACTAATTCAAACTAAATTAGGCTGAGCAGTCAATATCCTGTCATATTCTCTATTAAAAACTATCACAACACAGAGCTCAAAGCAGCGGCATTGGGTTCAGTATCAGCAAACTACAGTAGAAGTGTGACGATGCTGCAGCATTATCGTGAAAAACGAACTTTGTACTAGTGAACAATATTTTAAATTTAAGCGTCTCAGAGTGAGCCCTTAGGTACCAGAGGGGCAGATACCAGGAAGCATCCCTGCTGTCTCACAGCAGCCAATCACGTCACACACTCTGATGATGCAGGCCCCCACACCGCAGCAACATCGTTTCCCTCATATCCATAAACGGATGTTTCGGAGCTGCATTTAAGGTGCATATCCAAATTAGAGTCAAATGAGCAACAACATCTGCTAAATGTTAATGTCACGATATTTTCCAGTGACAATACAAAAAAAGCGACGTGACCGCAGATGTAAATGCCTCTTTTCTTTTCAATTCCGGGATTTAAAATGGCTCCATCATTCGGGTGACTATTGTGAGGAATAGTAAAATATCATTCACGGAATCAGTATCTATTTCCATATGAGATAATAATAATAATAGGCCTTACAAACTCATACAGATGCTCCGACAACGAACGGCGGTTAGGAGGTGTTCCTCTGGGTCATGTCCATGAAAGCACGCCGTACTATGGTGAATCTTGTGGTCTGCTTTTCCCTACAACAGTGAGAAATAAAGCAACTGCCACAACTGTCAGTCTGGTGCCTTTAAGTCAGCCGTGAGCAGCTTTCTAACTGCCAACGTCCACCTTATTCACATTCTCACAGGCTCGATGGCTGTGCAGAATCATTAATGCAGCTCACTTTCTTCTTTGACAAAATGTTCAGTTGCTCAAAAATTGTCACACATCCCCTTCAGGTCCACACACAAATCTCACTTGAGTCTGCACTGAATAACCCCTGAATGCCTTCCTTGATGGACATCTCAGGCAACACTTGGTGAAAACACTGAGATGGCCTTTTTTTGTGCTGTTGTGTTCAGGGTCTTTCCACAGTGCCAAAGTGGGCCTGGTCTGCAGCCATGTGTGACTGGGGCACTTACTGGCTCACACTAATGACCCTAATTGGGAAAGTGGGCTCCGTTTCAGGGTCACTGACAGACTGACTGGCATGTGAGGAATGTGACCGGGTGGCACCCGCCTATTGTCTGGGCCACCCTATCAGTTAACTGCACACTGCAATGGACACCTTTTCTCTTGCTCGTCTCCACTACTGACCCTACTTTTTACAGCTAGTGATTGATTTCTTTTATTTTCATGTCATGCATGCCAAGTGCCCTACTCTGGCTGGTTTACAAGACACCAAAAGTACAATTGTATTTCATTGTAAAATTGCAGGTTATTTTGCAGCTCAGTTTCTAACAACATATTCTGCCTTCTCTCTCAAGCTTAACAAACAAAATCTGCGACAAGAAAGGTTCCCTTCCTAAAGCAAAACTCAAATTCTTCATCATCATCCAACCAAAAGAAATCAACATAAAGCGAGAATGTTTTACCATCTCTTACATCCTCATATGCAGGACAGCAAAACAAGAAAATTAACTTCATTCCTTAATTTCACAGCTCAGTTGCCAGAATTAAATATTGGCAGTTCACAATTCTGCACACCACCGATACATTCAAATTTGAACATCTCATACGTACCATATTGACACAATATGTGCCATATCATGTTCACACTAAATGTTTTTGACTTGACTTTCATAGCGAGGGGGCTAGGGGATGGTGTAGGAGTTACTGCTAGATGACAAAACCAATTGTTATTACCAAGACCTTGAAGCATCATAACCCTAACCCTAACCCTAGCTATGATTGTGGAAACCAAAACAGGTATTTTAAGCCAATCCATAATATTTTCCCAAACCTAACCAAGTGTTTTTGTGCCTAAACCTAACCAGACCATAAGCACAACCTTGTCACAACATAAAATTAAAAATTGAACCCAAAGAAATGTAAAGTTTAAACATATCCATGGTTTGCAGGAACCCCCTAGCTCACACAACAAACAGAGCCTGTCCTCCCTTGCATTGACATTAAACCTGCAAGTCCCTAGGGCTAATGCTAATGTGCCTGAACATAACAGACCACATAGGAATAGTTCTTTTTTTGTTTGTTTTTCTGTTTAAATAATACCTCACATAAAGTTATACACTTTACTAGCTATTCTCTATGAGTATACAAGTTCAGAACTTTTGCTTTTTATGCTAACTATATATCAACCAGACCATTTTCTTTATGCATGAAAAAAATCTTGCTCTCCTGACTATCACAATGTAACCTGTTCTGGAAGATTAATGACAAGTCATTTATGTATAATAAGGGTTTTAACTCATTAGCCCAGGAATGACCATGAAAGATGGCCCAGTTAAATATCTTTAAATATCGAGTCCTTCAAGCATCAGACTTCTTTGCAGGTAGGCAGTTGTGTTGGTTTCTGTGCTCAGTTTGTTCTGAGTGATATTTAACAGTCTTAATAATCTCGCACTTTTGTTTGAAGCCTCCAAACGTGTCTTTACAAACTTCTCTGTCATGGGAAACTTCCTCTCACCTGACCTGGGAGCTTTGACCTCATTCAGACATCTTTCTCTGACTCCCATACTTACAGTGCAGACATGATTTGTCCCTTTGTCACACTACTCTGCTACAGATAGACGTGCTTTGTTACCAAAGGGAGCGGTGGGCTATTTGTCGGCACTGCACTGCGTGGGATGAAGGTTCAGGTGGAATCAGCCGAACTGGCGTCACTGAGCGAGAAGTTTCACAGTAACAATCCGTGTTGCAGCACCTTTGGCATCGTAATCGTTAATTAATCAAGTGTTTGATGTGGTTGGCTTCACATTGTGCTCCACACCCTCCGAGCCTTCGTGAATGGACCCGTTGTTGCAACTTCAGTCAAGAATTTTCTGGCATTTCTTTTGTTTTCCGTATAAGACTGATATGTTTGCGCTGCTATTTAAGTTGCGATTGCATACTTAAAATATGGAGCTGCAGACATGTTTTGTCTGGTGGAATGCTTTTGATAAGCAATGAAAATGTTTTCGTCTGTTACCTATTAAGATGTAGTCATTCAAGACTAGGGATGCATTGATATGGCTGAACGTCAATATCGGCCGATATTTTCCTTGTTGACTTCTATCGTCAAATAAGATGACATTTAGAGATAGCAGTGGCTGTGTCACATAAACGTTGTCCTGGCTCACTCATGAGCTACTGGTTCATTACTTTCCTGTCATCAGTTTGTAAGGCGATGTAAGTACTGAAAAACTCTATTCATTTAGTGGTGGTTATATTGTAGGCTAAAAAGGTTTTGAAGCAGTCACTTGAAAATAAAGAGTCTTTTTTCATATAAAAGAAGGTCATATTTAAGAATGTCATAAATTTTATATGATTGAATTTTGTACTCTGAAGGGCTTTAAAACTGTTACTTCTTTGTTTTCCTGAAACAATTACATAACGTTATTGCAGCCAACAAGGCTGCCAAATGGCCAACCACAGTCCGAGTCAAACAAGTGCATATTTGTCAGGGCACCCGGGGGTATTTCCAGACATTTATGTGGCTTCAAAAGCGAGTGTTTTCTCAAGGAGATTTGCAGACATTTCCAGCCACTTCTCTCGCGACCAAAACTGGCTATTTTTTCATGGAAAGTCAGACCATCTCAATCCATGATCTTGGCAACCAAAACGGGTATTTTCAGCCAAACTATGATGTTTTCCTAACCCTAACGAAGTCGGTTTTTTTTCTTTTGAAAGAAGGTTATAGTAAAGGATGTTTAGTAAATTTGTTTGTTCTCTTTCAAAGAGGATGTAATGACACGGTTCAGTTATATTTACATAATGAAGATTTCTTTGTTTCTCTGGCACTGACAAAACACATCAGTACTGGCATCGACTTTCAGCCGTATCGTTATTTTAAACAGCATTTCAGAATCAGTGTCTTAAAAGGACAGATTTTGACTTAGGTTTGATGAAGTTTCAAAGATTAAGTGACATATGTACAGCACAATATCTGCCACAGCATCACATGATTTAGTCACCGAAACCATTTTACCATCTCAAAGGCATTGTATTTACAATAAACAGGCTTCTTCTGTGTGCATCTGTGATCTTTTGACTGCGGTATCCATTCAGCTCTCTTTCTGCCACCTGCATCCCCACCGTGCCGCTCTGATGTGGTTTTCACAAATACCTGCACAAAGTCCTCTCATTGCAGACTCAGACAGGCCTTACATTGGTAGGTGTGCATGAAATAAAAGCCCTCTCTGGAACATGCAATCTCTCATGATTTGGGGACAATGTGAATATTTCAGTCTCACCACAATTCAGAGCACAGATGGCCGCGGCTAAATGTGGCTGAGGAACACAGCAACATACAAAACTGCGGTCTTGAGAGATCATTCCAAAGAGGCTTGTGTCAGTGATATTCTCAGCACCGAGGATCTTTCAAAGAAATAATCGACGTCAATTCTTGATCCTGAAGACACACATTCTATGATGATTTTTACTTGCTGCAGTTTAACACAAGTCACTGAAAGACATGGGTGTTAGCCACGCGCATTAAGGTATGTGTGTCAACAGTGGTGGCCTGGAGGTGAACCCTTGGATACACCTTGTATGGAGGGAGAAGAAAAGGGAAAGGCAGCGAGGGAAAGAGATGGAGAACAGCGGGTGTGGCCTGCTAAGTGACTCAGCCAGAGCCCGAGTCTGCTGAGTGACAAATCAAATGCCAATTGACAGAGCGCACTCTGGCTCCGAATTCACTGGCTCCCTCCACTGCACAGGTGGTCTTTGTCTCACACATGCATGCACACACACGCAACACAACAACACAACCAGCCACCCGTGCACACACACATCGACAGCCGACGGCACGGCGCAACCTCAATGGGTGATTGCTCTCTGCATTAAACAGGTTAATCTCTGCAGGAAAAACAACACTATTTGAGTTTGACAAACATTCCTGATCACACATCGTGAATCAATATTCAACAGGAAAAACAGCAACACAAATCACACTTTCTTTTTTTTTCTTTCTCTTTTTTTGTGCATCATTAAGATATTGTGGATCTAATCCAGTGCCCTGTACGTGACCCAGCAGTTGCAACACAACATGCCAGAATCTGACCTCATCTACACACACACCACGACACTTGATTAATGGGCTCTGAGGTGAACCCTGCATGTCTGTCCCAGGTCAGTCTTTTTGTGCTGATCCTCGAAGGGAGTGGTGAGGTTGTCCCTGGTAAATTGATGGTGCCTGCAGGAAGGAGGGAGGTAAAACAAGTGCCACATAGAGAGACGACGTGCCGAGCCTCTTTATGTATGGCCTTTCTCTCTCTCTCTCTCTCTCTCACACACACACACACACACACACACACACACAGACACACACACTCACACACACACAAACACACACACTCACACACTGGAACAAAGAGAAACCACTTTCAGTTGTCAGTCACACTTCGAGTTTACCTTGATAACTTTGGCATACTGTCAAACTTTAATCCATAATGGGCGTGTTTGCAAAGCAAAGAATCCCTAAGAATGATCTATTTGCTCATTTCTTAGGTCTTGTTTAAATAAATGCATTACATAAACTCTTTCTGTATTTGTTTGTAAACATCAGGAGATGACGTGCTGAGCAAATTTACTCTCATGTGTGGTCATGGGGTGCAGAAGGAGCTCCAATTCATACTGCCACTTTACAGCCAGGGACTTTCATGGACATTACCATTTGTAGACTTTAAATGAGTTTTATAAAAATTGAGAAAAATCTTGTTTTTTTTTCTGAAATGCTAATTAAAAATGAATGTGTAAAAAATAAATTGAATTATTTTCCATCATTTAGCATAAACAGATAAAAGAAAATTTGGGTCATGCCACAGTCCTAACCTTACACCAGTTCTGCAACATCTGCAAGGTCAAATGTGAAATCCAGTAATTGTCCCTCTCTGCATCTTTTAACTCATGCATTTGCACATTATTATATGAATCATGATTTCCGTAACCCACAGTTTCACAGCCTCATAGCTGAAATTTTGTAAATGTGAAATGCTCTGTCATGCTCAGCGTGTTAAACATCTTATGAACAGACTTGCAAGCCACCCTCCTGTCTGCTTCCCTGTCTGTACTCCACCTCGGGAGATGGGGATTAGAGGCCTTGGAGGACTGACTGTATGGATGGTGTATGAATAACTTGAGAGAGGTGACAGACGGGACAGATCGCGTCTCATCACCAGTAAAGCCTTGGGGCTCCCATAGGGGACCAGTGCATCACACAGAGAGCTACATAAAGGGCCGCCGCAGACGAAGGCCTGGTCAAGGCCTAAGCTATAGAAGCCCTGACATCTGGCTTTCTTCTATGCTTCACCGCCAACCTGCTACCCCAGTCTGGCAGCTATATGCACTTCATTATTGCGCCTTAATGCGCTCTTGAATCACAGTCAAAATTTAGTCCTGATATGTGTTTTTATTGCCAATATGAATTTAACCGATATGAAGTATCTGCCATAAGATATACAGTAAGTTATACCAGCATACAGTATATGGCGCTCGCAGCATCATTATATTGCCCATTTAAGTACAAAATGTGCAATGTGTGTTGCGTTTTGGCCAACAAACTGTAAAGATAAAATTATGATGAAACAATAAAGGCAGGCTCAATCATTTTGAGGGGAAGATACACAGCAGGTGGTACGAAAAGCTCTGACAGAACCCCTGATTTGTGCAGAATTGTGTTGCTTAAAGGATATGGCCACCAGATGCCCATTTGGATGAAAATCTAGGTTTCAGTCTAATCTGTCAATTTTGGAAGCCAAAAACGTGTCAGCTTCGTGAGCAATGCAAGAAACTTTGGTGCGAAAACGCTGTTCCAAAGCACTTTTTTACTTTTACTAGATGGAGAATAGTCATGTGATTGCAATTTTGTGATTACAATTATATTTTATTAATCTTATTTACAAATATAAAGCCATACAATTCTTTTGCTGGGAATAGTTGATTGCCTTTGTGCTGGGTGCACAGGACCTCAGCAGTCCTAGGAACATAGCCATAGATGGCAGTGTTTTGCCTTATTTTTAACAGCCCAGTCAGCTATGACGCTGAGCAGAAATTAAAAACTGGATGTGTTGAGAATGTTGTCTGCTTGGAGGGTATATTTTATTTTTCTATTTGACACTTCTGTCTGCTCTCCTTGACGATTTAAGGTAAATTTCCTGAATTGAGCAAACGCTTAATAAAAAAATAAATAATAAAATAGTGATTTCCACATGTTACACTGATAGAAATGCCTCATATACTGTGTGTGTCTTTAAATTCTAGATCCTACATCAGGTCAGACATTTGGGGAAATGCGGGGAAATAAATATAAATAAACAATGTGTCAAATGTCTTTTTTGAGGATTTTATATTCTTATTTTATAATTTTGATATTTATGTGATTCATTGAAACTGTTCCCTTAAGGACTTAATTTTATTCACAGGTTTTATATTAATGTATTACTTTACAATAATCATATTTGCATTATTTTTTGCAGGATATTATCATATAAAGAAACAATTAAGATAGATGCATTTGTGGTAAAAACATTGTTTATTTGCCAACTTATAGAAGATCTGTTGACAAGTTCTACTTGAATAAACTGTTTAAACAACAGTAAATTTCCTTGGTCTTTTGCTCCGACTGGGCCAAGGTCGGTTTTATATTCGACTGAAATCATAAAATGACACTTGAGATAAACAGAATGTTTACCCTCCCCATGTGAGCTGAGGCTGATATGTAAATGCAGCCTTATTCTTTCATCAAATTTGCATTTACCCTCTTAACCAAACACTACAGGGCTCCAATTCAAACAGCGCTAATGATGGCTGGCCCTTTATGACCGATTGCCGTATCGGCGAAAAAGGGGAAGAGCAATTTAGCCTGGAATGAAAGGAGTAAAGCATAGTAGCTATCTGTGAGTGGCTGACAATAATTGGATCAACTTTGCCGAGAAATGGATGTGTTTTGATGCTCTAGTGGCTGACTGGCAATCGGCTGGCTTTTCGCCCTATTTATCATTCCCCTTTTATCTGCTGCTGCCAGACCTTTCCACAGCCTCCATTCCAGGGCCGGCTAATCAAACAACTTTTTAATAAGACTAAACGGCATCTCCACAGCCAGAGAACAGAGCAGGGCTTCACGGCACAGCGAGGAGAATCTCAGGGTGAATATCAATTAACACTCTGACATGCTGTTTTTCTGCGATGAGAAGTTTGACACAGTATCAAGAAGATTCAGCTGACTTTTGTTTGCTGCTTTCAGATCTGTCAGGCAAGCTGTGATTCTCAAGGCCGTCGTCAGCAAGAAAAAGACTCAACTTAGCCGGACTTGACTTTTCAGCTGGACGTCTTCCAGAGCTGCTTTGTTTGCTCCAGCTGAATTCACACCTTCACTGGGACGACATCTTTTAAATACATTTGCCTTTCTTTTGCATTTTCCAGACATAACTCACACACGCAAGAACTTTCAATGAACCCATGCAGGCATTGTTGCTGAACTAGTTTTTATAATTAAATTCATATCCTTGAAATGTTTTGTGCAAATTAATTCAAAAACATTTTGATTCCTTAAGTACCTTTACACACTGGTCACTAGCCTTAACTGGACTCATGTAGTCTCATGGCTGCTTGGCAACATGGACGGACAGTGTTACAGTGAGAAGGTTCAAGGTGCTGTCAAAAGCAAGCCTGCCATGTTTTCCCTCCTTGTCGCAAGATAAAATTGATGCCTCGCAGCCCACCGCAAGCTCACCAGCTGCTGCTTGTCCATGCAGCTATAGAGAAGTTAACAAGCTCTAAACAAAACAAGTGACAAAATGCAACAAAGGGCAGCAGTGAGTGAACGGGGCCTTACGGGGCTGTCTTTAAGGAGGATCTCACTGTTGGTCCCCTACCACCAAAGGAGGGCAAGGCAGAAAAGGGGGACCTTGATTTGAGTCCTTGCTAGGTAACTGAGGGTCTTATGTTTGGAATGCGTCTCCCTACGCCTGTGATATCCCACCCTGCGAGTCCTCTGGCCATAGGTCACACAATTTGTCTTTGTTCACAACGCCTCAATTATGTATTTCCTTTTTGATGAAAAAAAAGAGATGTGGTGCCCTTGGAAGAGAACAACAAACTCCCATTTTGAGTGTGCCTGTCAAATTGCTATCTAATTGTTGCAGGGCTGCAGGGGGAGCTGATATCTGCTTTTCTCTCACCGCCGGCTGCCGGCCCTGCCGTTCACAAAGCCCGGGGATGCCACACACATTCTGTTTGTTCTACATGAGCAAACAGATTGTAAACTGGCTGATAATTTTTGTACTGACAATGTCATTTACGGCTGTCAGCCTTTTGTCTGCTCTGTTTGCTTTATTCAAATATGAACCGAGTGGACCTCCCCTCCACCGCTCACTTCTGCATTAAAATCACATCAATTCACTTCCATTTTGTCTTATCTGAAATTCATTGGAGGCAATCACTTGGTTGAATGCTCTGCCGTTGCCATGGAGACCAAAGGTCCCGTGTGGACTTCAGAAGGATTAGGAACTTGTAAGATTTAAGTCTTGAAGTACACAGTTGCTTTGTTGCGTCTCCCTTTGATTTGATGGGGAGGAATTTGCCTTTTCTAACTTTGGCCTGAGGTGAAATAAATCTGTATATATATTAGCATCCTCTGGCAGGATTGATAAATATTCATCTAGTCCCCCTTGCACTGATTTATCTCTACATTTACCAATCTCTTTAAAAGACACTCCTATAGTTATTTGCCTGACCCTGATCTGCATTCATATGGCGTGGCGAGCCCAACAATGCATCACTCTGAAAATGACATTTTATTCCTGCAGCGCTCTGCTTCATTTGTCAAGCGGCCATCTTTGTGCTGAAACTATGACAGTCCAAGTGGCATGCAGCGCTGGGTGCCCTGGTGGCACCTCGTCGCCCTGCTGGGGGACAATAACTCCAACTCAGCGAAACGAGCAGGGGTGCACTCTGGGCGCTCGCCTCCCGGGGCGTCCCACGCCACTCCTGAGGCATCTCCCCCCCCCCCCTTTGTTCGCCAAGGTCAGGGCACAAAGTGCTGAGTTATTCACATCAAACTGTCTGGCTGGAAGCGGCTGCAGATGTTACTGTTTTTGTGTTTGGTTTTGTCTCCTCACTCCGTCTTTTCTCTCGCCCCTGCATCTTGTCAGCGCTGGCTGCCAGGGCGCTTGGCGTGTGAGTTTTTAAAAAGCTGAAAAAACGTGGCCTGTGAAAGAGGAGTTGAGGCCTTGGCTCCTCCACCTCGTGAATTGGGTTTTTTTATTTTCTTTGCCTTTACAGCCAAAAGTACAAAGTAAACAGTCTGAAGTAAATGGATTCATTTTTAGTTGCGCCAGGCAGTTTGTGCACAACAGAGAGCCGCTTCTTTTTGTCCTCTTTACCATCGAGGCTAACATCTATTTGGCTACCCTTTATTGTCGGCCATGACAGGCGGTTTTCAGAACTTAATGCATTCCAAATATTTTCTCCACTTTCTTACAAAGGTTAAGAACAAAAGAAATCTTTTGAATAGTTTGTACATTTTATCTTACAAAAGAGAAGTCCACATCAAAACACTGAATAACGTTCCTAAAATATGCTGTAGACGTATGGTCTAATTTGCATCTCATTTCCTTATTGAATTGCACCGTACACACTGGCCATTTTGGTTGATGGAGAGACTGCCAAAAGAAAAGCGAGGCTGCCTGACACTATTTACTTCTTTATATATACATTTAAATGCAGTTGTTTCTTATTAATTATGTCAACATTACTAACAATATGTTTGGAAAAGTGATTTTTTTTTTTTTTTTAGCCAGTGTGTGCATGTTTTTTTGCTGTTTCTTCACAAAAAAAAACAACTATTATAGATGTCTCTTAGAGTCTTTAAACAGGAAAATTTAACTTGACATATAATCTTTATTCTTTATAAGCTCAGGCACTTTTGCAATAAGTCAATAAGTTTTTAGTGCCACTTCAACATTCTGTGAAATTTGAGAGGTAAACAAAAGTTCTCTCTGCTGGCGTGGTGTCACCTGGAGCATCTAAACAATCAATGCACATTTGCAACTTGGTATTTACCTGGTGTTGACATCAATGGCAGCCCTTTAAATTAAGGTCATTTTGTCAGATATTGCATGACATTACACATGGCATTTTGGAAGGATAACTAGGTGCTGAATATAAAGTGAAGGGATCTATTTCTCTTTCACTTTGGGTCAACTCAAACGTTTCTAAATTAAAGAAAATTCGAAAAACATATAAAATGTTCATGATCATCACTTGTAATAAAATATAGATAAAATATATTTCCACAATAACTGCTTACCTGGGCTTCAATTGTACATTTACTGTATTCAAAGCCAGGTGGCAAGTTTACATCACTTGTTTTATCATTAACAAGACATTTTCTTTTTTCCAGCCCTGAACATTGCAGATCACACAAAGATTCGCCTCTGGAAAAGGTTTTGACAGAGTCTTGCCGCTGCCTGTCGAGACACTATTTCATCTATGGAAGGAGGATTATTCTCAAATACCAGCCCCTGTTTGAACAAAAGAAGCTGATGATGGCAAATTAGGCTCTGGCTTTTTCTGTTGGGAAAAAGAAGAAAAACCTCTAAAGTCTAACTTGGTGGTCTCCGTTTATTCATAATGATATATTCACCTACAGTTTACATGATTACACATCAAAGTCACAGGAATGGACAGTTAAATCTGCATTTTATTCAATGGATCATTGCACTTTGAGCAAGCCTTTTACTCTGTTTAAAGCTTTGAAGCAGACATGCTAAAACGGCATGGGTTACACTTTGGTCAAGGACACATCTCAGTGGTTCGTTGACAGTCTTTATTGTGCCAAGAGGGAATGGGAAATCAATGGAACTGACCTGTCCAATCCAGTGTACCTATAGGCTGACTGAGGTCACTGTCAGGAAAGATCTGGCTCAGCAGAGTACACAGAAAACTTTGAAAGGTCCTCAGGGACATTTTCAACTCAATGGAGATATGGCACATCAATATTTCACCTCAGCTGCATTGCTCCAGTTCCTGCTCAGGGAGAGAAACTGGTTTGAAAACTTCTATATAAAAGCAAAGTGCACACAAGTAGATCAAAGATACAGATCTGACAATGTGTCCAGTCTGATCAGCTTTATCTTCTCTGTCTCTGCTGCTGCCGCTAGCTGCTGCACAGTTGGCCACGCCATTGATCTCACTGTGGCTAAAGACACTTCATGTACCCTGAAAGACTGCTACACAAAGCGGTGACATTGATAGGGCCACACTGAGGTGGGTCTTTTTGTTCCTGCCTGTGTGTGGGAGTTGGACTAAGGATGGGGGTGGGGGCATGCCGTGCTTTGAGCTGACCCACACAGGACAACACATAAACTTCAAGAAGCTGCTCAGGGGTTAAACTGAAACGTTGGGCTGTCTGTTAATCTCTCTGACACTTTTTCTTTTTGACTCATTTGAAGTCATCACATTTGTACGATGACTAATCCAGTTAAGCTACTTTGTTGTCTAGACTTGCCATCGTCAAAATACCAAACCTCGAAATTTATCTTAAAAAAAAAAAATGTTATCGCACAACATCTAAATGAAGTTCTGCCAAGTTCAGCTGTCACAGTGTCAGCGATGTTTGTACATTTTGTTCGGACTAGAGGGTTAAACCTTTCTTTGTACACTGTCTGAAAGGGAAAGTCAGTTTGCAAAGCAATGGCTGTCGACAGGACTGCCTTTTCGTCGTCACACTCAAGTAGCCTACATGTAGCCACATGAGGCTCATGCCTGCACATCTGGCCTTTATTTTCGTAGCTAAGGAGTATCTAAACAGTGCTGAATCCAAAAACGACTTTGTTGTTTTAGGCCCAGGTGGAAGGGATGTCGCTCACCGCACGAGGAATTCTCATCGCACGCTGATTTCTGCCTTCCCTGCATTCCATGCGTAACATATCGCTGTCTTTTAGCGTGCGCTTGCTTTTATTGTTTTTCTAAAAGGAGTCCATTTTGATAGGATTAGCCGTAGACTTAGTTTATCCAAATGTAGGAGCTGTGTTGTGCTGTTTTGAAAGAGCCGTGGCCACCCAGATTCTGTGGAGTTGCAGGGGATGAGTGTGCAGGCAGGGCGTGACTGATGCGCCTCCCAGAGGAGAACAACAACTTCCGAAAGGCAAGTGGGTAATTGATTCGGTGCTTTGTTAATAGCTCGTGGCTAATTGGGCATACCGTGAGTGGCAAAATCAACAACAAGTACAGAATGGGCATGTCAAAACTATCAACCGGCCTCAAAGAATATCCCCTTGCTAACTGATGAAGAAAGCACTGTTCTTCTTCTTACTGTGGCAGCCGGAGGTGGAGCACATGCCATGTTGTGAGACAGTGCGCTACCATGAGTGACCTCCAACCTTTTCTTCCCCTTCCATGTCAGGAGTGACCTCTTGCTGCCATGGAGCTGAAGGAGAAAAACAAAACCTATACAAACTCAGGTCATTTTTTTGAGACATCGGTGTAAAGGAACATTCCGTAAAGTCTTCTCCCGATCCTGAAATCAATTCAACTCTGTCTCATTTAACTCTCTGCCAGTACAGCTTTGAGTTGGGATTATACCAAAGCATTACATTCAGCCTTTTGTTCTTCCCCAGCATTTCAATGCCATCCTCCGCTGTTTACAGTGCTCTGGCATTTCACTCCAGTGGCACATAGGGTGTCCCTAATTAGATCATAATGCTGATCTGTTGTCCTGATTAGCATTGAATAGACTTTGATCAGCGTGTATTATCAGATTACTGTGATAGCCCACCTTTGGATTAAGACAAGGTCCACGCTCATTGTGCTCCCTCGCTGGGAAGAAAGAAGGGGGTGTGAGCTGGCTGAGGATTAAGTCTGATGCCGCCTTTGTATGCGGGAAATACCACTTTATCAGGGAGGGCTGTGTCGAGCCGCGGGGTCCGACAGTTAGAAGGGGGGAGCGGGCTGCTCTTTCAGGGGAAGCGGTCTTCTGTACCCAGGCCCCAGCCTCCCTTTGTGGTGGCCCAGTGACCAGCAAGGCGCACAAGGGATGACACACCCCAATCTGGCCTGTTTACCCAGGGAAATAATCACTAATTTTGGAATAATCATGCCTCCCGCTGACCAAGACTAATTGAATGGTGGCATGCCATGAAGGCGCTGGAGAAGCTTTGCAATGCCTCCGCCTTGTCAATGGTGTTTGGCCAGGCAGCTCAGAGTGATTGATCCCCAGGGCCAGGACACACCATGGAGATGTGAACACAGGAAGGCGGAGCAGGAAGATATAGAAACATAATTAGTCATGAATATGCCTCCATACCCCTGCTGTGATGATCCTGAGATTTTAGGATTGAGGAATGTTGGAGAACCCATCAGTGCTATTTGGACAGAGGGATAGTCCAAGGAAAAATGTGACCCAGCGTAACCCTCTCTTGAAATCCAAATTTCATATGTAGAGATCACCTATTCATAACCATGAGAGCACTTGCATTTCTTCATTATAATGTGCTGCTTCAATGTTATCGCCAGCTTTAGTAAAGAAAGAACCATCCCTCGTCAATAAATGGGTCATTCCTGTTGACATTTCTCCCAGCATGATCACCCAAATTATCAGTTCAGACTCCGAGAAAAGAGGATTTAGGAACTCCATTCCTTCATTCCGCTGCTAGATGAGGTATCGTGTCATCTCCCCTCAGTTATTTCACTGTCGAGCTCATTCACTGAAACTGAAAGGGAAAAGCTTTGAATGAAGTAATGGAAAATTTCAATCCATCTTTTCTCGCTGACAACCCTTCCCTCTTTTAGACGCAGCTTAATGCAACAAAAGAAGCTGATGCGTGTTTCATGCTTTGTTTGGTATTTTTGAGAGAGAAAAAAAAATCCTTCCACGTATGAGGGAGAGGGAAAAAAATTCAATTTGGAACAAAGTCAAAGAACGTCATGTAAAATGTAAATCTCAGAACTAGATGTGTGAACCGCCGCTGCCGACTCGTATCCAGCTCATGTGTAATAGCTTTTATCTATTATCTTGTAAATTAGAGCGCACAAAGGGCCCATTGCGACATCGGTTGTGCAACTTTTGTGAACTAATTTTAGGTTTGGGGCTGGGAAAATACTGAAGCCTGTGGAGTTGCAGCCAGTAATTTGTTAGTAATGAGCAAAACAGTTGAAAATATGAATTGTCATCCCATACGTAAAGGGGCGCTATGTAGTTTTGGAGAGAAAATTCAAACTCTGAATTTCAATATTTACAATATTAATGAGGTAATGATACAAACTCAGAAATATTTATTTTTCAATAACTGAATAAACAAGTTGTTCAGTAGTGAACACTGTTTTAATCTTTAAAGGTGGTAGGGTCCGCCAAATATACAGGAATTGTTTTGTCCTTTAAGGTCAGTTTGTTTATTTAGTTTGTTTGACATCAAAAATCAGTCAATTAAAATTTCTCCCCCAAAACTAAATAGTGCACCTTAAATGTGAAATGTACAAAATGTTCTTTCTTTGTAAATGTATAAATGATTATTATTCTGAATGAAACACATAAACAGTCAGCCCACACGCATTCATCTATATTACTAAAAGGAAAAACAGACATGTGCTGAAACTTAAAATCAGGAGTGAAATATTCTGGATTACAGTCACGGCAAAACAAACACGCTAAATGTGCTTTTAAATATTTTCACATTTGCCACAAATGTTCCAACATATGCACACACATAAGAATATACAGACACACTGAAAACTGAATGGCTGATATCAAGGTTCCCATCTGCTGTCAGATCAATATTTTGTGCAAGCCTTGTAGGCCTGTCTGTTTACCCTAGGCATCTGTGCCGAGCATACCAACCCAGCACAATGTTTGAGCATGTGACTGTGTAATAATGGCAGATAGGGGAACTAATAGCCGCCGCAATATCTGTAGCTTGACCCAGTGTGCCTCTCCCTAATTGATCTATAGATTAACATCAGACACATCAGTCAGGGGTTAACCTTTTCTGTTAGCTGCACTGTCTTTGCTGTGGATTATCAAGCAATTGGAAGGCTGACAGCGACAAGAAGGCAAGATGGAGGCTATCCGCAATCTCTATTTTAATGTATTTCAAAGGAGAGGTGAAAGGAAAAGAGAGCATTCTAACCACATTGAATAATATATTAAAAACACACATTTTTATTTTTTATATATGAATGACATGCACTAATAATGTTGTGCATTTTTTTCTGTTATTGCACGGAACGTTTATACATCAAATATTCTCTCTTCCTCCTCTGCAGCTCTCTCTCACAGTGTCTATTTCAGCGGCGCAGACTCGCCGAGGTCAGGCCAGACCAGCCTTGCTCAGCCCCACAGTTCCCTTGCCCTATATGTACACTTGCTCCGGCTATGTAAACTTTGACATGTGGGTGTCAATCTCTCCCATATTTACCATGGGCTTTATCAGACCATGATTAGTTTTCCGAGCAAATTTGGAGGTAAAAAGAAAAACACCACTAGCAGTTTGTAAGCCAACAGTGCGTGTGCCACTGTTGGGCACTGCATATTTACAAGGGTCCTGCTTGTTTTGTTAAGGCTTTCTCTGTAGGTACATGTCAACTGAGGGCTTTTAGAAGGAAGCAGGGGTTTATCAACAAGCAAGAAAGGGTGCGTTCACGCATGCTGCGTCCACCCCGGCAGGTTCATGTTTGTTAGCTGTGCCGTTCCTCTACTTGTACTGTAAATACTTGATGCGTGGCGGATGTCAACAATAGGATTTCAGAGAAACCATCACAGAATCATCAACGAGTTTGTCCACTTGAACAAATAATGGATGGAAGTTCATAATGCGCTCCAAAAAAACAAAGCGTCTCAGTATTAAAACAACACAGATGTGATTATTTTCATTTATTGCATTAGGAAAACAAAGGCGTCGGTCATCCTAAGATTGAACTTGATAGGATTATATTTGTGGACACTGGTCAATGACATATGAGGGCCCTAAGTGTTTGCCTCAAACAAATGGTCCCCACTAAACGTGTACTCAAGCCAGAGTAAATTTGATTGTGTTGAATGGAGAGAGGAGGGGTGGCTTGGCCATTCCTGTAAACACTGGAGAAAGAGAAACATTTGCTATGACACGGATAAAGCAAAGATGATAATAGCATGCAAATGTTGGCAGATGCAACAAGGCAGTTTGCTTTTACGGACCTTGAAGAGTCCTCGTAGAATAATGACACTGACCTTAGTTTGTACACTCTGGTTGTGTTGCTGTCGGTCAGGAAATGAATGCTTCTTTGAATATATATGTTACCAGCATCAAAACCTTTTGAATGCACAATATTGTGAGTCACACTGACTTCAAAATGACCGACTGATTATATTCTCAGTGTGAACCAAACTATGACTGAACCTAATCCACAGTCAACTCTCCTTATCCGTGTTCAATCTCATAACCATCGAACACAGATCTCATCAAAAGTTATTAATGTTGAAGTTCGACTTCCTCACTCCCATGTTACCATCCACCTCGAACTGGACCAATCCCATTCCACTCTGCGTGGCGTCATGGCAACCGAGGGAACGCTTGGTCTCTGTTTAATAAACGTGGACGGACCGGAGCGAGGGTCCCGTATTGACCACTCAGGAAGAGATTAAACGCTGGTGACATTTCCGAGGTGGAATTTGCAATTTCCACAAATATGAGGGCGTCCTCGAGCCCGGCATGACAGCACATAAAATCAATACAAATAACCTGAATCCCTAATACCTTGATCCCTGTTAGTGGAGGGATGCATTACAACTAAGACACTGGGAAGTGGGAGACACAGCCCTCCATAACCCCCCCTAGCAGCACCGCCGGGCTCACTGCTGATTCCTATCGACTGTCTCCAGGCCAAACACAGACGCAATAACAATTAGGTGGGACACTGGCCCAATTCTCTCCCTCTCACACAAACACACACATATGTCAGGAAACATACACGCTCATACAACACCACCTACATCTAAAGAACAGCATGAATATGAGTTATGACTTATAGGTTTTTCTGATTTTGTTGTTTTCTACGGTTAAAATACATAAATGTAAACACAATATGAAGAAGAAACTATTAAATGCCACACAACATGATTCACAAAGCCACCATAAACATTCCTATTGATATTCAGACTGTGGAGAAGATATCTTTGGGAACACATTGGCCACACCCGTTGTGAGTCATCACACCGAGCGGGATTAGCAGGCTTACCCCAGACTTAGCCGAGGGGAGACACTGAAAAGAAAACAGCTCTCCTTCTTTATATCCTCTTTTCTGTCTGTTGCAAGAGCCAAAATTGGAGGGGGGATTTTAAAGGTGTGCTGTACTGTACTGTAGCTACTGGGCAGGGTCGAGCTGACACTGGAACTTGGGGAGTTTTTTTATTCACTAAGCCTTCACAGAAGGGCAGGTGAGGCGAGGCAGGTGGCTCTTTTACTGCTTGGAGAGCAGTTGGCTGCTCTTCAAAGCAGGCGCCTGTAAATGTCACACCACTTTGAGTCTACTTGGAGCGCTCATAAACAAAAGGGATACAACTGCGAGGCAATGTTCTCTTATCAAGAGCATTAAGGTCCTCGGCGATTGCTTCAAAGAGTTAGAAAGCTAGATCCAGTCAGATACACTTGCATACAGATGTTTAAAATGTTGTTGGATGTTGTCGAGTAGGCTATCAGGCTCAGCTGTGCTGCTTCATTTCCTGCTGATTGTGATGTGGCTTCATTACCTTTCTATGGAGGTGATAACAGTGCACCTGCTGTCTTCGCTTCCTGTGTCTGACCACAGCAAGTCAAGCTCCTCCCAGTCAGCACTGTTGTCTGCCTACAGGTGTTGGTGGTGCTGGTGGTGGAGCTAGCGACCCTGTGGCTGTGCCAAATGCCCACATGCAAATAGTTCCTAAAATTAATGTGTTTTATTTAGGATTAGCTGTTTATAGCCTTAAAGGGGCACTCCATAAAATTGTACACATTGAATTCAGTTTACTGTCATGATGAGTATTACTTAGCCTGTTAAAACAGTTTAATAATGTCTCTTTAAAGTGTGAAAGAAATATCTTGATGTCACTTTAAAGACCCAATTTATTTGCATTATAGGGAATGTAGGATCCAGTGTTTTCGGAGCTTGACCTTCAAAAAATCTCTAACTATCTACCTGTTCTGATTTTGACCATTCTTGAAATTTTAAATGAGATATTCATATTTGAACAAGGTATGGTGAAATTACCTCCAACAAGTAGGTTATGTCTTCACACACATTCATTTGTTTGTTGGTTGGTTGGTTTGTAGGTGGGATTGCACAAAAACTACTGAACAGATTTCTACAGAACTTGGTTGGAGGATGGGTCTCTGCCCAGAATAGACCCCATTAACTTCTGGTACAGATCTGCATAATGGGACGGATCCAGGAATCTTTCTAACTTTCTTTAATATTTAGAGATAGGGCCTTTCTTTTGTCAGTTCTTTTGTTTTTCATTAATTTAAGGACATAATGCATGGATCTTGATTGTGAGGCATAGATGAACAGTGGGATGCCAAATAGGCCTATGCATGTTTGTCAATGTATGCTTGTGCAATATATCATTACACAACAGCCTGTCGTGTATGTCAAAAACCAGACAGGTAAATTATTTTTTGTTTGTTTGGTTTTTTTTTTGGTTTTTTTGATATTGCTATTAATTCTTCTTTCATATTATGAGTGGCACAGACGACATTAAAAGTGTTGGTTTACATTCAAAATTCTGCAAAGTATTTAAAACCAGATACCGTACTTAATTTGGCATTTATGTTGCACAAAAGAACTAAATGTGAAAATCAGCTTTGCAAGATGCAAATATGTAGAACATTTAAGTGAAACTAAAATCACAGCAACAAACTAATTACATTGTAAAATGTAATAATATATGACTAAGTGCTGTTTTAGGCATACATTATAAAAAGTGTAAATATGGAAAATCACCATATTAAAATAAATGCTTACATTGTTACAAAAATAAACAGAGCAAAACAAGATGGATTTTTTATATGCTTTTATTGTTCACTGAAATATATCTCATCAGCTACACACACACTTGCTTTTAAAATTAATTACAAACACACGGACACATTTCAGGAAAGTGGCCCTTAGTCCTTCCTTTGCACTTCTTCCTCATGTGTGCACTGAGCTCCACATATTTATGTGAGTTGTTTCTCTTTCCGACTCCTTGAGACGAGGGCTCGCTGACGGATGTGAGAATCTGAGGCCTGGCTCTAAAGCTCGCCTGTCAGGAAGCATTACTGCTCCGTGCTGTGCAGGTGGAGGACAGTTGGAATCCTTCAGCGCTGATATCTTAATCTGCATCTTTCAGGAGTGCGACTCCCCAATGAAGTGGTCACCGGAAAATTAAGGAAGGGAGGGAAGAGGTTGTAGGGAATCCAGGTGATCAGCGACATTCAGGTAAATCTTGAGAAAAAAAAGACATGCCTGGACACGGTGACTCCTCCTCTTTTTTGTAGCTTTTTACCCCCTATTGGAGGAGAGTGTTTGCAGGAGAGGGGTTTTAAAAGCTGTGCCCCAGTTAAAGCCGCCATCATCATTACGCTAAGGGGTTGAACTGTGGCGGCGTAATGTGTGTACCGAGTTACTCTGTCTGTTTGAAGGGCCCTCAGCAGAAGTGTGTCTGCTGTTGACACTCCCCATTTAATATTGTTTGAATTTTTCATCAAGATCCCAAGCCCTGTTACAAGAGTCCTTTGTTTTCCGACTTGTTTGTACATTCTTTGTGTGTGTGTACGGGCGTGTATGTGTGTGTTTGCAGAGACATTATAGACATTTATTTAGTTTGAAATGTAGCAAACTTGGTTTGGCTTTAGATGTCTCTGCACAAATTCTTATGTCAATTATTCCAGTTGTTTCACTCTGCTTTATTCTTTTCTAGATATGGTTCATCCTGGAGGTCTGTGGCATCCAGCTGCAGACAACGCTGTACCCCTCTCCTCCAGCATCTTTTGTGCAGGCGACCCTGACGCAGTCTTGAATGCAGGTCACCGCAGGTTACTGACAAAGCTCGGTGAAAGGGGGGTTTTGTGTGTGCGCCTGAAAGAAGTGCACGCGATTAAAAATAGCCTGCCCTCCTGTCAATGCATCGCCATTAAAAACAGCTGGGCCGGGCTCCTGTCTGCATTCAGCCACGTACAAGTTGATTCTCTCTTTGTGCCGCTATCTTGTCACAACTCCCCCTTTACGGCCGCCCTTTGTTGGCTGCTTTGTGCGAGCGCCATCATGGAGGCAAAGTCAGCCTCATAAAAAGAGTTCATTTTGGATTCACTGGCCTCCGATGAACACTGGGAACTTTCTTTTTTGTGCCTTCATCCATAAATCGGTGCTCACTCACTGGGCCCTGTCAGTCTGTCTCAAAAGATTCTTTATGGAGCATTTCCTACTTCTTCCCTCAGACACGTTTTGTCAATTCACCCATGTAGGTAATCAGCCTAATCGCACTCGGCTGATTTTCGAGGCTGCCAGGATACCAAAAACTCAGCCGCAATGCAGCATGGATGCTCCTATAATTTAATTTATGGGAATGATGAGGGGGATGAAATTCAATCATTGTATTTTTATTTGTGCTGACAGCAGCAGATTTAGATTAATCAACCTCAATCTCACCAGGTTGTCAGATGATCCGTGACAGTGTTTTCATTTCGCTGTCAGCTATGACACATTAGAGCTTTCATTGGCTTTAGGATGAGTCCTCTCAGTCTACAGGTAAAAGTAAACACACAGGATCCCACCCATGGAGCAGCTGTCAGTGCCTACAATGAGTTAACTCTACCTGGGCAACCAGGCACTCCAGGGGTTAATGGAAGAGGAGGAGGAAGGTCTCGTCCGTACGGCACAGCCTCTTCTGATAGATGTGGAGCTCTCAGGAAGCCCTTCTTCACCAAGCTTGTCATTTTCCACCACCCCGTATTGTTCCACCCTCTTTCTCTCTCCTTTTCCTTCTCCCCTGGGCCCTCTCTTCACTCCGTCCAAGGTCTCTTCTGGTGCCAAGAGAACACACACACAAGCAAGCAGCAACATGCACCCTCACACCGACACACGCTCATAAAGACAGACAGAAACAGACCAAGACGCGAGAAGAGACACAGAACACACACACACACACACACACACAGTCAGTCTCTAAAGGGCTTTCTTATCTTATCAGCATTGTCATCGCTCTGTCATCTAGAGCCAATCCTCTTGTCTGATTACACAGTGTCTCCCAAAAAAGGTAGAATTTATACTTTTATGGGGACATTTGGAATAAGTCAAATTAAAGATTATTGCACAGAATCATGTATAAAATGTAATTTACAGAGAGGGCAGATCTGAGAACTAGTAATTAGGACCTGGTGTTTGTGATCTTGATCTTGCTGAAGATGTGACCTGAAGTATCGTGATTTGTTTTTGTTGTCTGAAGGTAATAAGTTAAATTGTCTAAGCCTAAAGTCTTTATGCCAAAGCAAATTAAATAAACAAACTCTCTTCATTTTCATGACTGAATAAACTGAATAAACAAACTGACCTTAAACGACAGCATAGTTTCATACTGTTTTATTCTGTTTATATTTGGCGGACCCTGCCACCTTTCCCTAGACTGGGGACCTTATTTTCCTCTGAGAACAGCTTGTTTATTAAGTTATGTCTGAGTTTGTATAATTTCTTTTCCAAAACTACTTTAATGAGGAGATTTTTGGTCTATGAATCTTTTGAAATGTTCTCTTTTTGAATTTGGGGAACTTTATTTAACTTTATCTTAACTCTTTATGATCATCGCTATCTTGGTTGCTGCTGCCTGGTGTCTTATGGACCAGTGGTTCTCAAATGTTTTCACATTAAGGACCCCTAAACTGACACAAAATAGTCCACAGACCCCCATTTGAAAAGACTGTGTCTTAGGATCCCACATCATCTGATAAGAATTTTACTTTATTACAGAGAATGTATAAAACCCATCACCAGTGTAGTCATACATACTGTATGAAAATACATTTTTGCCGGGGACCCCCTGGAACCCTCATCATTTTTATTATATTTTAATATGAAAAACAAACACTTTCCGTGAGGCCAATTTGTGTAGGAAGTGTATTATATTAATCTATCTAATTTGCTACAACAAATGCAAATACATTGTATGGGGTGGGTTCATCATTCATGAATATAATATTGTTATTTTCCCTCCAGACTTAATGCTATGATACATTAAGTCATAACAGGCCTACTTCATAAATAGAAATAAATGAATATCACACATTCCTCAGAAACATTTTGCAATTGTTGTAAGTGTCTGTAATTTAAGGGTTTACTAATGTCTTGAAAACACACTTCAGGGATTAGACAAAACAAGATATAACTATCAAACTGTGGCGTTGCTGATACCAGAGCCCTTTTTTTTTTTTTTTAAGTAAAAGATCAACCTCATATTTAGATGTGTATAGTGCATTTTATGATGGTTTACAGCAGGTCATCTAAAACTAGTATGTATAACCTAATGAGGATATGGGCTTCATAGAAAGTGTCACCAACTCCTCGCTCCTTTTCTCCCTCACATCTCTCCACCTCTCCGCTCTTTTGTTCCAGCTCTGTCTGCCTCTGCTGCTGCTGCTGCTGTGGTACTGCTGATGGAAGGGATTGTCTGGTTTTATTAATATGACAGGTGAGCCTGCCCAGCTGCTACCTGAGTGCGTCTGTGTGTGTCGCATGTGTGTGTGCGTTTGTCTGTGTGTGTGTGTGTGTGTGTGTGTGTGTGTCTGTGTGTGTGTGTGTGTGTGTGTGTGTGTGTGTGTGTGTGTGTGTGTGTGTGCGTGTGTGCGTGTGTGCGTGTGCGTGTGTGCCAAAAAGCAGCAGCTGTCTCATACACGCAATGCACACATGGTCTCATATGAACCCATTCACACAGGCATTATTGTGGCATACATGGACTTTTATTTTATCGCATAATTTAAAGAGCCTGTTTACAGGATGCTCTCATCTGAAGTATCTTCTTGTTAAACTGGTGAAAAGCTAAATCACTGCCCAGATGCTCTCCGCACTGGAGCTATATTTGTGTGTTATTACCCTCATATATTACCACTTTGTTTACTTCCTGGGCTGCAAATCACCAGTGTAATTTTCACTGCCCCTCCGTGGTGGCCATAACATCCCTGTTCTTGTATATACACTTTATGATTTGACTCATATGTTGGGGTTCAATACATCCATATTGACTCAGGTAATTGAACACGAGGGACACAGGCTGTATTCATAAAAGAGGCAGGCAGACAATTCAGTGAATAGAGGGTTATTAGAACGGCAGCGAGAAGCTTCTGGCAGGTTGGCCGACATGGGTTTGTGCTTTGAGAGAGGCGTCAGGCTGTATGTCTGTCATTGACTGCAGTTCAGGCGTGAAGATGGCAGCACAGAGGTCTTCCAGCTGAGCAGATTGTGCTCCGAGCCGCTCCATTACCTGAGTGGACCACCTTTGTCTTATAGCTCCATGTGGAAAATGAATACACGCTATAGCAGGCCAGGCAACAGGGAGTGTGTGTTTGTGTGTGTGGTTTTAGGGAGTGAAGGTCGAGAACATTGTTGAAGGTTTGTGAGTATATACATCGTTTTTGGGGGGGGCAAGCAACACCTGCTCTTTGGTTTCTTTCATCTGATCATATCAGACTGTAGTTTAGCTTAAAATCACCACAAGCCAGCTAAAGATTTTTTAAAACTCCTTTGGTGTATCAGTGTACGGAAGTTAAAAGATGCCCGCTCTCTACAATAAGTCAGGATCTCAAAATAGCAGATAGGTGTATTTTATTAGCTTTCTGTGGGGAGTCGACAGACTGGCTGGATGATGGGTAGAGATAGCGCCAGCCCACTTAGTTATCAGAGTCTGGGGACAGAGTCGTCCCTGCGCTGACCCGTGACCGACATAACTGGCTGCTGGGTAATCTATCAGCTCCAGCAAACTGCCATTAAGTTTTTATCACTCTTCATAAAACAAAGAGGACGACAAGTACCGTTCTCTTAAATCCAGGAATCTTGAATCATTTGATTTTTAAGACTTGACCCATTGCGATGCCACTTTGTAGAACATGAAATTAATTATAGGCAACAGACAACTTTCCCCCCCTCGTGTTTCTAAGTAGTATTTTGCTGGTGCCACTGTTGCAAAGACAACTGGATCATTTCCGTTCAATCTTCTAGTCTATGATAAGAATTGATTGCCATGTAACCTTCCTTTTCCCCTGGAGACCATGTGCCAGTTGGCAGACAAAATTGTATAGTGATGCTGAGTTTCATAGGGAACCAATGTAAACGCTGATGGTTTCATTATTCTACTGTATATTCATTACATTGTGCAATCAACATTTACTTCTTAATCATTCGTTGAAGCAGAAAACTTGTCTATAGCCTGTTTAAATCTAATAGGGTCTACAAATTATCACAACACAGTATCACAGCAGTTTTTAATATTGTCATTAAGTTTATTTTATAGGATTCATGTACATGGACACAAATTTTCAGTTTCCATGACACTCACGCAACTATCTTTTGTGTCACAGAAATATCTGAAAATTCGTGAAACAAACTCGATAAATTACATTTTGAGAGTATTTCATGAACTGCCGTGGTACTGGGTTGTATATCCTTGTAAGAATACCTTGATATGTTAAAGCAGCTACCTTTTTTAAATTTGTGTTAATTCTGGCGGCCCCTGTGGACAGAAACAGTATTGTTTCCACTGCCTTGAGTCTAAAGATCTTGATCAGCGTACGTGTGCAGGCAATATATTTTGAAGGAGACATACTATGCTCATTTTCAGTTTCAAAATTGTATTTTGTGTTTCTACTAGAATAGGTTTACATGCTATAATGCTCAAAAAACACATAAGTTTTCCCAGCCTCCTCTGATTGGTCAGCTCACCTGAGCCAGCACCTCTCACTGTGTCTCCAGTCGGCTCTGTCGTGTTTTCAACTTCACTTCAGCTTAATTTCTGCTGTGAATATAGGCATAAATTATGACATGGTGATGTAGTGTGATGTCAGAAAGTGGCTGGACTACTGACGAGGTGTTTCAGGCACTTCAGGAGCAGTGTTTTATGTGGGAGAGAGTTGCTCCCATTGGCGCAGACTTTGGGCTTTCTAACTTTCAAGACCTTTAAAATGCACAAGAATCTATAAAACACACTGAGGGAAAGGGGGATAAAAAGCGTGGTAGGTCTCCTTTAATATTTTGTACTGTAGGATGCAAATGTGAAAGGCATTAAGGATAACTATACAAAAACAGCCAACATTCTTTTTGATGTAGGTCATAATGAGACATCAGTGTCAGTATCAGTATTAATCAGCATTAAATTGAGACTGATTCATAATCTGTTCAAAACTTGTTGTGGTATGTTTGAGAAATGAGTGAAAAATGTAAGGCAATACTTGAAAGAACACACCAAGAGAAGGTTTCTGTGGCTGAAGCTTTGAATACAAGCCAACTCTATGTGTTTCTCAATCAGCAAATTTCCAAAGGAAGCAGGTAGAATTAGCACAAAGGTCGCCTCCCATTACTCATGAACTACGTATTCCATCCAGCAGAATATTACTTCTTTCTAGGTGTGGGCCTGTCAAAAGACAAGGTTAATGCAGTGCATTGCTGCTTAGAGCACACTTTGCTCTTTTCAAATTTTACCATTGTGCCTGGCGAGATCAAAAGGGCCCTTTCAACATGTCGCTGTGTTCAATAAGCTTTCATGTCTTACCTCATTACTGGAAAACTTTTCTTTGATTGAGCCGAGGTCTGAGCGGAGTTTGGTCAGACAATGGGGCTGGACGACTTTCACCAGAACACAATGAGGAGGCAACAAAGATGTTGTCTCAAATCCCTCTCGAGATGTTGGGCCCCCACGCTTTACTGCGGGCCAACAGGCCTGTGAATTACAGTAAGACCCCTAAAAGTGAGGATTTGTAACTCCTCTGATCAGACTCAGCTCACGACCAGCCGAGGCTAAATCCCTGCAGAGAAGCTGCAGCAGAACAGGGGATGAGATGAGCTTCTCCGAATACATCTAAACCCTGTCTCATAGTCCCTGAAAGAATGGTTTAAAGGGGGTTAAATTCCACTTTAGAATATGCCCATTTTTAACAAAATTGAGGACTGTACATTCAAAAGACTGTCAAAATCACATTCTCATTTGGACTCAAATAAGACAGGACACCTTCTCTATAAAAGAAATATTTTATTCATGCAATTTCCACACAGTTGCAATGGTTTTTTAGTTTTAAGAAAGTCCTTACATTTTCCCGCCAGGGCGCCAATATTTTTTCCAATCATTTTTTGGCAATAGAGCAAACAAACCCTTGAGTGAATCCTTGAGTATACACACCCCTCTCTGACTCAGAGAATTGGGCTGCAAAAAGTCAGAAAACCCAGACAGAAGTGATGTTTTACTGATCAGGAGCGGGTCTCTAAAGAAACAACTTTTGACCTTTTTCCATCTTTCAATTTCTCTCTAAATATGTCGACAGTATATATTTTTACTCACTTCCTTCTGTTTCTGTCCGTCTCACTTTTACAGCTTCATTTCCTGTCCTGCTGATTTAAACTGTTTGCTTTGAAACCTTTTTTTATCATCTTTCCAGTAATAATAACTGCTTTATAGGCGCAGGTAATTGCTGACTGTGAAACCAAAATGCGAACAAGACACAATATAAATATTTGAGTGATTAGAAAGAAGCTGCTCCTGTGACCTGGGCTGAGAAGAAAATTGAAAAATAAAAACTGCGCCTATTGTGAATTTTCCATACTGATAATTTTTCCTTTCTTTGGTTTAGCTGGCGAATAAGAGCCAAGCTTTTGTTCCTGTTATCACACACTGTTCATTTGTCCCCCAGCCGGAAAGCCATGTTAAGATAACACCATCCTATCATCTGATTGTCTTATCAAAGTTAAGCTACACAGCAGCCACAGTCACTCTGAATTATCAGTCAGCCTGGATGGAAAGGTTAAGTGCTCCATACAGCTCTTGGTAAAGTTTGTGGTCACATACAGTAAAAAAAAAAATAAACCATGAGTGTTTATTACACACTCAATTTATACAAGATTTATTCGTCACATGACTCGTTTTCATGATGTAAGCCGATACTCAAGCCCTGTTTAATTTCTTACGGCCTCCTCTCAGCGTTTTAAGTGCAAGAGTGTGCAACCCTTATAGTGTTTGACACCAGGGTCAGTGGAATTGCCCCACTTGAACTAAAAGACATTTAGTTTGGTTTGGAAAGTGAAAACTGGAACACCATTAATTTGTTTGCTCTCCCACTAGACATGACCACAGCAAATGCCATCACCTCAAAGAAGTGCTCGGCCGTACTCACTTTTATTTGTTTCTTTGGAGGGTGTGAGAAGTTGTGGAGCGGCGGCTGTGGCGGACATTGGACTTGTTGGTGTGTGTGTGTTGGGGGGGGGGGGACGTGTGGTCTCTCCAGAAGGAAGGCTTTGCGGGGAGAAAGCTATAGGGAGCTAGCAAACAAGTTAGCTAGCGACGGAGAGTGTGGGGGGGTGGAGGTGGTGATGGTTGGTGTTGGGAGGGGTGGGGATTCATTTAGCCAGGCATAGCTGCTCTTGTTTGTGGTTGTCCCTGACAGCGTCGGCAACGCTGCTCCAAAGCACCTGTGTTTGCTCACTAGCTTTCCCCCAATCTGCTCGAAAAATGCTGTGAGCATGTCACATGGTGGCCAGATAGCCTGGGCACCATGGGAATACAAAAGCCGGGGCTTTTAGAACAGTTAATCATTAATGGAGGCCTCTCTTTTGTTCCCATTCAGCTCCACGCTGACAGAGGCTTTGATATTACATATGGCAGACAGGTCAGACGCAGATATAGCCAAGTACATCGACAGGGGAGCGCTTTCAGGTCGCTGGATGCAGGGTGATGACAGAAATGTGTCCTTCAGTTGAGAGGCATCTGTAGAGGAAAGGGAGAACACAGGTCAACCTTATTTAACATTTTGTTATTTTACAATATAATAATGGTTGAAGTAAGTTGCTAGGTAGCATCAATACATGCGGGTGGTACAAAAAAGCTCAATAAGCGTGCTTAATAACACCAGAACTCCTGTAAACAAGAAAAAAGTTTGACAACAAATCCCTGATTACACTCTTGTCACTGATTGGCAGGACGGCAATAAGCGGAACAAGTCTTTTCCCGGGATGGGAGGCCAATTTACCAACCCCACAATTAATTAACATGCCCTAATCTCAGTTTGCTCTCCATCTTGAACTGTCAATGAAAAGTCCAGGGCTCATTTCACGCTTGTCAAAGTGGGCTTTAGAATGAGAAAAAAAAAAAAAAAGCAATGCATGAACTTGCCTTCACAAAGCAGGGCCAAATTTATCTTGAGGGGAGATTAGAGTTTACACAGCCTCATTCTTATAAAGCACTAAAAGGGTCGGAGACAAACTCTTATCTCCCGTTTACCTCAGCGTGCCAATGGTTCTTTATTTAAAGTTAGTCATGACCCCACCCTCACTCACCCCCCAGAGCTAATAGCACTGTATGGGAGTTGGAGAGGATAGTGGGATCACAAACATTTTTACGGCTGAAAATGCAGCACAAGAGCAGGCAAAGTGGCCACTTAACGCAGGATGCTTGGTGCGCCGAGAGTCAATCATTAACGCAGCACTTTTAGTGATATCTGCTCTTGCTCCCTCTCCGAGTTAGAAGTCAAAAGATAAATGAAGGTTGTGTCTCACAGAATGGAGTAAGGCTCCAACTTAGGTGCCTTAGCAAACATACCAGCCTACACGTACGTTTCTTTTGAGATGTTTGTGGCCAGTTCTCATGGAGTGTCACTCAGACAATCTGTTCTCAAGCTGACCAACAATAGAGAAATGACTCAGGTTTGTGCACTCTAAAATCAAATATACAAGTTCCTCATGTTTGTTTTCTACTTCCTTATTCTTTGTGAATGACCTATATACAAATAATAAAAAATAACACTGCCCACAACAACAAAAAACTTAATAATAAAGTAAATTAGCAGAGCAATTTTCATTTTAAGCACCATATGTGGAAATACTTTTTTTTTTTTCATTCTCTCCACCAGAAAATAAAAGCATTTCATATCCTCCTCACCATGTGTTAGCGTCATGCAACCATAAATCTTTTCTTTCCTTCACCGCACTGTGTTTATTTGCTAACCCTGGTCACCGATGATAAGGGCCATCGGTGTCCCCAAACTGTAGCTTGCAATCTCTCTTAGAGACAACACGCCCATGTTTCCACCATCACGTTTGCACTGTGCAGCCCACAATAAGAGGAATATAAAGAACAAAAACGTAGGTGCTAATAAATCCTCTGTCTCAGCCATAAGGAAATAAATTAGGTCGAGCAGAGTCAAAGGATGGGCTTAACAAGTGTATGCTTCAAACAAAAGTTCCTGTTTCAGGAGGGAAGGTGCATGGGTGATGGATGGCTTGGCAAACATAGTTGACATACCTGGCCAATGCCATGGGCCGGTCACAACCCAGGACTGAGAGGGACATTGTGTGAGTGTTTGAGTGAGTGTGTGTGTGTGTGTGTGTGTGTGTGTGTGTGTGTGTGTGTGTGTGTGCGTGAGTGTTCTGCAGCTTCCCTCTGAGGCTTCCTCTCCCTCCTCTCTTCCACTCAGGCCGTGGGGATCACTTCAGTCAGCAGAGCCCTATTTGACAGAGACACAGCCTCCATATAAATCCCATCCTCCTATTTATTTGATGTGCAGTTCTACTAGGACGCCTTCGATCCGTCCTCAGGGAGCCCGCGTCTCAAAACACTCAAATAGTCTGGGTGTGGCGATAAGCACGGGGCTGGAATTATACTCCCAAATTCCCAAATCCTTATAGAGCGTTGTTCCATAGCGTTTTAAGACACATGCACAGGAAGAAAGCTGCCAGATATGGCAATTCTGCTGAATTATTGCAATTTCTCCTTTAATGTTTTGTTTTGTATGTTAACAAATAAATTGATAGTAAAAAGATAAATTAAAAAATGTAATTGAAGGGGAAAATGTATCCAGAATGCTTCATGAATGCAGCGTGGAGCGTGGGAGATGGGTCAGTGCAGTCTGGTGGATGAGTGGTAGACCTTTACGGGGAACACCCAGGAATGTTTAGTTAACTCGCCCGTCGCATTCAAGCATGTGTGTCAAAGGTGTTTACAGGGTGTTGACATTCACACATTGGCAGAGAGGTAATGTGAATGGTGAAGCCATGTCTGGCTGTGCTGGGCCCTGAAAACTAAAATGAAACGTGGATGTGAAAAATGTTCCAGCATGAACGGAGACATTTAAATGAAAAAGTTAAAAACACTTCTGCTATTTACTTCTGTTATTCATTCTTATTTAATGCATTACAACAACAAAAACTATTGTTATGTTCAGCTAAAGAACATAAAAAATAATATCTCTTTATTACATTGCTAGTAAAATTAATTCAATTGTAAATCTTAAAATAAACAACAAACACTATATATATATAAAACACATTGTATTGTTCATGTTTATTTTTGTTAACATTTGCTAATTTGTTCTTTTTGTGCTTAACATTTTGTCTTATAATTACTAAATCATTTTCAAATACATGATTATGATGACATAAATATCCATCTACAAATTTAGAAACAGTTAGTTTTTCTAAAGTAATATTATATGACAATTTATTATTTGTTTTACATGTTAGTTTGCATATTTCACCTATGAAATTTAAAGCAGCCTAAGATCATTTGTATTTGTGGTTATCTTCAAATCGATAGAATTCCATAAGAATTAAAGATTAGCTGGATTAATGATATCAACCGACAAAAATGCATTTTTCAAAAGCATTTTGCGTTTTATCTAATTACACAATTAAATGCTAGTTTAGACATACAATAAAACATATATATTTAATTTTTTCCCCATAAAAATAATAAATTTTTCAATTACACCTTACCTTTTTCCAGACCAGCCTTGAAAGCCATTCAGTTTTTTTTTGTTTTTTTTTTATAGTTATAATATAAACAAAGTATAATTGCTTAGATTGTAAATTTCATGATGCAGTAACATGTGAAACCGCTGATAAAACTAACCTGATAATGTGTGCTTTAATTTCCCTTTATGTGCTGGCTTAGCAATAAAACACAATTATCCAGTCATATATCCAGTGGTTGTAACAAATGGCAAACACAAGATATGTACATATAAATGTTTAACAGTTTAAAACTGTGTGCCTATAAATCATATGTCCATGTTACTGCTTAAAAACACATTTTGGGATTTTATGTATGTGCTGAGTAAATATGATTTGTGATCATGAGTAACCTACTCATAATTTATTTTGTTTGTTTTTTTTTAACATATAAATGAAGATGTAAATGTTTTCATCAAAAACAGAGAAAGAGGCTATTGTAGATTATGTGTTGAAAACTATTTTTTAACACACTATAAAAATAAATGTATTAGTAATGTATTTATCTTTTTTATATTTAAATTTACAATTTATCTCATAGTAAATTTATCTGAACTTTAAAAAAAAATTGAAACATGCCAAGTTATTACTACATTAGTCTATATTTCAAATACAAATGCCACAAACCTAATCACCGTCACCCTCTGAGGAGGTTATCTTTTCTTCTGCCACGGGTTGCCAAAGAGGCAACCAGTGCCAGCAAGCACAAGTCAGCATGTCATTCTGTCTGTCTGTCTGGCTGGCTGGCTGTCTGTCTGTCTATATGACCACCCACTGAGAGCTCTGGGGCCTGAGGTAAATAGCTCCAACCACCTCCCATCAGCTTTATACTGACCTCCAGGTGACAAAACACCTAACCTGTTAAAGTGCCTGCACATCCACTCACTTTAGGTCACATCACATCACATTCAGCGACTGACTGAACCACACACCAGAACACCACAGGTATCACTCACACCGCCATTGTTTAAGGTAATTGGTGGGGTGTTGTAAGTTTCCTATGACTCACGCGGCTCTTTTCTCCACCCATGAATGCAGGAAGATTGTAGGTCATACTGAACTTAAAAACGAAGTCCTCTCAACTCATAAATTACACGGCCACGGACAACCTTAAGCAGTGTTGAAATGCCTCGAACAGAGCTTTATTTCAGCGTTGGTGGAGCGTGAAGCTGCAGAGCACCACCCCACAAGGAGCTTGGCTCTCACAGGCACATATAAGACAGCTATTTATCTTGCCATACCTGAGGTCTGACATGCTGGCAGAGCACTGGTGGTGCACCGAAGGTGGATGTGAAAACAAGCACTTACTGTTTCTTAACGATGTTGCTCTTTGAGGTATTGCTTCCGTAACAGGTCATACCTTTTTGTGTGTGATTAGGGACCTTGTGAATAAAGTCTGGTCTTAAATTTTAAAAATTCTGCCCCAAACAAAAGGGTTTTCCTTCCTGGGACCTGTCTTGGCACAGCTAGCAGCACTTTGAAATCTGATCTGATAGATTAAGAGCTTAGCCATTAGAATAAACCATTGTGGAGTCATCATGGGTTGCGTTTTCACTCGGGTGGCAGAAGAACAGTTCTGCTGCAGTGTAAGTCTGAAAAAGCACTTGTAATCCGAGATGTCACTCTTTTCAAATACATAACTACTTACAGAAAAACTAAATACAATGTGTGTATTTCTTTTTTTTCCTTCTTTTTTTTTTTTGCTTATATGAATGTGAGAGTACAAAGACACAGCCACTGAATCTCTTTTCTCAAAGGTTTTCCTTCACAACATCATATTGTGTAGAAATCATCCTCAGTCTGACCACCCAGGGGGTCCCTGACACCACAACCTTTACATAGGGGGATGGGTGTGTGTGTGTGTGTGTGTGTGTGTGTGTGCGTGTGTGTGTGTGTGTGTGTGTGTGTGTGTGTGTGTGCGTGTGTGTGTTTGTGTTTAGGCAAGTGTCTGCTTACATGCATGAATATGCTCCTTTATCTTATGTGTATTGATCGTCCCCTGACATCCCATGTCTGTCTTTTTTTATTTATTTGTTTGTTTGTTTGTTTGTTTCGGATGCATTTACTATTGTTATTTTATTCCCGGCAGACTTCAGCAGGGAAGCACGCCACTTTCATTTCCTGCCACACAGACAACATTATATGTATTGAGCGTGAATACACATTCGGCCGGCAGAGAACTGGTCAATGTAAATGCAAACACAAACCAACAAACCAAAACAAAAGAGCACAATATGGATCCCTCTCTCAGCCAGAGCCACTACACTTGCTCTGTTTGCCCTCTCTTCTGGCTGGAGTTGCCATTAGGTCATATAATGACCGCATCTCATTTCTCCCTCAAGGGCCCTTGGAGGCTTTCTGCCTTTGGCTGGAAAAGTACTTCCTTGTTGGGTTCTAGAAATGAGAGTCCTTGCTTAGATACTTTTCAGCATTAATCAAAGGTGCACTATGTAGTTTGGGGGGGAAGAACTTTTAATCAGACTTAAATCAAGAATAAAAAAACTGTCTTCATGGGCAACACAATTTCATTCATTTACTTTGTTTATATTTGCAGGGCCCTTCTAAGTAGAGACCTCTCTAGCTCCAAGCAGCGTTCTGGGGACTGTATTACACACTGAGGACAGTTTGTTTATTTAGTTATGGAAATACATCAAATGAATACTTTTAATAAATATATTTCTGTGTTTGTATTATTTCCTTAATAATATTGTAAATGTTACCTTTCTGAGTTGGAATTTATTTTCCAAGACTAGAGTGCACCTTTAATTTGTTAATAAAATGAAAATTCAGCCTTATGCAAAAACCACTTGGGTATCGTTATCGCACTCTGTGCTTGACTTGTGCTGCCTCCTCTAAGAAGAGAAGAGGGGTCAGCCGTTATCCCCCCTCACCCAGCCGCCAGCCTGCCTTTTATAGCAAAGTGCGAGCGATTCAACCCCTAAACGAGTACACATGCAAAGGTGAACGAAGATACACGCACGATAACCCGTTCAATTAGACAACACCATCATGGCAGGCAAAATGTGCACAGATAAATGACCATACAGTATGGCGTACAATGGGAATTAAAAGTATAGGGCAGCTGGGCTCTTATCTGGCCGGGGAAGAAGAAACCAGGCAACAAAGGGAGGCCTAAGACTAAGAGGCTTGATGCATGGGAAAGCCATGGGCCGGCCATTGTGGCTGCCCTTCTGCTGAGCAAATAGTCCAAACTGTTCATTCCCCATCTCCCATTCTCTCGCCGGTACATTGTTTGTGTCCTTGCATTTCATTCTGACTGGGGAAGATTGCTCTCAGGGCCAGTGAGCAAACAGTCCAGAAAAGAGCCAGCTATCTCCTGCCGTTCCCAGGAGAACTAGCATTTTTATTTCAGCTCCAAGCTGTCAAAGGATTGGAGAGTTTATGTCAGGATCCTGAATTAATTGCTTTAAGCCTCGGGGCTGACGCCGGCGTTTTTATCACCAAATGTTCGGTAAAATGTTTCCTAGCAAATTATGCAGCTCCCCCCCAACCCCACCCCACCGTCGCCTCTCTCCGTCGCCAAACATTTGGTATTTGATACATACAGGATGAGTTTCTGCAACACAAATGATGTGTTTAGTTGTTGTGACAGCACAATGGTGTGAATAGTGATGGGCTATAGCACGGCTGTCAAGGATTTGGTGGAATGAAGGCAAACAGCAAACTTTTGTGTGTGTGTGTGTTTTTTTTTTTTCTCCCTCTCTCTCTCTCCATGACGGTAGGTGCACGAGCCAAGCTTGGCAATAAAGTGAGTAAGCTTACAGATGCCTCAATAAACCATAGCTGTTCAGACATTTGGTGGCCCGAGCTTTAAAGGCTCCAAACTGTCCTCTGAACTGCCAAAGTGACTTCAGAACCGTCTGTCATCCCCATATCCATCCCATGCTATTGCTTACTTAATAACTGTATATCAAACATTTGGATCTGCAGACCAAACCAACCAAACTTAAATATCAACAGTCAAAACAAACTTTGCACAAAATTCCTCGAGGTGAATACATTAATAAATGTATTGTTACTAGTGAAAATCACACCATTGATACAGTCACTGTTTGGCTTTCCGATCCTGTGTATCAATCCCAAACACCACTTTTTTTGCAAGAAAATTTGCTGCGACGCCATTATGTTGGCATGTCTGGATGTTGTGTTTTCATTCTCTGTTGGCTCCTACACATACGGTCCAAAAACAACACAGGAGAGGGCGGTCCAACCGCTCCAGTCTTCACATCAATAACTGAACCTGGAGCCGCCATCTGGACTTTGCTTTTCTTCACACAAATGCATCTGACGGCGTGGTGGACCATCATATTTGCATCTAAAAAATATAAGCAATATTTCACCATGCGGCATATTAAAGGTACTGTGCTATTTGTATAAAATAAGCCCTTTAACAAACTACCTGTCACTCACCCACGCATGAAGGTGGTGGCCCTCCAATCTAAATAATGATCAGGAGTTGCTCCCAAAAATGTGCAACTACATTTCTTGTGAAGGGTTTGCATATGAAAGGAAAAGAAATTTGCATTAATACATAAACACAACTGTGACCTCAAACTGGGTTTGGTTGTGACAAGTCTGAACCCACAGCTAATTTAACTGTAACCGAAGCCCTCTCGCACATGAATCATGATGCCCAACATTATCTTTCTGTCTGGGGCACTTCAAGATAAGGGCATCCCAGCTCTGACCAATAAATCTGCCAATTGACTCCTTAATCTGAAAGGATATTAAGTGACAAACGCCGTGATGTTTCTGTCAGCGTCAAGCAGGCGAGGGTTAAATAGTGTGTATCAGGGGACTACTCTGCAGTGGGGGAAACATACAGGCCTCATCCTTCACCATAATCTGCTCAACAGCCCTGTAGACACCTCCCAGCTTTTCCTCGATCCTTCAGCCGAGCATCCGCCTTCCCATTATAAATAACACAGCCATTTATATGGGATTAAATTGGGGATTAATTTGATTCAAGTCAGGGTATGGGAATTCATTAGCGGGCTGACAGTGGCGCTATACATGGAGGGAATTTAATTTGAATCCCCCAAGGGAAGCACTAAGAGGCACCGGGGCTGTGTTGAAATGGAGGTCTTAAAGACAAGGGGAGTTATTGTTCCGCACTTTACATTTACTTACACTTGTAAGGTGGCACTTTATTGCTGTTGATGGGTTGTTATCAAATTTAGAGCAGCAATGCTATTAGACGAGAGCGTCCTGGAATAGACAGAGCGTTGCTGGTGGGAGAGAGTTTATTTGAAGGGCAAGAGAATCGAGAATCTTGACACTTGCATGACCGCGAAGAAGTAAATACAGGGTTTTCACACAGATTTGGCTCCCACTCATACCGTATTAAAATGAGCACATTATTTGAATGTCAGTGATTCTCATGAATGTTGAAATGGCATATCTATCGCCGGCATTTCCCTGACAAGCTGTGTGGTGTAAAGTAAAGGCATTAAATTCACTCAGATAAGGATTACAGAATTCACCCCTGCAGAACACCATCTTGGCATTCTCTAAATTGGACAAGTCCCATTGTAAGAGCCCATCACAGCGCACATGTCTGCATGGGAGAACATATGCAGGACAAAATATTCCGTAGTTTGTTATTCCGAGGATGGCGCTAGGGGCACACGGGCTTGTTTGCCTTTGCTGGGAGAGGAGATTGGATTGGGGGTTTAAATGAATCGCTGGCGCACCACGTTTATAGGTTTCATTAACTTTTAATGAGTTGGGTGTCCTTCGCCGTGATTGGCTGGCAACGCTCTGCCTTCACTTCCTGGAACTGGAGCTGAGGGGGAAGTGATGAGATATTGCAGCGTGTTGGCTTCCATGTTATGGCCATGTGCTGCTCAGTGTGCCACACTCAGGGTGGAAATGGGTCAGAAACGAGGGCTGTAATGTGGTACTAGCTCCCGATATCCATCAGCACTGGCAACAGCTGAATCTAAAACCTGGAGGTATCCAGTCTCCAGGGGAATAAAAAAACCTTGGCAGATCAATCACAACCGAGAGAGCAGGCATCCCTTTACCACAGCTGACTGACATATCGTTTTATGGTCGCTTTGCCAACAAGGTTTGATCTCAAAGACAGGCATGAGACCCACTGGGAAATGCCTGTGGAATTACCAAAGAGGAGCTAGAATTGTGTGCATACCACAAATGTTTCCAGCAGTCGAGCAACACCTAACTTCATATTTTGAGCATCTATAATCTCCATCCAATATAGTATCTTTCTGCCTGGCTGATCACACATCTATTATCTTGCATAGAGAGTTTTTCTCTTTATGTTTCTCCTTGAGAAGATAATCCCCTCCTCCAGTGTGCGGCTGAGCCTCACTTCAGCAGAAACAAAGGCCTCTGGCTGCCATTTCCATTTTATCAGACATTTACATCATCTCCATCAACTCTTTGGAAACCTTGATTGGATGGTAAGGTGGGGACTGACTTCTCTTCCACTGTGTTGCAATGCTTAACAAAGTTAAACACTGACCATCCATCCACTTCCAGGCATATAAAAGCAGTGCAGTGAGAGGCACCCCGTCCTGGCCTGAATAGCTCGCCTTTAGGTCACTGCACGTCCCACCAGCTGCTGCCTCACAGTACTCAATGGGCATTGTTGGTGGACCTCTCTCTCTCTCTCTCTCTCTCTCTTTCTCTCTCTCACTCTCTCTCTCCTCTCTCTCTCAGGACATGAAGGAGTCCTACACTGGAATGTCACATATTCGTGTCAGAGGAGTGCGGACACATCACAGTCGGCGGCCGCATTCTCACCCTGTCCATCCTTCTCTCCCTCTTAAATACAGACAGACACACCTCTTCTTTCCATCATAACAGAACCCCAAACAGACCCTCATGCAGACAGGCTTACAAAAAAAAAACACTGACTGAAACTTCCAATATTTTAAGATTAAAGTGTCATCTTCAGTGAGGATGAGAGGTGAACAGTAACCTTTAAAGATCTACACTGTGTATAAGAAATAAAGGCCAGAGGAAGAAAAGGAGAAGGGGTTTGAACAGCAGCGAGTTAGAAAATGAAATCATTCAAGAGGATGTCTTCTGTATGCATTTGTAAATCCCTGATTAGAAGGAGACTTCATAAAAATACCTTTAAGGCTTGTTTAAGAGTAAAATATCCTGCCTGCACGACAAATATTTAACAAACCATTTTTAGATGTTACCTTTATATGTATAATTAACAAATGCTGACAATGTCAACTGAGTTGGATGTAAAGGCCGTTACAGTCATCTCAAGCTTCAAAATCTGCCTGGAGCTTAGTTTTATTCATTCAGTCATTAGGGTGTGTTTCAACTGTTTTAATTTCCTTATTAAAAAATAAAATACTCCTACTACTATTCAAGCTAAATGACTGAACCCAGGCTGAGTGTTAGAGGCCTGCTTGACGCCCAAATACACAATAAAACTATGTGGACAAAGACAGAATTGTTAGCCTACACTGACATATTTGTTCAATGCAATGTGCAATTTTAATTTACTTTATGCTGTTTTTTATCAATGTTTTCTTTCTAAATACTAAAAAATCATTAACATAACTGCAAAAGAAATATAAGCACATGTATTCATCTTTTATCCTTTATCAGTATTTTTTTATATGTAATATAACAAGACTAAGAAAGCATTTTTCTGTTAATGCAGCTCACTTTATAATTTAAATGTAGCATAAAATGTAGGCTGCTTCCTAAAATTGCTTTATTTCCAAGCTTGGTTGTGAACTTATTCTAAATTCCTAATAAGCCATATAACAATTGATAATAGCTAGACAATAATTGACAGCAGGATAATAAAAGAGCAATACAACAAGATAAAATAATTTGCCATTTATAAAGTCAGGTCAACAGAACATTTTCAAAAATATTTCCATCCACTGCTCAGGCCCAAACTGTTTCCTTGTCTTATAATATAATTGTGTGCCATACTGTTTATCACACAAGATTTTAAAAAAGGGAAAAATATATTCGCCTAATAACGAGCTAATGTATTCATCCGCAGCGGGTACGTGCAGAGTAAATTGCAGACACGTCTTTGGAGATGGACGGACGGAGGCACAGACAGGGGACGACAGGAGCGTCACACCGGCCCGGGCCGCCCGCAGAGAAACCATGGGTGGCTTTGAGTTTTTGACTTTGTGGTCCCTTTAATATACTGAGGGACTGCAGTTTGCCTTGCTAAGATATGGGATTAGGAGTATTTCTGGTGAAAGAGGAGTTAAGTCGGGCTAGTGTGGACGGTCCCTCCCCTGCAAAAGGCTGAGACAGAATTACAGCTTGTTGGACCGGTGTCCCGCCGTCGCCATGGAGACAGATCTACTTGGGTGTTCCAGTCGTGCTGCAGCGTAGAGCCTATAGGTGCGGCAGACTCCATCCGACTCCTAGAAATAACTCCGCAGCCGATTAATGCGCACATGTAGCCTGATGAGGCGAGAGTAGAGTTTAGACATTTGGCCGATTGGACGATTGATTACTAAACTCTACTGCGCAGCCGCAAATCTGACTGCTCCAGCTACAGGAAACTTGCAGTTATGAAGTGTATAATATTTATAACAATATCTATTATATTTTTATACATAATTTTCCCCGTTTCCTGCGTAAAACCGCTGTCAGGAATGGCAGTGCCTTTACTATCCTCCTAGCTGACGCCCATGGGTGGATGCGCCTATGGCTTATAGGATATTGAGTCATTCAGTGAAAATAGAGGCCCAAACTCGTCTAGGCATTAAAATGCATCGCTGTAGGGAGAATGTCTCACTTTGGCGGTGTGGCACAATTAGATGCTATTTAGAGACATGACAGAGTAAATCTCTTATTGTTGGACACGTTTTTGTTTTTTTAAAGAATCCAAACTCTGATATTTTTTCTCCTGCTTTTACGCATGCCCCATTTTATTTATAATTAATTGTATTTCTGTTTTATTTATTAGGCCAATGAGGGCTTATTTCCAGTCAATAAAAGACGCGTCTTTGTGAGAAACGAGGTCTGATTCTCAGGCCTTAATCGTGAAATATGCAAATGCGAGCGCAGAGAAAATGCAGAGAAATCAGGTTAGCGGAGAAAAAAGGATCAACAGGCTGCTGCTGCTGCTGCCTGGACCAATCCTTTATTCAGTTGCTATAACAACAGATGTGCTGGTCTGGCCGTAGGAGCTGCAGAGGTATCCTCCCTGATGGGAAGCGTGCACAAAGTTAGGAGGAAGGAGATGGAGATGGGGAGATGGGGAGATGGGGAAGGTGCAGTGATGTGGCCTCGGCGCACTTTTGTCCGCCGGTACAGATTGAGGTTGGTTACCTTTGAACCAGCAAAGCTCCGAAAGGCCATTCCCATCTCAGTGTGCGCGAGAGAGGGCTTGACTGGGGTTATCCCGCCTTCACAGGATCGGAGGAGAGGCGCGTACGGATACAACTGTTTAATATTGGATAATGGACATTTTGGAGGGCTTTCCATCTACTTAAGATTTAGAAAAATAACAAACAAATGTACGGCCTCTTGGACTCTTATTATTATTATTATTACTATTACTAATATTATTATTATTATTATTATTATTATTATTATTATTATATGTTTTTAAATAAATTATTCCATGATTAATCATTAAGCAATGATGCGTAATGATTAATGATTATCAATGAGCATTGTTATCTGAGCTGCTGTTAATTGATAAACTATGCTATATTAAGATTGGAATCCTGAGCAAGAACAAAAATATTACATTGATTTACTAAAACCCAGCCGTTATTTCATCATTTTAAAGATTTATTGATTAAAATATACCTTGAAAAAATACATCGATTTGTACACTGGTCTAATATAAAGCAGCAGCAGTGTCAGTGCTGCAGCGCAGCTCGCTTTCATGACACCAGCGCGGCGACAATGATATCAATCAGCGGCACACTGCAAAAAATATCTAACTGTACAAGTCATTAAGTCCGTATCCAGTCTTGTATTTCCGCTAGTTTCACCTGCTTCCTGAGTAAAATCAAACCGGATTTTCTGCAGCTATTTTTCATGAGAGCTCCTGCTCTGTCGGATGATTGTGTAATAATAAATACACCATCATCAGTAAAAGCAGGAGCTGTCTCATCCTCTTGCAGATCGTTTTTGTCGCTTTTTTAAAAAAATGCATCAATGGCACTAAACCCCTCGCAGTTTCCTGCCGGTGCAGCGGGATCTCTCTCTCTCCATCACGCAAGTCCAAGACGCGGAAACTTGCAGCAAACTCTATCACAGATCCCCTCAGCTTTGCACCACCCTGTCGTGAAATCCAATACGTCTCCCTTTTTCTCATGAATTTAGGACATCAGCCTCTGTCGCCACCACCACCACCACCACGCACCCCCCCTCTCATGCATGCCCGAGAACTGCCATCAATCCCCCTCTCTCTCCCGATAAGTAATAAAGATTCCTAAAAAAGAGACGGTTGTAGAAAAATAAAAGCTTCATACCTGTGCAAAATAGCCGGTGCTTGTTGTTGGCAAGCCACACAGGAGCCCATTGTAGAGGCTCGCCTTCTGCCTTCTGCAAAGGGCTCCAGACATCACGGCATTTATTTGAGCTCAAACTCTGTCACTGTTGACTTTAGCACAAAGCAAAGATTTCACTGCCCCGCTAGTTAAAAAAAATGATTATTTTACAGAGATATCGATCAGTGTGCTATAAAAAATCAGCTTAGCATTATATGTCTAAAATGAATAGAACGAAATTTAATGTCTGTGTAAATTTACAGAGCGGCGGCGTCCTATTCAAAGTTTACACTCGTGCAATTTGGTTTGTGTGTGTACTCTTCCTATATGTGGGCATAGCCTCCACTCTATTGTTTACTGGCTTTGTTTATTCGCAGATCACGCTGTTTAAAGTACGATCTGTAAAGAGGGTCTGGAGAATAAACGCACACTTTAGGCCCTACGTGTTCAGAAGGCGAAGGGGTGTCATTTGGTTATGAGGGGAGCACAAACTCCCTGCCCGGCCTTGGATTTGAGCTCAGCGGGGAAGAGGAGGAGGAAGAAGAAGAAGAAGATGGAGGAGGAGGAGGAGGAGGATGGGGGTCCGATTCTTTTGGACGACAACTAGCCTATCTTATCTAACAAGAGGGGAGGGTCCAACTACTTTAAAATAAGGGAGCAGACAATGGAGCCCCAGATTGAGGGGAGAGAAGTTAGAGCATCACATTGAGGCGGCTCTGTTCCCAAATCAGCCCTCTTTTCCAGCAACTATTCTCCTGCGCCACGGGAGGCTGTTTTATGTGACAATGACACTTAATCTTGTTCACTGAACTAAACTTTGCTGTGTGTGTGTGTGTGTGTGTGTGTGTGTGTGTGTGTGTGTGTGTGTGTGTGTGTGTGGTGGTCAACCTGGGTGACTGGCAGGCAGGCAGGCCCGGTGTGTGAGTGACAGTGTTAGATAAGGCTGAAACATAATGTGACTCACTGTATGTGTGGGAATTTAAATGAATGATTAAATGCGCGTGTATTCCAACTCGGCCTATACGCGCACACTTGCAGGAGCCGCGTTTTTGAACACTGTGGGTTTATAAGTGATTCTTGTATTTCTGCAGGAAACACACGTTTTCATTTGCAGCATATTTGGAGTGAAAACTGTGTTTTATTGTTTGTAGGGTTTTTCTTCTTTTTTTTCTTTTCACTCCCAAATTGTGTAAAAAGTGCCTAATGTGTTGGATACACTTTTCCCCTCACACATATCCCAATTTGTGTTTGGGATTAATAAGCGTGTGTTTGTTTTCTTATTTTCTGACTGACAAATTGAGAGCATTGTGCGCAATATTGTCCAGCAAAGCTATTAATCCCTGCTGAAAACCCGCGCCTCGCAGTGAAAGCACATGGATGGGAATAATTCTGAATTTGAAAAAATCAATAATTATTGTGAAAACTCAGTTTATGCAAAAACAGGGAATACGTTCATGTTACATATGGAGGTCGCGCAGAACCACAATTGGATCAAATTTAAAAATCTAAATTGACTATAATTGTATTTTTGCTCTTCACAAATATTTGTTTGCAACATTTAATATTCATTCAGTTAATTTATTTAAAATGAATGTTTTACTTTCATATGAAATATTTTGGCCTACAGTTTTGTTACATTCGGTTCAATTAATTTGCATTAATTCATTAAAGTCCAGCCTCAAGAGGAACACAACTGCTGTTAAACATCTCATAGAGGAGACGCTTGTTGCCTCCAGACTGCTGTTACACCATAATAATAATAATAATAATAATAATAATAATAATAATAATAATAATAATAATAATAATATAATTACAAAAAGGGTCAAACACCAGCATATTCAGAAAACAAAACCAATAACACTTTAATATAGATTCTGTTCTTGTCACTACAAGAATACACATATACAAGCCATAAATAGGAATTACACAAATGATTGAAGAAATCCTGCAAGGCATTAAAATTCATTTACGAATCCAGGTATGCATGATGGAGGCTATTTTACAGCAACTTGTAGTTTGTCTTTGGGGTCCATTCCTGAAGCCGACTTCTGAACAGATCTCGTCACATTATCATCATCACTTTTTAATTATTATCATCATCATCATCATCATCATCATCAACAACAACAGCATCCTCTCTCAAAGTAATTAGGCTACTAACAAACTCGACAACTAAAACGGTGGGAAACGTCAAAAATATCTGAAATACATATTGTACACAAACTCTATATTTTTTTTTACAAATGTACAAATTGGAGGGGAAGAAAGTCCACATCGGGTGAAGGGAGGAGAGAGAGTTTATGAGGAGTTCATGATCGGCCTGGAATAGACGCCTTGGTAATAAGTTGTGTCAGGTATGGATGAAGAATCCAGGCCGGGCTTCCCCGCCATTGAGCCCATGGAAAGAGCCCCTGCCATGGGGGAGCCATAGCCGGAGTAATGCATCACCTGCTCGTAAGTCTTTAGGTCCATTTTGTGATGCTGCTGCTCCGAGGACATGAGGTTATTTATGGAGAAGGGGTGGTTGAAGGAGTAGTGGTGCTCCGGCTTCAGGTGCGCTTCGTGCGCCAGCACCGAGTGATGTTGAGACATGAGGTGCTGCCCCTGCGACACCGGGGAGGCGGCGGCGTGCTCCGGGCTCAGGGACTGGCTCGTCTTCATGTCCGACAGGGACCTTTTGTGGTCGCTGGAGGAGGAGTTGGAGTGAGGCGACTCGTTGCCGTTGCAGCTCTCTGAGCTGCTGTTGGAGGAGCCGCCGTCTCCCGCTTTGCGCCCGGAATCCTTCATGGTCTTCTTGTCGCACTTGAAGCGCTTCTGCCTCCTCAGGTAGCAGCCGTTCTCGAACATGTTCCCGGAGTCCGGGTGGAGAGTCCAAAAGGAGCCTTTCCCGGGTTTATCCGGCGACCTGGGCACTTTAAGGAAACAGTCATTGAACGACAAAGAGTGGCGAATGGAGTTCTGCCAGCGCTGCTGGTTCTGTCGGTAAAAAGGGAAGAGGTCCATTATCCACTGGTAGATCTCGGCCAGTGTCAGCATCTTGCTGGGAGACTGCTGGATGGCCATGGTGATGAGGGAAATGTAGGAATATGGGGGTTTGGCGTGCGTGTAGCTCCTGCGGTAGGTCTTAGGGTCTCTGGACCTGTTGATGTTCGACTGTCCGTAAATGGGGCTCATGGCGTTCATGTTGGTGTAAGATGTCAGGGCGTTCATGGATGCGGGCTGCGCGGTCATGGGACTCATACTGGGGCTCAGGGCTGCGCTCATGGCCGTCATGCCTGCGCCCATGCCGTTCATGGCTCCGGTGCCCGGTGACATGCCGGTCATGGAGGGGCTCATGCCCGTGTTGACGTATGACATGTTCATGGAGTTGGCCGTCATGTTGGCACCGGTGTTCATGCCGGACATGCTCATGTAGGTATTCATAGAGTTCATTCCCAGGCCCGTGTTCATGTTGCCAACCGAGGTGTAACACTGCGAGTGAGGGAAAGAGGCAATCGTCAGTTTCATCCGGTATAGTCATTACTGAACACAGTTATAAAAACACAGTCATTGCATTCAGCCGTTAAAAATACAATTTAAATCGCTGTTATTTTAAATGCGCACTGGCTCGTAATGGTTAAAATAGACACGGAGGCTTTTCCTCCGCCGTTAAATCGTTTCAAAATTAAAATCACGGTTTTAACAATGCATTTGATGCCACTGGCACTTCAAGTAAATTAAGTTAAAATATCCGCTAAAAATGTACAGTGTCGAAGAGAAGGCTGACACCCAGCACGACTGTGCTCGCGCACAAAACAGCAACTGCAACACAAATATTTGAATCAATCTGCCCAAAATCAAACAGCTCCGATGTTTGTCGAGTGGAGACATGGCAAAAAATAATCTGATTTAGTAAAGATACGTATAGAGTTATGAAATTATAATCCGAGTGAAAAGTTTCCCCCCCTACATGTCAGCCACTTTGTTAGGATAGTGCGCTGCGTGGAGATGGGGGAGGATTTGGAGGCGCCTCAAGTCAATATTTGATCACAAAGTTAATATTATCTCAGGGCTAATATTGAGTTGTATAAAATGGGATCGGCTTTAGACGGGAAAAAAATATATATTTAAGGTACCCACCTCGGGCTCTCCGTAGTAGGTGCTCCAGTCGGTGTGTTCGTGTCCTTCCATTTTAACTGCTCCGAGCATCATGGAGGACTTTTTACAAAGCGTCTCCCAGCAGAGGAAAAGCCAAAAGTCTCTCTAATAGCAGGTGACTGGGGACCACTAAGCGTATTTGGGTCGTCGGTGTGTCCCTTCGTCAAGGACTGGCGCATGTGTGTCTTATGGAGCCAGCCGTGAGATGCGTCTGTCAGTGACTGGAGTTCAAATGACGCTCTGTGCTGCCTGTTAACGCTGTGATATAGCTCTGTGCGCTAGGCAAGCCTCCAATCCCTACTTCTACGCCTTGGGCCCTATTTGAATAATCTCCTCGCACCTAGGCGTGAGACTCCTCAAGCTCCCCCCCACCACCAGCCCAATTGTACACCTGCGCCGACTGAAAAGAACAGTTTCTGATGAAAAGCTTAATTATAAACTAATCTTATTGTATTTTGGCTGGAAAAAAAAGAGGAGCCATAAAAGGAATGTTTGGCGCTCTTCCTTGCTTTTGATTACGCACATCCTCCAACGTGCTTATTCCACTTCAACTGAGCTGAAGTCATGATCCATTTTTATTGCGTTGCATTCAAGGCATTGACAACCTAAACCCATATCTATATATTAATTATCGTACAGCAACAACTAATGGACATTTAAGAATTCACAAAGGTTGATCTGTGCGTAAAAATCCGCTTTCAGGAATGCGTTTAAGCAAATGCAGCCATGATATCAATAACTGTATTACAGTATGATGTCAGTGTTGTGCTGCTGTATGAATCCAGGCACATTAAACTGAGAGTAACATCACAATGCTGGTTTTAACCTGCAGAGAACAATGATCTTATGGCTGGCACAGGCCTGTGCGCACGCATGTGAGCAGTGCACGCAAATAAAACTGTGGGGCATTCAAATGAGTTAAGCTCCTTTGATAAAAACGGGCTCATGTTCGTGAAACTATATAAGCAAATGTCATCATATTGCCCCAGCTGATATGAACAATTCTGCTTGAATACAAACCATTCTGTCCCTATTATAGTGTGCACATTTTCCCCCCTATATAATTTCACTAATATTTGCAAATAATGCAATATTATATCCTTCTTTACTAAGATGGAGGGCTGAATTATTGTTTCTAAATGTTTTAATTAGTGTTGAATATGCCACGCATAGCTTCAGAGCGCCCTCTCTCGGTTATTGTCGCCAACTGGCTTTTGCTGTGTGTGGCACACAAAGCAGCCCGATTCTTTTCGAACCAAACGACTGAGAAGACATTTCCACAAAAGATAGAATCTGCGTTTGCTTTTGTTTTTTTTATTCGAGTTTTTGACACTAAATAGACGAAACATAATTTTAAGCCACGATAAGCAGGAGTGCAGCGAAGGCAACAAAAACCCCCAACTCATTTATTCATTGACATTTTTATTTTCCGAATTTAATTTACAGTATATGATTATGAATTATAGCACTTCAGAGCATGCGTCATAATAAAGGTGGATTGTTTTTTTTGTTCATATCGTTTTACCCTTTACAGTGGAAGTTATTCATCCACAGTGTTAGACGGACGAGGCCCGGGACTGTGCACGGAGGCCCTTCCGCTCTCGCTGCCTGGCTGTACAGTATTTGTATGACACAAACATCAAGGTGAGGCTGCAGTCCGGTGCCAGCCACGTGTCGGTAGTGGTACATCTATTTGACTCCATATTTACGCAAGAGCATAACTATCAGTATAGAGAGCCATTAGTAAAGGCGAGTAAACCTGTCGTGTTGACGAGGGACTAACAGAGTCTGCTTAACTTGGAAATGAGATCATGAGAAAAAAGCTGTGTGTGTGTTTGAGGATTGGGGATTTCACCGGAGAGAGCTGGAGATGGTCAAACGTGCGCTTTCACGGCTTGACTCAGCCAAGGATGTTATTATTTTTTGAACCATTTAAAATGCCCGCACTTTCATTTTGATAAAATAGTTAAATAAATAGCCATCTAACATTTCTTGATATAATAATATAAAAATAAACATATATGAAATTACGAGTGAAGCCTGTTATTGGGCTCTATTTGATGAAACCGTATTATGCATCTTTAGGTAAACATCACTGAATGCACATAAGTTCTTATTGAAATATAAAACCTTTAAATCAGATCTGTTTAACACGTTTTCAACAAAAAGCGTGAACTTGCGTAAAAGCGCATTTATCACAAAAATACACTAGTTTGTGGTTTGTGTCCTACAAAAACACATATGCGCTTTTTTTCCCCCTGTCAAAACAAATAAGACTATTTTTACACAAGTGTATAAACCAGCCACAATTCTCTCGGTGCATGTTTTGCCTACGTGCGTGCATCGCTTGAAAACACATCATGTAGTTATGCCAAAATGACAGGAATCCTCAGTATTCAAAAATGGTCCTTGACCTGCCTGACATTATGTTCCTGAATGAGACATGTCGCTAATTCCTGGTTAATCATCAACCTGCCACAGTCCTCTCACATGGGTGAAGGTCACATTTTGGATTTAGTCAAAAACAAAAACTTCAGCTGGGCCTCCTGCTGCTGCTCTGACACCTTATTTTACATTTTTGCATTCCTTATGTATCCTCTAGTGTGATGTGTGTGCTAATACACTGACTGTCCCTGTATCGCAAGTGCAAAGAGGACTCAGTCCAAGATAATAACTGCCCGGATTACTTTTTCAAATGGGGTGCAAGTGAGGCAACGTTTGACAATGTCTACAGTATGAGACATGCAGTAGCTTACACGCTTGTGCAATAAGTCACTGAAAACGTTGTTTCGTGGTTCAATTAACATGATGTGTTGCTGAAAAAAGCTCAAATTAAAAATAGAAGAAGTGTAGACAAACAGGAGGTATAACTATAACATTGGTATAACAGACAATGTTTAAATTGTCCTTCATTTTCGGATTGCAGCTACAGCATGCAAATAAATTATACGTTTTAGTTACCACCAAAGCGACATAGTTTGTCTTTCTGCAGCCACTCTGTTTCCAGCTCATGCTTTCACAACCCTGTGCCTACACTGGATTTAAGACTTTCTCACACATGGATAAAAAACTGAAAAGGTACACCGTGTTCTTGTAAAGCTGACATTTTCCCATTAATGAATATACATATCCAGCACCCGGAGCAGTAGTGTGTCCAACATCTCCCCTTTTTCAAAGCTAGTTTTGCCACTTTGTTGATCAATTAGCCTCCATGATGATCGGTGTTACATTTCACACATTCAGGTGTCATTCCTTTACTGGTTATGACAAAGGCAAACACTAAATGATGAAAGTTTAATGAGTCAGTTAAAGAAGTGAAAGCACAACACCTGCATGAGCAAGGCCCTTAAGTGACAGCACACAGCCTAGTTTCCTGGTACAGATGCTGTTGGGTGTCTGAAGGGTGGGGGTTTTGAGGGGGTGCAGGGCAGGGGGATGGAACAGGGTGCTTCAAACAACCAGGAGTTGTTGGCAAGAATGTGTTAAGTTTCGACTTTCAAAGTAAGGATTTTCTTCCACAGCTGAAATTTAAAGATTCACTCAAGAACGTCCCTTTTTTTGTGCCTTTGTATCCTTCTGAGTGCACAAAGTCACACAAAACAGCACAGGGCAAAAGGGTTAAGCATGTAATTCATCAAAATAAAATTAATAACGAGAGAGTCTTCCTCTTAGAAAGTGCTGGAAAAAAATGTTTGCTGCCAACTTGCCTGTGGTGACAGTAAACATTCCAGAGCCGGGCTGGAGTTTGGACTTGCCATTATCTGCCACAGCTGTGACAACGCCTGTTGGCTGCAGGTTTGTGGCTGGCCACACTGTGTTTACCTGGAAATGAATCTGAAAAGCGGCTGGACTGGGAAGGCACACACAAACCCGGCTAAATAAAAACTGAGAGTGGGTCATTGCGACGAGATGCAGTGTGGGAGGGAGTCCAAAGTTATTGCACTGGCCCCAGTGGGTCAGGGCGCAAACACAGGCGTAAACGCACTAAGGATATCCTCAAATACGCACCTTTTGATATTGATAGGAATGTGGCAAGGAATGCCATTCGATATGCTTTATGTTGACTGTATCCAGGGCACTGCAGATTCAATACTTGTCTCTTGTCATGTTAAAGGATCCTATGTTGACCGCTGCCCTTCATTTATCAAACAAGGTGACAGTTTATCTATTGGACCACAGGAGCAGAATGGGGATGGTCAGATCCCATGAGATGACACTAAAGAATGTATGTGCACCAAATTAGGAGCTTAGATTGTTGCAAAATAGAGTTTAAACCGGATGTAGGCACCTCTCTCTGATGCAGCTTCCTTTATAAAGAGTTTATATGGAAACAAATCACTTTATTAAAGGTGCACTATGTAGCTTTCGGCAAGAATTTTTAATCAGAAGAGAAGGATCTTCATTGACTGATTTTTTTTGCCAAAAAAAACAAAAAACTAAATGAACAATCTTCATTTTCATGACTGAAAGAAGTGAATAATGTTTGGCGGACCCTGCCACCTTTCTGTCTTCAAACAGTGTTCTGGGAACCTTATTTTCCCCTGAGAACAGCTTGTTTATTCAGTCATGGAAAAGATGAATATTCTCCAAAACTACATAGTGCCCCTTTAATGACGAATAATTCATTTTCTAATTCCATATAGATCCATTATAACCATTTATAAGACTCGCTTTCGGGTTGCAAGGTTGTGACAACTGTTGTGATTGGCTTCAATAGAAATAAAATCTCTTTATTTTTCAGTTTCAACATTTACAAGCGCAAACTTGATGAAAGTGAGAAACCTATGAACATTTATTAATGAATAGCCAACAACTGCATGAAGCAGCCAAATCGGTTTTCATACCCTGGCAACCCCAAATGTGCTCTTTTTAATGGCTTAGATTGATCTGAAATGAATTATTGATCATTAATTAATAATTTAGGTGTAACTTCATAAGGGGCAGCTTATTAGACAGCCAATTATTAAAACATTTCAAGGTGAAATGGTGCATTTTTAAAACTACAGACAAAAGGGAAATTAAAATGAAAGACAAAATGTAAACTCTCCAGTTCATGTGGGTTGTGTGATATATTTTCCTACACTCTGACATACATGTGCTCAGATGCCATGGTTTGAACTTTCTAAGCAACGTGGATGGGATGTGTATTCGAGCCAAAAGATTTAATATCACCAAATCAGCACATTGTTATTCATTAGTGGACCAACTGCAGAGTCAATACACATTTAATCACAGACTGAAGGCAATTAAAACAGGAGGGGGGCCAGTGGTGCTATGTTAATTAAAGTGCCAGGCTCCCATGGGAAGCTCTGTGTATAAATATCACTACAATCAAGCCCCAACCATAATCCACGATGAGCTATTGCCGTTCACACTCGGCATGTCGTGGCGCTGTCAGATCCACGTCAGGTTGGACGAGAGGGCAAACCTGGAGTTGTGTATCAGTGATGGTCTATCTAATCCTAACTGACTCAAGGGACATGGGTATAACCTGGTCACATCATTTACATGAGAGTTCAATTAAATGATCAACTATTTAAATGAAGTTTTGAATTGATAAATTGTGAATATTGTGGTGTTTTGTCGGTGTCTTCTGATCGCCACCATCCTCATTTTCCACAAATCTGCCGGGCTGCAACCACCTCTGACAGAACCTCTTGAGAAAACATGCACACACTCACGCACGCACACATCTCAGCTCTACATCTGAGAGAGGCTTTTGCTCCATTTCCTTTTCCCATCACTCTGTCAGTCAGCAACTGAGGTTCATATCTGCTGCCGTCTTATCTGTATTCCAGGCTGATGGGGAAATTCAAGTTTGGGATTACCTCTGACTGCTGACCCGAACCCATCTCAGACAACTGGCCAGCCCTTTCGCTTTCATTATCCGCATGCTTCGAAGCACCGTACAACAAAATCTCACACTCTCTTGGGCAGGCGCACGTCTCTGGCATATCTAAAAATCCCTGTGCCTGAGTGTGCTATCCCTGCTTCATATGCATGAGGGCAGAAATTAAAAGCTGATAGTGGTGAATGTATATCTGGTTAGGGCGAGAACCTATATCTTCTCCCTTCTACCAGTCTCCTTCCTGTATAGACTGAGGGCCCATCCATATGCAGATGGCTAATTTGTAGTGTTTACAGAGGAGCAAAGAGGGGGCCGACAACTCATGAAGAGGGCTGAAAAGAGGCTGCCTACGTGTCACCCCAGGAGTCTGGTGGTAAAACCTGCCCCACCAGAGAAACAACATAAGTGTCCAATCTGTGTTTGCTTACCCGTGGACACCGATGGCTGAGTCCTGGCCTGGAGCCCGTAAATTGTGCTTTTTTTTTACAGGCCCTGACAGCTAACAGGCTATTGGGAACAGGGGCCCAATGACACAGCCACTCAACAGATTAGCACCTCATCAGCCTCCTGCAGCTTCGAACAAATACGGCCCCTGCCTCCTTTAAGACACAATAGCACCGCCACCGCTAAACAACCCCCCGCCAAGAGAGCCCCCACCCTCCTCCAGCCACAAAACTTCCTGGTCTGCTCTTTCTCCGGGGCCACAGCTGCATCAAGGGGTCCTTCCCCAGTCCCCGAGCCCACCCCGACCCCAATTGGCAAGATGTGTGTATTTCAGGTGAGCAAATATTGCCACTTGCCTGAGAGTTCAATGGCCAGCCCTTTCAGAGGTGGGGTGGGGGGATTGCGTATTGCGCCTGCCTGCTTTGCAACAGGGGCACATGTGATCTCACACAGCAACCGGTCCATGGGATGGGTCAGGGGAATTCTCCCGGCACAGCTGGGGTCAGCAAATCAAACATACCTATAAGGCTCATCTGCATTTTCCCAGACTGAGGAAACCATTTCCAGCTTTCATTTCCTCTCTCCACTGATTTTACAACAAAGACTGAGTTGATGTCCCCAGAAGCCACCACACACACAGCTTTGACCTTTTTTTCCTGCAATACACAGTCTAAAACTCTGATACACTAAAAGTCCCTGTAAAATTCCCTCCAAATGCACACACACACAACACATGACTCAGGCCCTTAGAAAATGGGTGAAAGTGCAGGGTGAACTGAAAGTTGATCTTGTCGACCATGTGCCATGTTTTGGACACCTATGTCTCTTATATACACATGCTCAAGGTATAAATGCCCTCTGCGGTTGCACTCATTTGTCTCCGGGGTCTTAATGTGGAAAGAACAGATAGGGAAAATACATTGTGTGCCATGCTGTGTGAGATTGTATTAGAGATTGGAGTGTTTCTTGAGACTTGTGCCCTTCATCAAGGACACGGGAAGCAAAAGTAAAAACAGTCTGTATCTTGAGAAAAGGTAAGATGATTATACAATGAGTTTATTTATTCCAGCCGCGATTTACTGACAATGTAATGTAATAGCATGCTGTCTATATGGGATGACAGTCATCAAATGAATGACTATATTTACTGACTGAAAGACAGCACTGTGAGGATTAAAGGCCACCAGCTGAATGCCACACCAGATAAAGGCAAAGAGCACAGCTAAAGAGTACAGGGCCAGCTTAGGTAAAGGCCACAGGCCCGTGGCTACAGCCAGCTGTGTATTGGGTCAGAAGATGATGTGTCAGTGCACAGAGGACCACCTCGATCCCCCCTGGAAGTCAAATAGAAGTGTGGGTCGCCGTGTCCTGGGAGGCCCTCTCTGCCATCACAGTGAAATGGAACTGGCCCAGAAAGCAAACAAGATCTCTCCCCATCTATCCCTCAAGCCCAGACCAACCCTTGTCTGGGTGATGGGTTTTTCTGTTGTTCTGTTTGTTTGCTTGTTTGGTCTGGAGCCCATGGATACCCAGCATGGAGTAAGAGAGGAGAAGCGGAGGAATGGAGGACGTACAGGAAAAGAGAGGAGAGGTGGGGACGAGGGGGGAGGACGAGGATGTGTGACACACAGACCTCCCCTTGAGGTGACGAGAGACCTGCCGAGAAGCTACCGGGCAAAGCTGCTCAACAAATATACACAGACCCCAGGATCAGGGCAACAAAGACGGATCGCTGTCTCTGATCCTTCAACAGATGTTATTTCTGACACGTGTCTGACAGCACTTACTTGATTCATGTAAATTGTATAGGGACTTTTTACATATGTTGTACAGTTCACTCTTAAGGAGGTTTCTTTGGCTCTGGTCACCTGTAATATGTGGGACATTCATGTGTAAAGGTGTTTGCACAGATCATGTTTAACACAATAGTGCTTATGTCTGATGCTCTGAGTAAAAGAATATTTTTTTAATCTAATGTAGGATAACCAAATGCTTCACCTGTTTTATAATTTTCCCACAATGACTGTGACAATTTCATCACGATTTCACTGGATTAACCTACAGAGAGTGACACCCTCTGGCAGCAAAGAGAACTGATTTTTCAGTGAACACACACTGAGGATAGTGATACTGTACATGTGTTGTCCCCATGTGACATTATGTATGAATGTATACAATTCATACATGGCCGCCAATGTCACTTTAATGCTTCCTTTCTCATATAGTAGACTAATAATGTCATAAACTACACATTTCACGTATTGCAAAGGCCTGAATATTTTCCTTGTCCTTATATTCACAATATTTTAAAGGTCCTCTCCAGACAATTTTTATTATATATAAATACTCTTATTTAAACAGGAATTTGTGCCTGATAGTAAACAAGAGGAGTCCTCAAAGTATTAGTTCTAGTAATCCTAGTGTCAATAGGATCAAAACAAAAATAAAATAGATCTTTTTCATGTTAGATCACATCCTGGGCACAAGGACAGTCTTCTAAGTGGTGCAATACTTGCAGAATGAAACCAAATTTTGTGGTATCTAAAATAAATCCACCCCTTCTCCTCATTGAGTGTGGAGGCTTCAACTTTCCACATCACACCTTCCACACTTGTGGTGACTGGTGATGTTACAAAATCATGCTCGCACTAACACGTATTGAACTGGGATTTAGGGTGTGCACAGAGAAACTTTGCCCCTTCAGCAGATACATTTGAAAACAGCCTTCTAGTGTCTGTGCACACATCATTCTGCAAACTGAGGGTCGAACAACCGATTGAAGTCTCCACAAGCAAAACACATTTTTTTAGTCAAAAAATAAAAATTAACATGGTCTCCTCATTGAAAATGAAGTGTTGTTGTTTTTCTGTTTTTTTGTTTATCTTAAATGGAACAACATACAAGGTCCTTTTATTAGATTCACCTGTGTAATGTAATGCTGTCCAATAGAACATTCCTGTCATAACGCCTATCCAGTGGTGAAAAGTAAATGAAGTAAATTTACTTAAGTACTGTCCTTAAAGTACTTCCATTCTCTGCTACTTTATATTTCTACTTCACCACAATGCAGAAGCAAAAATACAAAGTATGAACCAAAAATAAATTATGACATCATATAATAGATTAGGATTATTGATTGGGGGGGAATTCAGAAACTACCCAGCTGATCAACAATATAACGCTTTTAAACCACTTCACCAGCTCCAACATTAAAGTGATGAACACATTATTGCATCAATAATTACAATCAAATAATTAATTTTGAATCATGCCATTCTGCATAACGTGTACCTTTACTTTTAGGACTTTTAGAATATTTTAGTGCTAATACTTTTTTTTACTTTCTACACTGCAGTATTGCTACTTTTACTTAACTATAAGATCTGGGTACTACTTCCATCACTGCACCTATCTGTCAACAGTTTACATTATAATGTTCTAAAAGCAGTGTTGTACTGGTCTTAATAATATTCAGAGGTGTTTTAAATGTTTTGACATCTCCCTTTACATACATAGTGGGGGCAGAATATTAGAAACACCTCTGAGTATACTCCAATCAAGTACAACACATCATTAATTAAATTAAGTTATGGCCGGACATTTGTATTGCATTACATTACACAGTAGGACACTGAGTGAAAATCTACACGCCATGAGCCTTTTAATGTTAAGGAACTTTTACACCCCCATCCAGCCAGAGGAGGGAGACATTGCTCTAATCTCCTTTCTTCTAAAAGACTGGAGCCACGAGCCTTTCCACAAAGAATCCTTACATTTGGCTAACACACCCTACACTGAAATACTGTACCTTATATGTATTTGGAGGGTAGTTTTCTTTTTTTGTTGCTGAATGTGTGAGGACCAACTCACTGACCTCTAAAAGTGCTGCTGTTTTGGAGCTTGCTCAGTCTACATATGTCTGGCCCACAGGGGTTAATGGGGTCATCTGGCCTGCAGAGAGGATCCACATCTTGAAACATTCAGACTAACAGATACAGGAACGCAGAAAGGGAGTATCTTCAACTTCTCATCAGCGGCTATTAGATGATAGCATTGCAATAATGCTTGTAGCCATGATTGCTAACAGTGGTCAGCCAGTATCTACAGGGAGTGCAGCTCACTTCAAAGATTTGGGTAAATTAATGGCAGCTGTCTGTTCTCTGTGGCTTATGGGGGACTGTACCTTCAAACAATGCTCCTATTCTGAAGCAGAGTCCAGGAATAAGACATTTTATTCATATGGCTAGAGCTGGGCGCTTGTTTGATACTTGAAGGGATTCAATGATAGCATTTATCATGAGCGATTTCAAAGTCTTCCACAAACCCCCACCCTCACCACCACCCTCTTTAACTATGTCATTACTCCGCTGCGGTGAGCGACTGGCTCTGCAAACTGCACGGTGTGGTGCAACAATCACATCCAGCTGCTGAGAATGGGATTTGACACGTGAAACCACCATATACACACACACGCTCACTCACTCACACATGATGCAACATACACTATAAGACAGGGCTGCTTGCTTAGGCACTGCAACACAAAGTCTATTGTTGAAGTCCGGAGTGTGAACAGAAAGACAGACAGAGCTTGAAGACAACTTTTCATTCTCACTTAAGAAGTTTGTTTTTTATTCCATTGGTATGTACTGAAATATACAAAACACTGACACCTGCCAATCCAGCGGCAACAAAGACAGGAAGAGGACAAAAGGGAACAGGAAGGTACTCCCAAAACACACCAACAGAGCAAACTACAAAACTGTAGTGCTATTAACTCCCATGTGACTGTCCGCTGTCGACACAACATGGCTTTTGAAATGGTCCAGACAACTTCATAGACAATGAAACTGACACTGAAATTTTGTTCTATGTAAAACCAAGGTTGATGCAACACACATCAAAAACACATATTCCAGAATCTGATTGCTTAAAAAGTCACATTCAAGAATACTGTGAGAGTAGAGGAAAAGATACACAGAAACATGACGCTCAAACGCAGAGTCTGTGCTGGTTTAGCCTCACGTTGAACAGAGAAAAAATGGCTCCATTATTGCAATTATTGACGGTTCAGGGTTGTGGTGTTTTAGCACTGAACTAATTCACAAGTTCAAGTTAATTTAGAAAAAAAAAAAAAAACTTTGGAAACATTGAAACAAATAGTTTTTGTCTACATATTTGGTCAGGGTGTTTGGTCATATTCTCAAGGGGAAAGCTGATCAAATTTGTAGGTAACACTTTATATTACGGAAAACATATTAACCATTAACTAGTTGCTGTTGGTGAGAATAGCCAGTCTCCCTTAATAACACTTCATAATTATGGTCTGTTCTTATGTACCAAAACACAGAGCTCCAAGTGTTTACAGCGTCCAAATAAATCTAAATTAAGCCTCTCTGACTCTGAATTTGTTCCACATTCTAAAGTGAGGTCGTGCTCATAACTAATTCACTGGTATTTCGACTATTAAGAGCCAATATGCTGCTAAAATGCATGCCAGCAACGAGTTGGTGGGTAATATGTGTACCCTTATTTAAAGTCCAATACTGTTTGAGTTGCTTCAACTTTCTGCTGGTTAAAACTTTGCATCTTGACTGGACACTCGGAAACTGTTTGCTCTCTGTAGCAGCGAATAGTGTTGTCTATTCAATTGCTATGTTCAATGGAAATAGTATAGTGCAAAAATCTACCACAATTACGAAATACATAAAAATATACAAATATAATGTGATAGTTCCAGTTTCATGCCAAAGGACAGTCTCACAAACAGTTCGGAAATGAGAACAAAACTCGTGCGTTTCATATTCTCAGACTGTAAATCCCTTGTGAAAAGTGCCCTTTACTCCTGCGGGTAAGCTCTCTCTCTCCCTCTGATCAGTCATATTATTACTCAGAGTTATCCAAAATGATGTGTCCAACATCTTAACTATTAAGTTCACCTTGCATGTTTTGGATTGTGACTGTTCTTAAAAAAAGAACCAAGTTTGAGCAAATCCTTGGAATGTTTTGATATCACGGAAAAGAGGATGAACACTCTTCTCTCCAGACAGTTGCTTAATGCATTTATGTGGCATGCATCTCCGCCTGCATGCTGCTTGTAGCAGTACGTCATGCTACAAATTCTGTCGGGTTTCCCCGCCTTTAAAACCTCCGGAGAGTAACTCTCCACCTGAACAGCTTCTCTCTGTTTCCACAACAAACAGTTCTGGAGGGAAAATCTGCCGCTCCCAAAGCTTCATGAAAAATGTCCCAGTGACAATCCTTGTCCTTAATACATCATGTGGTGTAGTAAGTCCCCTGTGCCACTAGGGGTCCTCCTCCATGTCATCCAAGTTGGGAGCCATGATGAAGTGTTTGGGGTAAACGAGACTGTGCTCGTCTGCGTACTCCTCCCAGCGTGCGTCGTCGCTCTCGTGGGTGATGTAGCGCTCACCTCGCCGCGTCTCGAACTCCCTGAGGTCCAGCCACGTCTGATAGTCCTGAGGGAAAGAGACATGAGGGTTTAAATTCATTCAGCATGTTGTCCTCACTGGTGAGGAGCCTGATCCTGACATAAAGTGATGCTTTTATGCTCGGTTTAGACTCCATATATTTATATGTATTTATGCAGAGTCACGGACATGCCACATATTGTTATTTCAAAAGGTCTGACAACTCAGATATTTTATGAAAAAAACAATCCAACCCACAAACAAAAGACTGGGAACGTTGTGGAATGCTCCAAAAACACCTGTTTGGAGCATTCCACAGGTAAACAGGCTCATTGGTAACAGCTGATGGTGTCATGACTGGGTATGAAAGGGGCAAGCTTGAAAGGCTCAGTCGTTCACAAGGAAGGACAATATTACCACATGGGCTCGGGAAGCTGCTGTTAGTGAACACAATTTGTTTGCATTTTGTTTTTATTTACATCTTACACAACGTCCCAACTTTTTTGGAATCAAGTAGGCTATACCAGGAGCCCCGGTATTTTCTTTTGGTTTTTTTTCACTGGCAATATTCGTTTACATTTTGGCTAATTTGCACCATGAAAGTCGATGTGATGTACAGACAACTATCAGCGGATTAATGCTGATGCTGAAGAAAACTTCCAAACTGACTCAGATTTGACTGAGTCATGTCTCAGAGAAGAAAAAGTACAGAAGAAATCAAGCAAATATGTCACCTGTAACCAGGGATGGCTGAGACACTTGTCCACGCTGTACCTCTTCCTCATCTTGACTTGGAGAAGATTGTTGATCAGATCTGTGGCTGTGAAAGAAAGAAATAATATGTAGACTGTATCAATAAACTGAGCTACTGTATTTGGCTTAGCATCACCACCTTTATCAGTTGTTGCATATTGTTATGTATTTCCCTGTGTGGGAGGAGCTGCAGCTTGGGCAGCCAGGGAGGTTTGAAAGTGATTCATTTCGACCGCAGACAAAGAGAAGCGCAGACGACCCAGACGTGTAGGTGGAGAGGATAGCTCTGAGGCTACATGTCTGAGTATCAGTTTGACACCAAGCTACAGGTGCAAGCAGCACTAACAGGACATAGACTATTTAAATGTTGACTTAAAGGAAGGTCATAAACAAACACATTGTTCTCCCTACCCTCAGCGGAGATGTCCTTCCAGGGTGTAGGGGGATACATGAAGGCAGCATTCTGGATCTGGTCGTTAATGTCCTCATCCTCATTGAATGGGAACGTCCCGCTCAAGCTGACGTACACAATGACTCCCACTGACCACATGTCTAAGGAGCGGTTGTAGCCTTTACTGCGGAGCACCTCTGGAGCCAGATAAGCCGGAGTGCCCACCACAGACCGCCGGAAAGACTTCTCGCCAATGATTCGGGCAAAGCCAAAGTCACACAGTTTTACCTGAAAGAAGACAGAAACGTTGGTCAGTGCATCCACACACATGCACCTGCATCGACACGTACATATCTTTATGTCTTTTACCTGAGGAAAGGGCTCTGCAGAGGCCAGTAGTACATTCTCAGGCTTCAAGTCACAGTGAACAATATTTTTGAAGTGCAGATGTCTCAAGGCCACCAGGATCTGTTGCAAACAGAAGTAAATAACAGCACAGACTTAGCTCCAAAATTTCCAGATGGCATCATAAACTCCAGCATCTAAATGTTTAAATGTATATAACGGATTGTATAAACAGGGTAATGATAGCATAATCTAAGCTGTAGAATCTATGGTGCTGCCATATGGAAAAATAACAGCAGTATAAACACAAAAATATCCTTAAATACTTCCATCCTGACCAATACCTTAGCATAAAGACATATGATCTCATCTCATCATCCCATCTATATTCACGAGGCCTGGCGTAAGCCAGTGCTGCACGCATGTCTGCCCATGGCCCTGTACCAAAACCCACAGTGTGCTTGGCTCCCCTATCCTGACCCTGACTTTGACAGAAGTCCTCCCTGCCACATCAGAGCCAGGCCTGCCGCAGCTAATGCTGCTGTTGTTAATGATCCCGCTTCTGTTTGGGACCTGGGATCTACAGAGGCCCAGCAGCCTGCTGCTCTTCTAATCAGGCCACAAAGCCACCAGTGCACTGCAGGCTATAATCCACGGCCAGGGAGGAGGCTGTGATGCCATGCAGACCGATCCCGTAAACAATTCCCCCCAATCAACTCACCACAAGAATAAACAGGCCCTAGAGCTGGAGCAGAGGCTCATGCACACACACCCCCACAAACAGAAGGGAGAACAGAGAGCGAGAGGAGAAGAAAGCTATGATAGAAAATAAAGAAACAATGGGAAGAAGTAAGGGAAGATGCCATTTAAAAGTGTAAAGTGTGAAAAGGCAATGGCACATAGCAGGAAATCTAAATGATTATACTCATCATATGAGTACTGAAATCTTAATTTTAAGGGGTGAGAAGCTTGTTTCTGCAGAAACAGACCTGTGTGACGAGGAACTTGGTGATTCGTTCGGGCAGTTTGCTCTTCTCACTGGACAGAATCATCTCCAGCATGTCGCCATGCAGCTTCTCCATGACAACAAACACCCGCTCTGGTGTCTCGAACATACACTCCAAGTTGACGATGCCGGGGTGATGCAGATTCTGAAGATACGCACATAACACATTGAGTCTACCAAGGCCTCTTATACTTGCAGTACACGCCTTCTTTTGAAACCTGTTTTGATTTTGTTTAATTTTGTGCTCTCATTGATGGATTCTCATTACCTGTAATATGGCCACCTCATTCCTCAGCTGGCTCTCCTGCTTGGTCGGAAATCTCATCTTGTCAATGACTTTGATGGCCACATCTCTGCCGCTCTTTCTGTGTTTGCCTAAAATATCACAGGACATGGATAAAATGAATAAGTTTATATAGTCTGCAAATGAAGGGAAGCAATATCATATAAAATGTGACTGGTACCATAAGGGAAACATACCTCCATACACAATGCCAAATTGGCCTGATCCCAGCACCTCATCAGAGAATATTTGGTACACCGAGGCGATATCCTGCAAAGAGATAATTTGCTCTGTTTACTTGCACTTACACTGGCAATGGGTCAAAATTACATCATTAAAAGCCCAGAAAAAATATGGCTCTACCAAAATGTTTTCTGGTATTGCCAAATATTTCATATATATTTAACTTTCGCTCAATACAGAAGTGGAACTGAAACAAAAATCCCTCCACCAAAAAAAATGGGTCAGCAGCTTCCTCATTTGAGCAAGCTTCCACCGGAGGTTTTCAGTAAAGAAACGGGAGAATACAAACTCCCATTTTACCACAACAGATACTTTAATAGCACATAAATGCATGCTGGGAAATTGTGCAACAGGTCTCAGAAGTGAAAGACGCCCCACTCACCACATTCTCCTGGATCTGGCAGTTGGACACGGATATGCTGATGGACAGCTCTTCTGGAGAGGAAAACACATCATGTTTCCATATTCAACAAGCTAAAAACACCACTTCACTGATGCATAAAACAGCCAGCGAATCCTTAAGTAATTGTAGTCAGAGGCACATTGCTCAAATATTTTTTTCACAACCTTCAAGCTTATTGCAGCTGCATGCAATAAGTCACAGCCCCACATAATGAAGCATTTTATTACACAATAAATTGGCTATAAAATTGATCCGGGAAGCTATGTGTGACTGAATGGTGCAAGTATGCAATGCATTTCATAACTGGGAATTTAGACAGCCGCAGGGGCTAATTCTGCATTCTAGCCAATGAATACGAAAACCAGAGATAAAAGCAAGTAGAAAACAACGTGTTGTCAACTTTTAGCTGATGCTGCACGCAAAATGTAATTTTAATCTTGGTTAACAAGCCCTCAGTTTGAAATGACCACATAAATTAGACCATTACTTGCAGAGTCAATATTGATATTATTTAGCAGTTCATCTACCCCATACTTAATGAATAAAATCTATTGATGAGGACTGTTCCATACAGCTTCATGAGTGGTGAGACAAAACGAGTATCAGTTTCAGGTCTACAGCCTCGTTTTATAAAGGTCATGCCTGCTTAAAATCCTTTTGCTGTTATAAGTATGACACTCATGTGGATCTCTGTTCTACAAAATCAATTCAAACCATAGAAACTCCCATAGTAGCCCACAGAAATAATTCCTGTCTTTGTTGTTAAGGACCAATCTGCTTTGACCTGAGTGAATAACACCCCCTGCCTACCGAGAGTTTCTGCACAGTCATGTCAGTTCATATGTCACAAATGTCACTTCCTTTGGCCCATAGACTCTTAAGCAGGGTTTTCCCTCTCTATCGAAAGCTAAGGTTGGCTTTCAAAGAGTTTCACTGACCACTGTGGCCAATGTGGTGCCAAAAGGGCCCCTCTTTCTATTGAGAAAGACCAGAAACTTTTCAACACACACAATCAAGAAAAGCAAGATTTTTCATTTGTTGTTGCCATATTACTTAACAACATAGTCTTGTGTTGATTCAGGAAAAACCCTGTATTATCACAAGTAATCACTGACAGGGAAAACCCAAACACTTGTCTGACATAACACAGAAAGTCACAAACTGAGGCCATTCCTCAAGGATGATTATTACATCTTGAAATGATGAAATCCTTCTTAATTCTAAAATCAGAACATAACTGTAAATGTTCAACGAAACATCATAAAAAACATTTCCATTTTGTGTTTTTTTCACTTGAATGCTTTGCATCTTTAATAATCTTGAATGCAGATGATATTCAGTGTCTAATTTAATACATGACTGCTTGTTCGTATTCCAAAAAGTATCATTATATGTATCGTTTCCCCATTTCTTCCACAAAAATGTGTTTTTAGCTCAAGAGCAATGTAATCTTCTACTTACTGTGATCTTTGCCCTGGCCAACGGCACTGGCCACGCTGGGCTGAGGGGTGACGGGCATCAGGGCCTGTCTGATGGCCTTCTCCCAGCCCTGAGCCACCTCCATGCCGACACCTGAGGCAGCCAGAGCAGGGCTGTGGTAGTGACTGCAGTTGTTCTCCCCTACATAGTATACCATGGTGGCTGTGATGATCTCAAAGCAGTGCGGGTTGCTGCCCTGGGCCAGATTGCTGTAGTCTCTGGACAGTTCCACCTGGAGGATCTCGGACAGAGGGATTTCCTTTGGGAGGGGTGAGGAACAGAGATTACAACTCATATTAAAAACAAAGAAAATGCAAAATATTCTGTCTTTGTTTCTCAAAAAAATAAATAAGATCCAGTCTAGACATTTTTATGAAGAATTAAAGGAACACTATGTAGTTTTTGAGAAGAAATTCAAACTCAGAATTGTAATACTTACAATATTAATGAGGTAATAATACAAAGTCAGAAATATTAGTTTTTTCCATAACTGAATAAACAAGCTGCCCCCAAAACTCTGTTTGAAGCTAGAAAGGTGGCAGGGTCCGCCAAATATAAACAAAGCAAAACAGTGTAAAATTGTGTTGTTCTTTAAGGTCAGTCTGTTTAACTAGACATGAAAACAAAGACAGTTTGTTTATTTAGTTTGTTTAGGTATTTAAAAAAATCAGTCAATGAAGATCTTTATCTTCTTATTAAATGTTCTTCCCCCAAACTACACAGTGCACCTTTAAGTTTTAAAGTCTTTTAATTTCTTCAAATTCAATTTTTTTTCAAATCTTCAATTTTTCAATTTTCCATTGAGTGATGTCTGCATAGTCAGCCAATACACCTGAGGCATGAACAATTTCTTGGCATAAAAAAAAGCCTCCTCAACAAACACAGAACCTCACAGCTGAACCTCACGTGTATATATACATCCTGTTACCTTGGGAGGAGATGTTCGACAGCAGAAAAGATGATCAAGAAATACATCACTGGATAAGTATATGAACACATATTTCAATGAAATATGTAAAAAAAAATGTATAGAAATAATTTTGCTCTCTTTACCACATCAACAAGTTACACATGTTTTCAAAAAGGTGATGATCCCATTTAAAAAAAACAGAAAAACATCTTATAAAACAGGAAAATGCTACTCTACTCTTAATGCACCACCTCAACAATAACATGACAGAAACAAGTAGTAACACTCACACGCTCCAAAAAGTCTCCACACTCGTTGACTGTAATCACAGTGTAGATAATATAGGTCCAGCTTTAACTTTCTCTTTTACTTTTCTCTCTCTTATGAGCACGTACAGAGAGGACAGTTAGAGCGCACTTTAAAACCCCTTCCCCTTCACACTCATTGTCAAATCAAAGAGAGGAGGGAGGGTCAGAATTAAAAAAAAAACAGAGAAGTTCCAGCCAATGGGGGCTCGCGGAGGCGCACGCTGTCCCCTCCGCGTGGCTCACCACAGAGTATCAGATGAAGTGCTTGTGGTTAGCGGGGCCGAGTCACGTGAGCGGGGCCCTGCGGCTGCTTCAAGTGCTCTGCTTCCCTGATTACAAGGCAGGGCCAGCCAGAGGCCCCATATGAGCACGAGCCGCTGGCGCTACCGCCAACCGCTGAGACGAAAAGACACGGCAACTACCACTACCGTTCCTCTGCAGGGTAGTGGTGTACGAGTGGGTGGGTGACAGGACTCAATCTGGCAGAGACAGAGAGAAGCCCCTTCACCCCATAAAAGGTTCTTCAGAGAAAGCCACAAGTACAGGGGTCTCATCTTCAAACGAGCAGCCGTTATGGCTTCCAAATGGAGAAAATGGCTGCCATGCCTGGCAAGCAAGCCACCGCGCGACCACCACTAATCAGATTGGAGGTATAAAGAAAAGACGAGAGGGGAGGACAGCGGCCACACACTGATGAGCAGCAGGCTGCAAACTTCAGGAAATTAAAGGAAAATGCCCAAGACTTCCCGGATACAGAGAAACCATATCTGTGGTTCTGGAGAATAAACCCCTGAAAGAACCTTTTACTGCTTTATGCGCAAGCAAATCATGTCAAGTTATCTATCATGAATAAAAATCTGCTACTCTGGAGCAGCAGGCATGGCACAAAGACCAAACTTTGTCGCATGAAAAGAAGGCATTTACAGCTAGCCTTCAATTAGCCTCCTGAAGGTCTTAAACGTAGCCTGGAGTGCCAAGTTGATAATAAAGAACCACATAAAGCTGCCAGTAAACACACCCTGAGGAGTCGGTCCCTGCTGAGGTTTCCTCTCCAGCGCTTTAGTGGCAGGGGATGCAGGGTGTGACAGAGTAATTGGGTGAGAAGGGTGAAGGAATTAAGTCTTTTCCAGACTTGTTTCACAACCAGCATAAGACGGAGACGGTGAAAGAAAGAAATACAAGCAGGATAATGGATACAGCTGTGTGTATAACCACCTGTTTGACACTCAAATACACACACTCAAAAGTAAATGTGCTGGCTCCCACACTGGAAACTGCTGCATCCTACACACCAACTCTGACCACAGCTGAAGGAGGTGTCAAAATCTCAAAACACACAAAGCGACACGAACAATAAAAAGATTACATCCCCCACCCTGCACGTACACGCACACAACCACCAACACACATGTGGAAGTCTTTACCTTGCAGGCTGTAGTTGCCTCTCTCGGTCCTCACTGTGTAATTACTGTGCTATTAAGCCCCTGCGGCAGTGTAATGACTGACTACGGTGCTGGCACTGAGCGGGAAGTGTAACACACTCTCCACAACGGATTCTACATATTGAAAATGCAGCATTTCACTCACTTTGAATTCAATTTGATAAAAAAAAAAGAAAGATTAAAACTTTGGTTTAAAACTCAGAATTCAACATCTCATTGTCCATCCCTTGTGGATGCCTATAGGCTAAATTGTGTCTCTCTCTTAAAAATCCCTTCAAATGTCCCGTCTGGTCAGACACACTTCGTCTTAACACTGACTGTTAGCGACACCTTTCACTTCATAAAGGGAAGAGACCCGGCTGCAGGGGGAAAAAACCACAGGGGAAATTTCAGTGGACTGAACTGACCTCAGTGTAGTTTACAGTTGCAACACGAGCTGAGTCACACAGCTACCGACCTTAGATTTTATTTACATACTTCTCACTAGTGTGACAGACAACGCTGATATGAAAATGACTTCAACATCGCCACTTTTGAATCATAAGAAGGCATTGTGATTGTACAAGTTCAATTCTAAGGAGCTACAACGGGGACTTCACTGACTGAATTCACCGTGGAGTCAACACTGAATCAACTCGCTCCATTTTCGGACAGTTTAATGAGTGCTACTGTGTGTTTGATGTGGAGGACAAGACACGATTTTCCAAGAACGAGGCACACATGATAGTTTTATGCTCACTTTGTAGAACTTGGCTCCGGTGTCGTTCTGGAAGAGACTCAGGCTCTTGCTGTCTAGCCTCCAATAATGTCTCTTCCGCTGTTAAAAAAAAATGGGGAATCGAACACAGAGTTAGTCCGAATGGGAAAACACGCATGACCTACATATATCACAGTTCTTTAAATGATTTTGTTTCATGAGGAAAATACCTTCTGTGCTGAATTCAACACATGTGAACAGCTTTGGAGAAGGAGTTTTCCCCAGCATACAGGCTAAGCACAGTCCGTTTTCAGACTGGGCTCCTTTTGTTGGGCTTATGAGGGTTATCAGTCTTACCAGGTTGTCCCTGCTCGTATAATGAACCATCCAGCCCTCCTTCACCACAGTGGAGCTCCGCCTCTTGGTGTGTTTAATGGACTGGACCACCCGCATCAGAGGGATGTTGCTGCTAGTGGAAGGGCTAGACACACACACACACACACACACACACCAAAAAAATAAGATTTAATTGATATGATATGAGATTACTTATTGTTTTAGAGCTAAATATAGATAAAACTCTCCAGGAGCGGCTCTCACTGGATACATTTAAAAGAATTCTAAAGGATTTGGAAACAAGTAAATCTGGCTCTATGATGTCATGAATCTGTCGTTTGCTCTTTCTTTTCATTACCTCCAGTAATGTATCCAGTAATGTACTGGTCTGTGTCCGTTTGTTGGTTGGTTTGTTGGGGGGTTGATTTGTCAGCAGGATTACACAAAAAACTACTGAATGGATTTCTACAAAACATGGATGGAGGATGGGTCTAAGCCCAGAATAGACCCCATTAACTTTTGGTGCGGATCTGGATATTTCCAGATCCAGGAATTTTTTCTCACTTTCTTAAACATTTTTGTTAATGTCTCAAGGAATAATGCATGGATCTTGATGAAGTGGTTAAGATTGAGTGTGATTCAGGGCTATCAAGTTCGATATCAAATTAGGCTTGATTGAATGAAAAGGGAGTATTTTTGGGCGGGGTATGCGCTCTACTGAGTGCTATTCTTGTTTTAAATTGTTTTATTTATGGATTTTAATCTCAATGAGACCTCACTACTGGTTAAATAAAGCTTAAATAAAAAATAAATGAATACAAATCGACCTGTGGCCAGCTCAGGAAACCTTTCTTATTTGCTTTCACTTAGTGTCTGGTAGGTCCTTCCTGATACAAGTCCTGCACAGGAAGTGATGCTTTTTATTTATGCAGCAGCAGCACCACCACTGGAAACATAAAACTCATGCTGCTGATATAGAATAAACATAGGAACTGGTGTTAGACCTGCTGATTAAAAACATAACTGCAAAGTCCCCAGTTTGAATCAGGCCGGTGACCTTTGTTACATGTCTTCCCCTTCTCACTCTTGTTTCCTGTGCTGCCTACACTTGATCAACAGAATTTCCACAATGGCATGGTGCCAACCACTCAAATTAAATCAACATCTTCATACCTGATAGTCTTGATGGGCTCTTCATCCTTCTCTCTGTCCAAGAGGGGAGAATCCATGTCGAACATCCTCTCATCTGGTGTGGAGGGTTCCTCTGGGTCGTCCAGTCCTCTGCCGCCATCCATGTCGGCACTGTCCACCTCCATAGTATCCATGGTAGTGTCGGAGTCTGGGCCAGGGCTGGCTGGCTCTACACAAGTCCATTTAACAGGCAAATATTTTCAAAATTGTAAATATCGGAGATACACAACTGTCACTGTGAAACTGGATATACAACTTACCCCCATTGAAGTCCACCTCCCCCAAACAGTCTCTAGGTACCTTTGAAGCACATCGCTTATGGCAGTTGAATTTGCAATCTGGAAGATGACATTAAAAAAAGGGGAAAAAAATCACCAAAATGTTTTAAGATGAACCACAATGTCTTTGAAACAGACCCTTCCTACCTTTACACTGCATGCCCTGGCGAAAAAGACCCTTGAGCAGACGCTTGCAGTACTGGCAGATAGTGGGACGAGTGTAAGTGTGAATGGCGAAGGTGTGCGGCACCTTAACCCGTCCCAGCACCATCTTCTCCATCCAGATCGGCCTGCCGCTCCAAGACAGGATCCGCTTCCCCGCCTCCTGATGGGACCTCTGCTGCAGGAGGATGGGAGGATGGAAGGACGTTAGGAAGAATTAAAAACCATATGCAGGAAGGAAGTAAGGGGAATAATAGAGGGAGAACGGCCTCAAAGGGAGAGTTTGAGTGATAGGGGAAGACAGAGTGAATAACGACATGGCAGCAGAAGAAGAGAAAGAAAGAAGCGGGAGAAGGGAAAAAGAAATCTGTCGGACTGACTTAGCATTATATTGCGTAGTAAACATGATCCCAGTGGTCGAAACTGGGTGATTAGATTTGTCATGTTTAACCACATATGAGCATTCAGTTTTTATTCTGTATGAATACATGAAGCAGTCTGAAAACCGCTCACAGAAATTGGAAGGAAGTTTTCTTTTTTTGCCAACAAGTGAGCAGATACATAAACTAGGACTTCAATGGATTTTTAATGTCATTAGCATAATTACATTTCCTGATGACCTTTCGCGAGGACGCAGACAAGAGGGGAATATTCCGGTGCAGGCTTATGCAAAAGCTGTTTCATAAAACCTTGCTGAGGATCTCTCCACAGAGAGATAGACATGTGCAGCTCAATTCAATTTTCTGCATCAGTGGTATGCTACAACAGGGCCCAGGAGATTTGCCCATGGAAAAGAGCCAAATTTGATAAGTTTAGACACGTTTAACAGTTGACAAAGCTTGTGAGCAGCATGCCGATTGACTGCCTAACATTCTTGGCCAATTCACCTGACTTCGAGGCTGATTTAGGATAATGTCTCAACTCCGGCCAGCTCATTTTAAGTGAGAGAATGAAAAAAAATCAGATCAGATCAGACATCAGCAGACACTGATGTCTTTCCAACTTTTCTTAATGCTCTTTGCATCGTTTTGGGTTTCTTCATTTTTATCGTTCCAATCAGAGCTCACCTCATCCAGGACGACCACGGCATTTTCAGCAGGTGCTGGTCGAGGGACAGAAAGGGATGGTCCAGGCAGCGAGACATTGGACAATCGCCTCTTCCTGACACCAGTACAGTTATTTGGGATCTTAAAGGCGCAGCGTTTGTGGTAGTTTAGCCCACATCCTTAAAACAAGAAAACACAAATGATATCAGTCACAAAACAGGCAGTATACATTATACAGACTACTGTACATACAGTGTATCTCAAGGCACTGGACAAAAAGACATTTTGTTCCCTTGAAACCTTTGAAAGCTTTGTGTGTCTTGCTGATGCTAGTTCAGTGTACAAAGTAGTCAATGTTCTATGGTAGCGCATCCCCATTAAAATAGCTCATGAGAGTGTGCTCAGAAATGCTCCTCGGATGGTCTAAGTTTGCAAGTTATTCTTCCAACTTGTGTTCAATGTTGGAATGTGTTTCCAAATAATCCAGGTCACTCTTTGTGGACAGCAGCTAACGATTACAACTTAAAATACCATATTACCGATTACACGTGAGCCAAAAACTGATATGCAATACATGACTTTGATAAAAACCTTCTTACCATCAACCCAATGTTTACTTTAACCCGCCATGTTTTAGCCTTATATGATGTCAACTCGGCAACTCATGTACCATACTTTTCTCTGACTTGCTGAGTTGTTGTTCCGACTTGAGGGGTCATTCGTTTGAATTTTCCCAGTCGGAGAAGAGTTTTACAGATTATCCCAACACCGCATGAATGCACAGATAATGAGAAGAAAGCTAGGATGACTGATAGAGTTGACTGTGTACAACACGTACGATCTTCTAAGCTTCTAAAAGACTTTGTTAAAGCAACACAAAAGAGTGTTGCAGCTTCACTGATTTTAAATTTACAATGAAATCATGGCTAAAATCAATCCAATCATGTACTCATCCCGCACAAACGCAAACACACAAGCTAATGAACTCTGGTTGTTATTGTTGTAGTGTTTTAATGTTTAAAAATGACGCTGTTGTTTAGTACATGTATTGTCTTGCACTTGTGTTTTTTGCACAAATCAGCCACATGATGGCCCCATTGATCTATAGATCAGAGATTTCATGACTAGTGTTGCAATAAATCAACTACTTGAATGTAATTCACAGCCAGAGAGGACTTTGAATGCAGCCTAATGACATGAAAATAAAAGAGTACAACTCAAATCTGATCCAGAAAATGAAAGGCTAGCCAACGTGCCATAATTCCATTTGGATCTGAATGTTAAGCATTTCACTGGTTTCAGTGCCCAGACCAAGTCTTTCCTGTTACAAATCCCTGACATATTATTGAAGTCGAACATCTTGTGTGTTTGTGCGTCTACAAATGCTGTTGAATTCTGGATTTTTCTCCCTGCAATACAATAAACATACTACTTGAAGTAGGTCAGTTCAAAGGCTTGGTAATAACACAGTAGTATTCAACAAAATCTTTGCATGTGTATTTCTAACCTTCACATTTGAGCCCCTGCCGGACAAGACCCCATAGCATCTCCCCACAGTAGTCGCAGAAGGTCGGGGCCTTGTAGGAGTGGACATAAAGGGCATGGGGTCGGATCTGGAAGTCTTCAACTGTAGCTTGAGCTAGAAACAATACACAGGTGAAATAACTCAAACTTGGCGAAAGCAAAAAAAAAAGTTTGTATTTTTTAAGGAAACTGAAGAATCAAAGGAAAATATGAGAAAAGAGGACAAAAGACAAGAAGAGACAAGACATTAATCACATATATTTGGTAACTGTTTCCCACAGCTTTTTAATATAAAACCAATACAAAAGACAATACATAGTCTCACTATATGTGTGTACGTATAGTAGAAAAAAGTAATCTAAAAGAAATGAGATTCTCTCCACATGCTCTTGTACAAACAAATACATGTATGACTTCATCCAGGTGCTATATCTACACTGCTGCAGTAGAGGGCGCAACATCTGCATTCCATGTACCGTATCAAAGTGATAGGTCACACCCAAAAGACACCAGAGAAATGCAGAATGATCCTGTTCTATCAGTCCATCATTGTTATTGTGAACATAATATTAAAACCAACAGAGCTGTGGATACTCTCTTCCTGTCTCTCTCTTATTTCTTCTTCACGTCTCTGTTGCTTTGAACCAAACAGACACACTGAGCTCATTGTTGGAAGCAAGAGTTGGTTAATCATGGCTGTGAATCATCAAGGATTTGAAGATGAGTAAGATATAGAGGTGACTGTTGCCAACCTTTGTGTGTGTGACTGGAGCTTCTCGGCTCTCAGAGCCGGCGCAAAGTGTTTCTCTCTCCTGTGCAATCATTTATGCCTGAAGCCGCGGTGACCGACGAGGGATTGGTTAATCTTTACACTCCGGTTAAGCAGCAAAACCTGTGCAGTGTGATGTCATGGTGTGTGTGTTAGTTCATTTCCTTTGAGGTGATTTAATCAAATTGTTCTCTTTTTTCTTGGACAACTGAGGACATTCTCAGCTGCTGTGTGATGAGATGCAGGCCTGAACAACAAATATGATGTGAGACCACAAAAAAACATTTCCTTTGCTAAAAACATGCACGTTTCATATGACAGAAATGAGAAACCATCAGCAGTAAGCAAGAAAGTCTCAAAAAAGAGAAAAGTTGAACAGTGACTCAGTCTCATCTGTTGATTTGACAAAAAGAGTGCAACATTTTCACAGGCAGTACGGAAGCCCTAAAGGGCCATGCGTTCATACATTTTATTTCCTCCGTTTTCTCGTGATAACGAGTTAATTCATTTGTTTTCTCGAGATCTCGAGTTATTATCTCGAAATAACAACTGCCGTTTTCCCGAGATAACGGGATAATTTTCTCGAGATCTCGAGATAACGAAACTTTGTTTTCCCGAGATAACGATATAATTAATTCGACATCAGGCTTACTTAGATTGCGCCACCGATATAGCTGAAACCTTTTGCTAACTGTCTTTTTAGACTACGCACACTAATGTGTATATTATCTGTAATAGCAAGGCATAATGCTATTTCAGCCTGTGTCAGGCCTTTGATTGAAAAGATATGTGATGCGGTGATCGATGTGCTCCTGCTCCTCTGACATTGCTACACTGAATGATGTTTCCTGCGATGATTTAATATACTACACTATCATTTTGTTTTCTCAAGATCTCGAGAAAATTATCCCGTTATCTCAGGAAAACGGTAGTTGTTATTTCGAGATAATAACTCGAGATCTGGAGAAAACAAATTAAATTAACTAGTTATCAAGGGAAAACGGAGGAGGTTCAGAGTCAAAGGTTAATTGTAGGGTCAACCAAAATTTTCTTCATTTTAACGTCACTTCTTTGAACAACGCAATTAAATTCTGAGATATTCATATTTACACTAGGGGTCACCCGATATGGCTTTTTCAGGGCCAATACCGATACAGATTATTAGAAATCAAGGAGACTGTAAACCGATATTCTGAGTACTGCAATTTTCTGCTACTTTATACTTTCTCTCCACTACATTTACTTGATACATTAAGTTACTAGTTACTTTGCAGATTCTGAATATTCAGTGTTTATAGGCTATTAATTGTGATGTGTAACCAATCAGATAGTGTTGTGGGCGGGACATTGTGTGAGAGGATGCATCACAGCCAAAATAGCACATTTTAAAATTAGTTTATTTTCACAGATATTGATAATCTGAAAAATGCTTACTATTGGCCTGATAATCAGCCAGGGCCAATAATCCATCTACCCCTAATTAACACACACCATTTAAGCTGCTGTTAGTGTTATTTCCTTATTAAAATAAGTGTTAAATAGCTCTATATTCCAATAGTAATCCAAGTGAAGAAAAACGCCTCAAGAAAAGAAAGAGGAAAAGAGAGCTGCCTTGAAAAAAAGAAAGGAGTCGTGCAAGTGTGGAAATGTAAAGAGATGAGAGGGGATTGCTCACTGCGAAAACGGACAGGAAGTGAACGAAAACGCTTACAGCAGCTTTAATACAACCCCGATTCCAGAAACACTGGGACGCTGTGGCTCTCACTTCAGTGTTTTTTCCTAAGTTTGAGGAAGACGTAGGTGCAAATATTTGGAGGGGAACATTTTACATTTTTCGATAAAAAATATGCAATTTCACATCATTTGTGACCATTATTACATCTGTTTGTAAGTTAAAAAAGTACACTCCACTGGGGTCTGACTACAACCATTAGATATGAGATGATGCTCTGCACATTGATTTTACATTCATTTAGCTTAGGTGATGCCCAAAACAGCTTGGGTGCTGTGCCTAAGCCTTTCTCATGTTCGGGAAAAATCCTGACCTTGCATATTGCAGGTATCAAATTCATAATGACTACATACTTACAAAAACAATAAAGTTTATCAGTCTAAACATGAAATATCTCTGCAAATTATTGCATTCTGTTGTTATTTATGCTTTCACACAGTGTCCCAACCTTTTTTTGGGTTGTACACTCAGGGTACATTTCTTTCCATTTCGGAGAAACATGATGGCCGGTGGGTTAATTTCCACAGTTTGGGTTTGATTTGAAAGAAAAAAAAGAACTCCAGCAGGTCACATGTAGTGGGGGTGAACATAGCTCCCTGGCACAGGCACATGAAAGGCGGCTTTCATTAGCTTTTTCACACAACGTCTGCAAAACAACTGGCCGCTTCTTTGCAATCGCAGTGTTGTGTAATGTTCTTCCTACTAATTAGCATCAAACAACAGTAAACATAAACTCCGCGCGTTGTTTTTCGCAGCGCTTCTCACAAGCGGAGAGGCTTTTATGAATGCATCGTCTGTTTGCCTTGAGTTCCCATTTGGAGGCCGCAAGTTTCCATCAGACAAAAACAAGTTTGCCGTATTTACAACAAACAGAAGATATTGGAGAATATCAGTTTCACCCCAGCAGTAGTGGTGAATAAGGAGCTTGTGAAATTGAGGTGAACTTAAGGGGGTGAAAAACAGAACAAAGGGACAATCGGTCAAACCTCATGGGCCGAGATGGCCTGTGCAGTGTCCGCTGCGTCGAGGGCCGCCCCGCACATCAGAGCATGTTTACACTCCACGGGTCTACTACAATCACTTACTGCAGGAAAAACAAGCCTTCTTCTTTGAGCCGGCAGCCAAGAAAAAGCCACTTCTGCCTCCCTCTCACAGCGAGAGGCAGATTCAGACCGTCTCTCTCCCACAGCCGCAGAATCCAACAACAGGTTGGTTAAGGAGAACTGAACGGAAGATGACAGGAGACAAATTGTGGGGCGGAAAAAAGGTTCATATTTTCTCTGAAGCAAATGAAAGGCTTGGGGACGTGGATTTCTCAGTTCTCAAACAAAGATCAAGTGTCTGACTTGCAAAGCCCCTCTCATGAAGAAAGCCAAGTTTCTTGAGTGTTGGATGAAATTAAAAAAAACAGTGTGTGCTGCGTGTGTAGCAAATCTGAGATCTGACTCTTCTATGACGGTTTTCATCAAGTACACATATCTCGGGCTATAAACTGCCAGGCTCCTCTGGTGGAGCTTACACCTGCAGATGGATTTGTTGAGGTAGGAGGGATTAGAATAAGAGAAAGCGAGGAGGGAAAGAGAGCAACAAAGACTGACACAAAAGAGAGCGCAAGACAAACACAGACAGTCAGAAACAAAAAGAAGGAAGTTCTCCAGTCTTTAGTCTACATTCCTCAGCCCCGATGCCTGACGTATCCTCAGATCCTGAACCTATACAATCATCCCCTGTCTAAATCCCCACAAACAATACTCTCAGCCCGGGAGAGAGGGGGAGATATTCAGCACAGGTGGTGTCAGGTGCTTCCCAGTGGAGACAGATGGAGCGGGAGAACAGATTAGAACAGAACAGATACTCTAAGCCGTCAGTTGGTCTCAGCACCGCACAGGAAGCTGATTCATTCATCGCAGGAAGCGAGAAAGAAACACAGAACACCTGTGTGGCCACTAGAGAGGTGGACAATCTAATGGAAACTTTGATGAGGAAGAAAGACGCAAAAAATGTTATCACAAAATAATTGCGTAAGCGAGCGGGGTGTCGAGTGATCCACTTGTAGTCATTCGTTTGCACGATAATAATATTTAATTTGGGCAGTGAAGTTTAAGCGAGCAGGACTCTTATAGCAAGCATCTGACCAAGTGCCCTTCAACAAGACACTACAGGCTGTGTTTACTGGAAGGGGTGTCAACTATGAAGCTTCCAGTTTATTAGTTTTAGACCATTGTTTGGACTTTAAAAAACTTGGTTTACACTGCTCGGTGGAAATCTCCTGTTTTGGAAGTCTAAAGAAGCAAGACCTTTCTTCAGTTTCTTTGGACATTGTGTATATTAATCTTTGCTGATATTTCAACTGACAGGAGCATCAGATGATAAATAAAAACAATTTCTGTTATCCCATTTTTTATACCCAAAGCCTAAAAACACGGGTCACAAGTCTTATACTTTGGAATTTGCATTTTTAGTGTTATGAGCAGCTTTCAAGACAATTTTCCCTCTTGACTATCTCCATCATGAAGGTCAAAAAGTCATTTGGATAATTATTTTGAATTTAAAATCTCTAAGTTACTCACATTGATAGACGTAATGATTAAAATGTCTTGCTCTTCGGTACCTTTGTATAGCCAAGAGCAACATATCACAACAATGCTTCCTAGCAACTCAGAGTGTTTCCACTACTGACCTGGTATACACCCTCTATGCCAGTCAGATCTGTGGATGGAGCGCTGCTGGTTACTCCAAGGGCACAGTTAGTGACCAAGGGGGATGCTTTCGTTATTAGAGCCCCCAAACTATGGCACTCTCTTCCTACTGGACTAAGACACACGAAGTCCTTAGCCTCTTTTAAATCTCTTCTTAAAACCTTTCTCTTTGTACAAGCTTATTTTATGGGCCTTGTCTGGCTTTATTTCCTGTTAAGCACTTTGTAACTTTGTCAAGAAACTTCCTATATAAATATACATTTTTATTATTATTACATTATTATTTCCTGGTGGGGGCCCTAATCCCCCCCGACAGGACTTGTCACCCCCCCTTGAAAGAAACAAAATAGTTTATTTGGCCGATGTTATGTTGTGAATTCTTCAAGCTCTGAGACATCTATGTTGGGAGACCTTTAATTTTGAACTTTGATTTTGAAGTCAAGGGTGTTTTTCTGCTTCCATCTCTTTCAGAGACTTCTCACTGCTATGTTGTTTTTGTTGGTTCAGAAGTCATATTTCATGGTGTTGCACTATCTAATCGATGTTAAATGTTTTTATTGTACTGCTGTTGCGTCGGTAAAGACTTGTATCAGGAACTAGCTCTGTACTACAATGCAAATACACGGAGCGGAGCAGAGGAGAGGAGAGACAGTTGACGTGACTATAACGTTACTGGAGTTGATTACATCTCATTACATTACTGTATGTGCAATAAAAGCTTCCCAACAAGAGTAAATTATTCATGTAATCTGTCTAAAACCAAAGATCAACAGACTTCAACCCCAAACATCCGAAATTCAGGTCAAAATATCTGCATTTTACAAGTACCCGACCTGGATCTAGGGACATTGGCAAGGATGCTAAAAGCTCTGCTGCTGATGGGAGGAAAGCTAGTTCTGGCCAGAACAATAGCAGCTCTCCTACTAAAACAGCTGTAGCCCACCCACACAAAACACAGTCAAAATACAGAAAACACTGCCTTTAATACAGCTTTGTTAACGTTTTAACTAATCTGACATGGAGAAAAGCGGTGTGCCAAAATCTCTGACACCGTCAAATTAAGACACCATTCAAAAATGAATCCGTTTCACTGCAGCTTACATACCAGAGAGAACCACCTCGATGAGGTCTCCTTCGTGGATGTCTTCTGCTGAGGTCAGCCTCTGCAGGATGTTCTCGTCGCTCAAGTCGTGGCGGAACAGCAGGATCTTGTCGTACATGCCAAAAAAGCCACACTCTGGGAACTGGAGAGAGGTGGAGATACAAGTGAAGATAAAGCTGTTAGCGAAGATCTAAGCTTGATGAATAATGATGGAGGGAATATGTAAGCAGAACGTCTGGACATAAATGGTGCGCTGTGGTGGGTCCACATCTCATACAGAAACAAAGAGACAAAGAACAAGATAGAGATACAGATGGACCCTGTTACTCTGAATACCACTAAAAGAACCCCTCAGTGAAGATTGATACCCATTTACAGTATACCTAACACTATCTAAATTAGACATAAATTAAACATTTCAAGTCTTAGAGCCCATGCTCTCTCTCCGTGAGTCTTTTGTTTCACATTGCTTCCATGAATACAGCGATGCCTTAACGCAAACATGAAATAATCATTATTAACTACTTCAAAATTACGTGAAATAAGCAAACACAATAACCTCGCTGGATTACATAAAAAGACTCAGCAGTCACCATCACAGACGATGCCTGGGCCAAACTTAACCTAAACGAACCAGGTCTGACCTGTTGAGTTGAGTGCACAGACGTAAAGTCACGTGATTACATGAAGGAAGAGGGCGGAGAGGAGGGTGGGAGAGGGAGACGAGGGAGGAGGAGGAGGTAAACATCCTGAGAGGAGTAGAGGAGAATCAGCTCACAGGAAGTGCAGCGCCAGTCAATACTGAGTCACTTCCTTTTGTGAGGGCAGCCCAAAGCCTCTTAGAGAGTGATGGATACAAGGAAGGGCTACAAACAAATTACATTACATATCATAAACATAATTATTCATACATACACAAAAAGTATAGAGCATATATTGTTTTGAGTACCATGGGGAGGCTTGCTCTCATGTTCTGCACAGCATTAACATCACTTTGCAAACCTGACGGTGCGGAAAAATCCGATCAACAGTAGATGGATGCTCAGAGCTGTCACACATGGTTTGTATCAAAGTGGGAATTGAGGCACAGTAATTTTACACCAAGGCTTGAGCCCAGTCTTGATGCCAAGTAGGCTGGTACTGGAGGATCCACCAGCTGTTTCCCCCTGAACCAGGGTCACACACAATGGGCCACATAGAACAATACCATTATGGCCCAGGAGCACAGGGGTTGGCAAAGCGTCTGGGCATGAGCCGCACAAGACACCTGGAGCCTTTCAACTGCCAAAAAACACAGATCGAGAGACAGTGAGACAGATTGATGTGCTCAGGAAAACATGGGTGTATCAGATGACTTGTGTAAACAGAGCCAGAAGAATGAACCATCAGGAGGCAAAAATGTAATTCGGCACAGACGCTGATGGCTACCAAGGATTGCTCTAGGTTTCAGGAGTGGACGAGTTGTTCTGTGAGAAACTCAAACAAAGGACCTGGAGCTCCGGCCCCTTAACCTACGATCTGATCTCCCAGTAGAACAATTTCCCTTCAGGGATCACTGAAGTAAAGCATCATAACACAAAACATTACCTCATGTACAGCAATGGGTTTTTCCCACGAAGGACCCACCAAGCAGTGGTTGCTTAGAATAGCATTCATAAATGTGTCTATAGCTCTGCTGTCGGAAGAAACAACATGCAGTAGAAGCATCAGTATTCCTCGATATAGATGTTATGCAACAGTTTTATTGTAAGGCATAGTGGAGCCGGGATATTGTTTTTGGAAAGATGCACCGCTGCTGAATGTTCCACATGTGACTGTATTTCATGCACCTCCAATGTGGAGCAGACTGGACCTTAAAGACACTAAAATGTAGCATTTAGACAGAGGGTGAATAGAGGTGCTGCAGCAATGGACAGTATTAGAAAGATTAAGTGTTTATTGAACATTAAAGCATGTAAATATTAGAACTGGACCATTATATCGATTTACTGATATTACTGGCCTTTCACAGATGCTGTACAAGTGTTTGATTGAGGGATCATTGCAAAATGTGCGTATATCAGTCGATATATTGATATCGGAATTTTTTCCTTCCTAATACCGGTATCGTCATCAGCCCAAAAAGGGTGGTGGTTGTGTGAGATTAAAGCTTGCATAAGAAGTTTAAAATAATATGCTTCATGTTTTCATTCATAAAATACACCAGTACAAACAAATCACGGCAAAAAGGTTCTGGATTTCCTTTTATAGTATGTGCAGTGACAATCTGGATGCTCCCAGCATATTCCTGTTTTTTTTCCAGGTGCTTCACTTCAGCTCTAGATGAATCCGTATAGTTCTTACCAAACCACAATTCACTTTTTTAGGGTTTACCTAAAATGTATTAAAAATGTAAATACAGACACCTCCCCATCATTATTGATAGCACTGTGGTGCAGACTGGAAGGAAGCCCTTACCAACACTGTGGGCCTGTGTTAGGTATTTTGTGACAACTATTAAGTATAAAGACACACTCATCCTTCCGTTGCATAGGAGTCTACCATCAACCAAGCCTTGTGTGAAAATGATTTCCACTGCATCAAATCTACTGCAAGCACACACATGAGAAACTAATAGTAATACAGAAACTGTTTGTGAGGAGAAATTCTGTGCAGCACGTGCCCATACAATGGAACATTTCCAACTCGACCCCTCCTTTTGACATACCTACATCCTAAACCCTGTCACCCTCTGAGTTGATTAATGCTGTGTGGCTCATACCAACACCACCACAGGCAGTGGGGGCATCCTTCCTGAGGCGGCTGCAGTGTCACGGTGGGGTTTTCCTCAACTCAAACCCACACGCACACACGCACACAAAAATTGCGGTTAATGCCCAAATCCAGCCAGCAGTAGTCACCCCCTCCTGGCGCCCTGTGCAACACTTTCCACTGTACGGAACAGGTCCCATTCCAGAGCAGGAGCATCTGCAGGCCGGCACGCAACGGCTGCGGGGGCAGAGGACACTACTTTTTTCCATGCTTCATTAAAGCAAGAGGAAGCCAAAGGTACAAGAACAATAGATTGGCAGGTTGAGGACACATTTTAACAGTTGTGTTGTTCAGATCAAACAGATAAAGTGATAATGGATGGCTAACCTGTAGGTGCATGCATGCATAAAGCAGAGATCACTCTATCCACACATGTTTTAGGCTCTAAGAGTACACGCATGTGAAAATAAACCTGCACCATGCTCCTGTACACATGTGCAACCTCACACACCATCACCCACACATGCTACTGCATACATCTCCGAGGCCCATAGTGACTAAGCATGTCTTTTGTCATCTTCAAACGCAAATCCATTCAGCCAAGCAGCCGCGACCACACACGCACACCAAAGACCCCGGCGCGGAGGAGCTGTGTGTGAGGTCCACAAGTCAGGCTGGAAAGACGAGTGGAAAGGGGCTTTGCAGTAGTAAGCTTTTGTTAAACGAACTAATCCGGCATTGATATGCTAAATCCTGTTATAAGGAAAGAGAGTTAGAAGCAGGAGAGAAGAGGGAAGAGGGGAGAGGGCAGATGATGGTGGGAGAGGGCCAGGGAGCGGGACAGATCTGAAATATGGTCCTGTTTCATTGCCAGCCTGAAACAAATTACCTCAAGACAGCCATGAAAAAATTATCTAGTTTGATTACCCAAGTGTGCCATTTGGCAATGGGCAATATTGACGCCTTTTCTTGCATAGCTTTTACTATCAGTTGTATTGTAAAGCTAAAAATGATAAATTAGGTAAATGACTCATAAATCATAACTAATCCACGGACACATAATGATGAATGTGACATTAAACTGGGGAAAAAAAGCTGTGGCTTATGACAAAGGTTCTGCTGAATTTATCTGCCATCACTGTGAAATAACACGAAACTGATGTGTGAAGGCGCTCAGAAGACAATCGAGTTTTTTGGTTGAAATAGGATAGCGTTCACACGATTATGAGGTTAGTGTTTCGTGTATGTGTGATGTGTGACAGAGGTGGGTGGCTGAAGGGAAGCAGTGTTGAGGAGTGCACAGGCTCTGACAAATGGCCATGTGATTACGGTAAGGAAAAGTATGCTGCTTGACCTCAGGCTGCATCACACCTTTATTAGTTTGGCAGCAGGCCAGACACATGTGCAGGACAGATACAGGAAAAATGTCCTGCTCCAGATCCATCTGCATGAGCTAAAGGTTGTACATGCATGTGTAGCTAAGTGAACAATGCTATTCATAAAAGCTGTTTTATGTTCTGGAGCCTCACAGCAAAACAGCTTTGCAACATTCTTCTTTTAAAATGTTCAGAAGAAAGGCATAAAACGGCTCTATACTGTCCTTCTGGCGTAATCCAAGTTTCCAGAAGCCACAAGATCTAATTTGAAAAGACGTTATTTACTCCCTTCACTGTAGCCAGTGTGCATCAAGTCTGAAGGGGGTGCATGAGCTTGACAGCATGTCGAGGGTGTAAATAATGTCTTTAGAGATCCATTTGGGATCCCTGGGATTCCAGGGACTTGGATTATGCCAGACAAGCTGTATGGAGCCATTGTATGTTTTTTTTCTCCTAAGTTTAACAAGTCTCCATCTCCTTAAGTTGTTTAGGACAATGCTGTTTTGCTGTGAAGCTCCAGAAATGCTATGTGGACTATGACCTGACTTACAATCGGCATGGTGGTGAGTAAATAATAAGTGAATTTTCATTTTTGCGTGAACTTATTCTATAAGTAAAGTATGAGTACCACACTGTGAAAATACTCTACTCCAAGTAAAGGTCCTACATTCAAAAAAAGTTTTGTTCTGTATGGGGCATCATTTCGAGCAAATCCAAGAGAGTTTTTAAAGACCACCTAATCCTTTAGTTTCTCAATGAAAAGTAGCTACGGTATAGTCCAGCACTGTCAGTGTAATATTTTTTCAATTAATCTTTCAATCATTTGATCTGTAAAACACAAGAAAATAAAATGCTATCAGCTTCATATACAGTAGCTAAAAATGATGTCCCCAAATAGCTCATCATGTCCAACCATCTCTCCATAATCTAAAGAAATTCAGTTTACTATCACATTTAAAGAGGAAAAGCAGCAAATGCTCACATTTGAGAAACTGGTACTAGGAATTAGTGATTATTTTTTCTTGAAAATGACTCCCAGGGTAAACAGACAGTTGCTGCTTGTTTTGTAATCGACTAATAATTTTGTCCCTTTCATCCACTCTAACACAGTGTTTTACATTAGCAACAATGGCTCTTTTCACAAACACTCTTCAAAGTGGATGCATTGAAAATGCCAGTTTTGTAATTCTGTATGATTGTCATGTGATCTCTGGCATCACACTGTCATGTGATTTGCTGTTGATAATCTTGACTTGCTGGCCTATGCCATTCCAGCCAGGCCCCCCCTGTATAAACATTAAGGTGGTCTGAGAGAAGCAAAGAGAGGAGCACAAATACAGAAAGTCATTATGCGACATATTAGATTTACTTCCTTGATTTACATTTTTTTTCGGATGATGTTTTCCAAACTCACAGCCAATCAAATAGCAGCAAAGGACATCCAACCTGTCACTAGTTAAATTTTCTCCAGACCCTTGTTATCTTACTGTGTGAGATTCCTGAACCACAAACAACACTTCTATACCCACTATCGGAAATCTTTAGCATATTATCATTGTTTTGGCATTTCAATTGGACAGTTCACCGAGAGGAATAAATCTGAAAATGCTGGAGTGAATGGAAAACACGATATTTGTTTTCGTCTTGATGCAAATTCAAGTCCAAAGTCCAGCTGAGAAACTGTGTTGAAGTTGAATGAGCAAGTGTCTCACTGTGTAACAACTTCTGAGGTGTCCTTGAGCAGGCACTTAGCCCCTGGCTGAAGACTGTTGTTCATTGTTTTAATGCCGCATTATGGATAAGCTATGGCATTATAACAGTAGGGGGTATTATTATTATCTAACCTTCTTACAGAGGACAAAACCTAAATATATAAAGGTACTGCTGGGGTCTTGTGAAACATTTAACCGGAGTCAGGAGGTTTCAGGCTGTTGTTCATTTAGCTTGAGGTAGAAAGATAAAGACTGTCACAAGATCAGTGTGATACAAGGTGCTTTTTCTCACCAGATAAATGAGTCCATTGACTGATAACCCTGCAAGTGCCCCATTACAGAACACAGACAGACCCTCCAACAGAAGACAAAAGATGTTGACTTCTATTTGTTTATGTTTTATATTTGACGTGAGTCTTGTAGAACGCTTTGAAAGGAAGAAAATAACAAGAGCGTTGGATCAGATGGCATTTATATATTCAAACTTGGTAAACAGCTCCAAGCACAGCTTCATGGGGTTTGATGTACAGCAGATTTAATAGGCAACATGTGCTGAATCGACATGCTCCACAGTAAGTCATGAAACCATACGTTCCAGTGAGCCACACTGAGGCTTTCACAAATAGGAAAACAGTTTTTAATGTCAAAACAATGGGGAAACAATTGTTTGACTTTGAGGTGTATGTTAATGCCCACAACAGAGGAAAATGTACTTCAATAAGTCGTCAAACGAACGCACTAGAAAATCCAATTATGTGCTCACGCGAACCTTGGGGGAAAACGGCGTAATTACTTCGTTCAAGTCACATCAAACGTGGTGTGGAAAACTGTGTTAATCTATTAAAGTCAACAGTGGGATTGTATTTGTTTTCATTATTAATGCAATACCAAGCAAAAGTTTTCCGCTCAGCATGGTGTGAGAAACACGTGCAGTGAACTGTACAATTATGAGAAGTGGGCATCAACATAATTTATTTGTCACTTGGGGTGAGGCATCAAAAGAGGGCACGCTGGGAGAACACTCTGGTTTTCCACTGTATCGGTCAACATGAAGTGTTTTTGGTCCTCCACTAACAGTTTCCATATAATTTGGCTTCAGTATTTTAAATAATTTACTTGGATGGTGCAGATTCCCTCACTGTACTGGAAGTATGAATTCAGTATAAACATACATGCTACATAGCAAAAATATACCCTTCATTTTTTGTAAAGAAATGATTATTATTATTTTTTCTTTCTGAGGGAGAGGAATGTTCCACCTTTAATGAGCTGACTGGAATCAGCAGTGAGCAGAAGAGTGTGTTGAAGCGCTACTATAGGAGGTCCAAAACGTCTTCAGCATCACCATCCAGCTCCACATGCTCAATTGAAGGTAATACACCAAGTCAAAAAACAAACTACTTTTGTCGCAAATTAGTTAATGCAACTCTGACTTGGTAGAGAATTAAATATAAAGGTGCCACAATCAACAAAGAAGCTGTGAGTTAAGAGTAGGGCTCTCGGTGCAACGTACAGTATATCCTGTTACATTTATTCATTGGCCTACATTATCATAACAGGTATATGGCATTGGCATACACGTTGTCCAATATGTGCTGATATGAAAAACTTGTACAGAGCGTGATGCAAAATGCAATGCAATGCTTGGGGTTATTTATTATTGATTTCCAAGTCCAATAAGTGCACTATTTCGTATTTCATTATTGTGAGAAGTGTTTGATAACCACATCTGAGGAATCCTTGCAAAAAAGCATTTATGTAAAGTATATGCTGTTTATGTAAGAATATCGGTCAATAGACTGGAGTTTTTTCACACCCTAAAATCTGTATTAGCATTGGCCCCAAAAATCCAGAATCAGTCGGGCTCTCACGAACAGTCAACTAAAAGCAACGAAACAGGACAAGGAACATTGCACTGTTTAAAAATTAACACTCACCAAAACAACATGCTATCCCCTCAGGGGCGTAACACCTGCATCAGAGATGTTCTCAGTTTCTTTCTTTCATTTTCTACTTAAACTGCACTTTGACCTGACTTTCAAGTCAAAGTGCAGTTTAAGTTATTATTTGGTTACTGTATTGTTTCTAATCAGAGATCAGAGAATTTTGACTTTTTTTCCCTTTAAAAAAATTACTCAAACCGATTAATCAATTCTCTAAATAGTTGGCGATTAAGTTCAGTTAGTTGCCAACTAATCCATTAATCGATAAATCATTGCGGCTCTAATATATGATGTATCTGTAATTGTAAACTTTGTAATAGAGACACTGTTTTAAAATTAACTCAAACAAATCCTTGCCATTTGTGTAAAAGCATTTAAAATATTAACCTAGATTTTAATGAGAGCTTTATTCAACTGCAACAGGTGCAAAGCTTATAAAATCTCTTCATATCAGAGAGCTTTGTGATGCGAGTTGACAGCCTCGAACAAACCACTCTGTTCTATTCTTTGAACAAAACAATTTATTTTGCAGGCTGTTTTATATTATAAAATACTGCAGATCTACTGACCACAGTCCATTATGAGTTGAGAACAGTAACTGAGCTTCCCTTCTGCTCTGCCGCCAGTGCATGAAAAGAAAAGCCAAGAGATGCATGCTTCATTTCAATGGTACATTACATAAAACTATTTGCTCCTATGTTTGCAGGCACAGGCCAAGAAAAACACACTACAGCTGGAGGCAGAAAGAAAAGGGGGTGGGGGCCCTGTGTAGCTGCCTGACAAAGCACTCCCCTCATATGGTTTATATTCGAGCAGGCATCTTTGTACACTTGCAGGATCACACAAACTCATCCCATCGCTCTACACAACATACACACAATCATCACATGAGCTCCTCCTCAAGTCAAGTCAGCTCCTTTTCCACTGCACAAGGAAGACTTCGCTGAGGGTAACCAACTGAAGCAGCAGCCACATGTAGTGGAAAGGAAACTCATTTGGTGGGAGTGCGGCAAGAGAGGCTGTGACTTTCTCACTCTAGGGGCTGACTAACTTGTTTCCTTCCATGTGGCAGAATGAGGCTCGTGGTTCATTCATAGGTTGTACTGTGTGAGGGCTGTATCATCGTGGAACACAGCAGTGTGCTTCAAAACAACAGATCCAGTCTGAGTGACATCTGATGCTTCTCGAGGCTTAAAGTTTCAGCAGAGCGTGGAATAAAGCTTTACTTGGAATACATCTGGCGCTGTAGTCAATTTCAAAGTGCATCACACCATAGCGCTGCTCTATCCAAAGTGTAATACACACCATGCAAGCTGACAATCTTCACCGCCACTCAGCTGTAACTCTGCCTGTTTTATGCCGCTGCTTTGAGGCGGCATCATGACAAAGCAACTTATTGTTTGACCTGAGGGCCCTAGACCACTCACTTCTCCCTTTCTGTCTTTTTCCCTGAATGTTTCAGAGAAGTGTGAACACAGCAGCCTGGCTGAGCCAGAGCTGACTCGTAAGATGAGACGCCCAGAGGTTTGAAAAAGTGCCAAATGTTCATATGCAATTAATTCCGTTTTCTTCTCACTGCAAGTATGTGTGTGTGACTGCAGCCTATGTGACCGTGTGTCTGTGTTCATTTCTGGTGCAGACAAGGTGGAATCACAAGTCTAACCACTGAGCTCAGGCCCAGGGCCTTGTCCAGACCACAGCGTAGCAGAAGACTCTACACCTGTCATCCTAGACCTCTTTCAATCATCAGGAGAGTCTAACAAAGCTATACCGCTAACCCAATTTACATCAACCACAGTAGCTGCTGGTTTACAGCCAAATATCTTCCTGGTTTTACAAAACGCTACTCTCCAAAGAAAATCCCGCAATTATTTCACCAGGCTTTTGATTATTTCAATCCAGAGAAACAATACTCCTCTGTGGCAATTTGGCCTGAAGTGCAAAAGCGCTGAGTGGAGATAATGCTGATGAGGTCATTTTTTGGTTACTAGCCACTGTATCCTCGATGAGAGCCTTGGTTTTGGCCCTAAAAGCACCCATTTTTTTACATACATGGCAGAAAGTGTCTCATCCCTCTTCAAGGAAACCGTGCTACACATGTGTGGTGGGTTTTTGCTTGCATGTAGTGTGCAGTAGAGTAGAGTATTGCATGCATTAACAGTGTCAGGGGCCAAGCAGAGAAGAGGAAGGCTGAGTCACAGGATCTAAGGCCTCTCAGGAAGAGAGCAGTGTGATCTAAGACAGGCTTGGCCAGGCCCCCGCACACTGCTGATGAGTTATAGCCCCATAGCGATCCACCGCCAGCGCCTCTGCCTCAGAGATATACTGCAGTATGCACTCCATCTCCCCTCTCTGGCTTGGGATACCAGGGGGACAGCCGCCAGATTCACCTCCACACGGAGCAAATAAACAGGTGAACCTGAGGGGAATTTTACGTGAGATTGATGGCAACTGCACTTTGTCTTGTTCTGGTAGAGCGGGAGGTCAGAAGGTACGCAGTAATAGCAGGATGTAAGAACATGCTGCTGTTGCTCAACAGAAACATTAATAATTGCTGCGGACTGTGCGCTACAGAAAGTGGGCAAGCATGGGCTGCTTGAGGTTTTCGCTTTCTTTATGATTAACAATGAGGCCTTACTCTTACAGACATCCCTTTGTTGAATTAGCAGATTCACAAAAATACAACTGCACCTACGTAAAAGAACTTAACAAAACTAAACTAAACACTCAGTCGAGCCAAATTCCAACACTTAGGCTGTCACCTTCTTCAAAACATAAGACACCGAAAGGCAATTTCTCTGAACATTTAAACACACAGACAAGAATAATAGCAAGTGCAGTGTAGAGAAAAGCCATTTGAACGCAGGCACACAGACTGAACAGGCTGTGCTGCTCCGCCGACCACAGCAGATTGGAGAGCGGGAGCAGAGAGAATATGGAAACAGGGAGCGGCTCTGAAGGGAACTAACCCAACAGCGACTGGAGAAAGAGACACAGTGACAGGAGGAGTCATGCTGAGTGGCTGACTGTTTCCCCTGGGTTTAAAAATGCTCAGACAAACCAATCAAACAAGAGTGGAATTCAGATCAAAGGACTTTTTCCTTCCACTTAACCTGTGGTGCTTAAGAAAAATCTTAAGACCTTTTTCCCTTCCTAGCACATCAGGTTTCTTGCTGTATTCTTGTTGTATCAACACGTAATTGCACTTCCCCTGCCACCTTCCTATCAGTTCGACAGATCACTCACTACGCTGAAAGACAGGAAAGGCAAACAGCACTGAGAAAGCAACACAGGATAAGACATTCTGCAACCTGCTCCTACTGCAGGGATCAATAATGCCATGATGATACGACTGTAGCTACAACAGAGACCATGTGGTCCTCATTGCGGGACACTGGAAACATTTTTGGCATGCTAACACATCTGCTAAGATCGTGATCAGAACATCTGTTTGTGCTAGCATTTTGAGTTGAGAAGTTCTCCTGTTCAGAAAGGTGACATTAGCGATTAACCAGGTCTCAAAATCAAGGGTTAATAACTTGAAAAGGGCAGTGGACATGTCACTGGACCCTACCTCTTCAGCATTTGTCATGGTTGAAGTACTTTAAGTGTGCTGAGGTTGTCAATGAAGTGCAGTGGAGGAGGAACTTCAGTTTATGGAGAGGGGAAACTTTAGTCGTTAATGAGTAAATTAATAAGGGAAATGAGATATCCTCAGTCAGCCAACAGTGTTATGCTATGGTTACAAATTTATGAATGGAAACTATTGAAGTCTCCTCTCAGGAAGTGCTCCTAAATCACAACACGTGGCTGGCTTCACAAGGACAAAGTCACCAGGATTCCTGAGTATTAAATGGTTCATCATTACTGCCGCCTACCACTTCAATAAAATCACAATCCAAAGCCCATTGACCCAGTATTAACAGAGATTGGAGTGATGCAAGATTATCTCCTGCCACTGGCAAAAGTCAAGTATGGTGAAGGGCATTTGGGCAACCTAGCAGCGCAGAAAATCCAAAGCAAAGCTGCACTTGGCGGCAGGATCTTCTATTGATGGTTCCGGCAGTGGCCGCAACCCCTACCAAGCCCCACGCAAGGCCTGCCAACGGGGCTGTCCCAGCCTCCCCTGCCCCCATGTTCCTGTAAAGGACCACTCTTCCCCACTCTGTCATTCTCTTGAGTCTTGTGGCTGGGCCCTGTGTTCTGCCTTGCCACTTTACATTTAGAGGGGAGTGAGGCGGCAGAAATGTGCACTGCAGATGGTAGAAATTACTTAGCTCACTTAACTTCAGAGATATTTTTTTTCCCTTTTTCTTCTCTCTCTCTCCCTTTTCCACAAATTACTCCAAGACTGGGGTAATTGATAGATTCCTTGTGCAAGTGTGCTTTTGAGTTCAGCAATCCCAATCGTTATATCGATTTAGTCAGCTCTATGGCGTTGGAATATAATCAGTATGCCTACAAATATATACTGAAAACCATCAAAGTTGGATAAAGGCTATGGCCTTAACAGTGTGCATTCAGAACCAATACCAACAGTGAATATTTTGACTCATGGGTGACCTGTTTTTTCTTGCAAAGGAGCTGAATGTGCTTTCCAGGAAACGTCTGGCCTCATGTATATCACACATAAAGCCCTCAATGTTGGGACGTCCTCTTGGGTGAAATATGGCAGCCAGCTCCATAGGAACATGCAGATGTGGGCTTATACAGTCGAAGGGAGGGAAGGAGGGAAGGAGGGAGATGGTGGTGATTTATTTCCCGTGTGTTTCAGTTAGTTTTGGTTGATGTGAACTGCAGTTTCTCCATTTTCCATCTGCACCCTTCTTTCTTGCTATTTTCTCTTCTCATTTTCTAGTCTGTATAGCTTTCCCCCCCCCCCCCCTTTTGCTCCTTTCTATAGATACTTTTTCCCTGAACGGGTCCATCCTTATGGCAAACCTCAACACCACGTAAAGATCTTAGTCATATATCGATTATATATTCTAAAGCTAAAACTTCTGATCACATTTCGACACAATTACCTCTGCTAAACAGCAAATAAAGCCTGATATGAAACCATCATGTAAGCATACAGATGCTAACCAAAGAAACTGTCCCGACTGTTGCAACTCAATCTAATTAATCTCGAAAAAGGAATGTTGAGCCGATCTCGTTTGCTCTGCCAAGACCTTACCTTGCATCATGCAAGTGATATTACTCAAAAGGTTTAGAACAATCCAAATCCTTCTGTTTTTATAATACTCTGCTCTTTTACTGTATGTTGTAGCCTGGTTCTGACTCAAAAAGGCCTTTGTCTCGCTAATTACAGAGGCAGCTGTACAGCCCTCAACCAGAGACTGGGAGTTACGGCGCTGACAAAACCAGTAGGGAAACCTGTGGCTGAGGCAGCTGCCTTTCACAGCATTTTCCAGCTGGAGTGAAAATGCAGCAACATCCTAAGGACATGCGCTAAAATTAAAGTATTCATAAAAATAACATTTGAGGCTAAGGTTGAATGTTTTTTTCCATTACCTATGCCAAAAGGACTTCAAATTTCCTTCCTCCTGCTAAGCTCTGTCATCCCCTTTGATAGCGAGAAGAACTTTTAACTGATGCCAAACTGAACTGTAAATTCTCCCATTTATAAGAAACATGTTTGCTGCCAACGTTTACCAGAAAATTCGATTGCGTCTTTGCAGGATATTAGATACAGTCCTGTGAGGACTGAAAACTAAACAGTGTTGTTCGTGCGATTGCCATCACGGCATCCTTCAAAATGTGTCAGATGCTCAGCACTACCAAAGCAAGTGTTTAGATTAAAATATTTTAGTTTCCGAGCAGTCTAATCCCACCCATCCCAAGCAACATCACATCATCCTCCAAAAATGCCTGGGTGAAGAGGAATGCTCTGGAGCTGGCTGGCTGTCCAGGCTGACCAGCTGGCTAACTGGGAGTCATTCTCAGGGAGTCGTGAACTTTTGTCCCGCCACTGCTCCCTTGCTGGCTGCACGAGAGGACTAAGGCGACACCAAACAGGAAGAGCCCAACAAGTAGAAGCTATGGATGTTTATCTCGCGCCATTCATCAAGCCCAAAAACCAGACAGAGAAGTCAGGACCCAACCAGTGAAACAAGGCTTTGAGTTGCATGTTGTCACTTGGGGGCCGTCGTGGGTTAGATCTGGGCTGGATGGTACCCGACTGGGAGGGCCTCCACCACCCACTGGCTGGCTTCCTTCATCCTTTCTCACAGTCCTCAAGGAGCTTGGCTCAGAGCTGATACCCTTGTGCCAAATTATGACACTAAAACAGTCATTTTTAAAGTATTCAGCAGATTTCAGGAGCAGTAACCACAACAGCTCTCTGAGAGACTGAGGCTGAACTTATCAAGATCAGGTTGCCCCGGACTCAGGTTGACCTTAACCACTAAAGTTGGTGAATGTGGTCCAAACCACTACAATCAAAACCAACTTCAGATCAGCACAGAGAGCAGAGAGAAAGTAAATCTATACTGTGGACGCCGGCCAAGTCATGTGGTTGAGTCTTTAACAGGAAGAGGAATGGACCGTACTAAATCTATACAATACACAGCTATTATAACAGACTGCACTGCTCCCTGTCAAACAATGAGACTGATTCAAAACTAAAGGGTTCAGGAAAGATATGAAATGTCAACCTTGAAGCCTTGACACAGTGTGCACAGTAAACGAGAGCACATGCAAACATCTGGTGGATTTACAGCTGTCCAGAGTGCATCTGCTATAGCACACATGCTTATATCCATGATTTGTAAAGTGGTTTCTGTCAGTAACAGGCATCTTTAATGCAAAGGCTCATTTAAAATTGGACATGGAGCTAGCTTGTCATGATGTTGATGTCTCGTACACCTCACACATCTTATAGTTTGGCAAGCCAGTCAAGGAACAGTCTCCAAAAGAGGAACATGCACTAACAACAGCAAAAGTGCAACAAAGTAAAGCCCTCACTTCACCAGAAAACCAGCTTTTTATCCTTAAGCTATGGTCACAAGCTTTGAGAAAATAGAGAACGAAAAGCAGATACAAAGCAGCCTAAATAATGTTTCTGTGTAAACTGGCTGAACAAATAGTATGTAACAGGGCTACAAAAGGACCATTTTTATCAAGGATTCATACGCCGATTACTTTCTCAATCAATATTTTGGTCTATAAAATGCTTCTTTTATCCAACCAACTGCCCAAAACCCAAAGACTCTTCATTAAATATCATAAATGACAAAGAAAAGCAGCATATCATTACATTTAAGATGCTGGGACCAGCAAATGTTTGACATTTCTGCTTGAAAAATTACTGAAATGATTCATGGATTATCAAAATAATTGCCGCTTAATTTTCTTTTGATCGACTAATTGTTGCAGCTCCAGTCTGCAACGAGAACTATGAATATTAAGCCAGGTTTATACTTTTGCGTCAAGGAATTGTGCCGTACCTACAGCAGCTACATGTGGAGGATTCAAGGTTACACCACAGCTGACATTCTGAAAAATCTATCTACAAATCATCAACAGAGGTATCACATAGAACTGTAATTGATCCCCATTGACTGCTTGTGTTTTTCTCCTAGGTTTGTGATGCCGGTGGTGATTGTTGAGAGTGTTGTTAACATAAGGAAGTTGAGAAAATTCGCCTTTCAGTAACACACATCTAGCAAAGCCATTACACTGCAGGCCTTATGTGAATAAATGGAGGTAAACACAGCAATTACATGGAGGAAAGTTCTATAAGTATGTGTGTAAGCCAGCATTTCTCTGTATCACAAACTCAACGAGTGTAAACACAGTTACTGTGGCGTATACAGGCTAATTAAATACATGTGTGTTGCGATGTGGTGGTGATATCATAGGATGAAATCTGACGCTCAACTATAAAACCAAACCTACACTGTATCTAGAGTGGGATTCCTGTTAACCCCTGAGTCGACTACAAATCTAGCTCTACTTTTCTAATAGGTCAATTGTTTACGTAGTTTGGTTGCATATTAGCAACAACCAAGAGCATAGACAGGACACAGTGGACGAACTATGTCCTCAAGCTTCCCTGAAAGCACACTGGGATGCCATGGAGAGAGCTACTGAGAAGACTGCATCTGGGTACTTGCCCCGCTGGCAGAGTGACCCAGACCCAGATGATCAGCAGGAACAACATGGTTAATATCATGGTTTACATACAACTAAACCCCGCTCTGAAAGTTCACAACAGCTGACTCAGCAGAAATCCCGACAATGAATGGACAGTTTTAAGTCGGGATAAGCATCCCTGTTTGTTGCATGGCTGAGCGGTGAGTCACTCTGTGAAGCAGGCCAGCTCTCAGCGGAGGAAACGGCAGCACTACGGGGGGAATACACTTCCATCCAGACCCCATCTCTGTGCAGATATTACCATATGAAGTCTGAAGCTATCTTCCTGTCTCACCTCTGCTGACAGACACCTGATGTTCTGCTGACGGGAGACATCCCGGGACGTCTGTCAACGGCTGAGCTGGGGTCAGAGATCGTCAGCTGGAAAAGTTGGCCCGGACGAGTGGACTTAGTAAAAGGCTCACTATTGTCATGCATATTTCAGAACAAGAAGTGAGGCAGGGATGGACTGGAGAGCGCAGAAGGCATACAGTCACATTTTCCATTGATATCAAAGCCATATGGCTGGATTTCATGAAATAGTTGAGGCAGTACACTGTGTTTGGCAGTGTTTAATCAAAGAAATGCTCAATACTGTGGATGAACGGGCTGGATGTGTTCTGTGGTGATGATGTACAGTATATTATGATAAAAAGGATGTACAATTTGTTCAGATGTTTATTGTATTTACAGCTTTTCAAAGTTCCCATGACTGTTGGCCATAAATTAGTTTTCTGTCATATCTTATTACAGTTCATGGCATCTTAAGATGAATCATATGATATGAAATTATACAAAGAGATAAAATTGCACATAGGCAATAGGTGGCAGATTATCATTATTACTATGAATGCAGTGCACTGATTTCCTTTCTGGATTGTCTTTAAAGCATCATATTTCCCACCCTTTTCCTGTCAGATTCCAGTAACTATGCCAATAGGTTACAGGATCCATGTAAATATGCGCAGTGATGAGATTTTCTGCTCTGCAGACCAGAACTGTTCATAACTAGCTAGTGAGAATCAGCAGACCTCGTAAAGAACAACAACATTACCCTGCTCCTCTGGAATGTCAACTTGGACAACATGAAACCAAAAGGACACAGGCTCAACACAGACCACTCCACCACTGTCTTCCACTTTTTGCTTGTTCCTCATTCATTTTTACTTATTTCCATTATAACCGCCTGCACAAATATACTGTACTGTAGCTCTGACTGACCTGATTGTTCAGATCCTGGTGGCTGATGAAAGTGCTGGAAGTTTAATCACCCTCGTTTCATTCAATCAAAGATAATTACAGACACAAATGGAGTAATCATCATTATACACAAGAGGTTAAAAAAACCAGCAACGTGTGAATGCACACAGGAGCCATTTCATTATTCAGACACAGGCTTTGCACACCATTAATCCCACACAACAATGAAGTGCACATCCATGGGCTCAAAGGATACAATTACTGAGATAAAGCTTTAGATAACCTTCATTTGTTTACAAATACTATATATTTAGTTAAAGAATAGATGTTCTCAACTTTCAATTCATACTGTACAGATTCACTGCTGGTTTAATGCTCCAGTTTATGTGAAATACTTCATTTGATCTTCTGTAGAAGTGCAATGAACATATTTTGCTGGCAGAGGAAACCACTTCACAAAAAAACGGCAGAACATCTGTGGTGTCGTAGTTTAACAATGCTTATTATTATGTGGGGCCGCTTCGAATTAGAAACAAAAATTAAAGTGTTTTACCCTCACAGACACACACAAACCATGATTAGGGTTGCCTGACCATTTTCAACAAAACAAGAACAAGAACAGGCAAATTTAAGATGGCGCCGTTGATTTGCACTTAGAATCTTCTCACACGACCAAAAGTGAAAATGACAAATGACGCTGAATGATGCAGCCTTGTTATTCTTATAGCTGCTTCTTATGCCGGGGCTACACTCCAGTGTCATTACGAGACATTGGAAATGTCATGGAAAACAAAGAGGGTCCAACATCACACAGGCCGGACAGAAACCGCAGAGCAGTTCTGTATATGTGTGTGTATATGAGCGTGTATTCACTTTACTTGCATCACGCCAGTTCAGCAACATCACTGTACACCACAATGTAAATAACTGCCACTACTAGACTGTGTGCTGTAACTAAAGAGGCACCAGTGCTGTTGTGTGCATGCTTCTGCGGTGTTTGAGTCATTTTGGGCCACGAGGCCCAGATGTCTAAACCTAAACAGATGAATATGGTAGGAGATGGCAGAACACATGGTGGTACATCATGGTGGCTCTCTATTGCCTTTGGTATCACTGCTGATGCTTGAAAACAAGCTAATTGTAATACGATCGCATGTGTATGGGGAAAACCTTTCACTTAGAGAAAAAGTATTTGAGTGTGAATCACACGAGATGAGGCCCTTACCTTCTGGTCCACTATGGAGCACACCAGGTCCTTTACAGAGGACAGCGACAGGTCACTGGCCTCCAGGTTCACCGTCTCTCTGGTCAGTCCTATCTGTAGCAGGAAGGACACCCCATGGAAGGAGCCACGGGAATTGGTTGGGCTGGGGACGCTGTGGCTGCCGTTGGACAGCCGTGTGTATAGCGGTCCGGGCGGGCTCGGCGATGGGGACGGGGTGGACGCCGAGGACGGGTGGTGCGGATGGAGAGAGTGGAGGAAGGCTCGAGGTAAGGATGGTGGAGAGGAGGCAGACATTGGGTTTCTTCCAATGGCAACGTGAAATGCTAAAGACTGGAGGTTTTAAAGGAGGACAGGCTCTTGGTAGGGGGAATCTTTGGTCCTCATCAGTCGTGGTGAGTCAGCACTGTGTGTTTAAATCAAAGTGACATTGTTTTTTTAATATAAATTAAGAGGGTAATAGCCAATCCGCCCACCTGAGCTCACACAACTCATTCACTAGATGGGCAGGTGATGCAGAGAAAGTCTCTGAACACTCCGCAGACTTCTGCAGTAAAGTCACTGCAGCAAACTTCATATCCTGGAGTGATGCTCGCTCTCCTTACCGAGGTCAGTAATCCACTCTGACCACAGGAAGCCTGTCACCGCAAACACACACAGACACAGACAAACACACATAGTATTTGTTATAATGAAAAAGTATTCACCTTTGAGAGTACAACAGAGAAAGTACGTGAGGAGGCGCTCATTCTGCTGTGTTGTTGGCAGAGCAGTATGAAAGAAACAGCTACTTTTCTTCACTTTGCGAACACTTTAGCTCAATTCATTTAGAAACACCAATCTGCCTTCTCAGTTAATGCACTACAGCACCCACTAATATCAAAGAGTCACTCAGGATCGTCATTTACTTTCAAATAAAGCTGAAAATCTTCAGCAGCATTCACCTAACCATCTCACATATAAACCTGAGTTATACCTCCTGTTGTGCTGATGTTACCTCGCATTGTTTTGGTTTGTAAGTGCTTCCTAGGGTTAGCTTTAAGTTAGCTCACACTGCCCTGTTGTTAATGGCCCGTGAAGGGAGCAACAACTCACATTTTTGCGTACGACACCATTAGTTTTACTCTATAACGTCCCTGCTTTTAACTTTACTATCGATGTTCTTCGACTTTCGCTAAACTTAACAAACTTGCCTCACAGGGCCTTTTAATTTTCTGGTGCGCAACATTAGCCGAAATCACACGTAAAAGTTGATACGGCGTATCATTTGCGTGTTTACAAGAATCGAACCTCCACAAACATCTGGAACCGAGGCTTCTGAACATCTGCACCCCTCCCACTTTCGATTGGCTCGCTGGCAGATCACAACCCGAGTCGAGAATGCCAGCAAAACAAGTTATACAAGAGCTGAATCTACACATTCAGAGGGCACTTTGTTGCAGTCGAGCGACACTTCCACGTTAAGCCCGTTCAAAACCAGACGTCGCCTCAAATGTTTGCGAAATAATACGTTACCTTCACAGTCAGCGAAGGGCGCTTTTCTTTCCATTGTGAGTGGACTGAAGAAACTTTGCGACTCCATCAACTGAGGGAAGCGGAGCCTGAACTTTATAACTCTGCACTTTCCTCAAGTCGCGCAGCGTCGCAGCCTAAATGTGACAAACGCCGACACAACTTCTACACACGGGCGCGCGGAGACTGACCGAGCCGTCCATTTATTTTCTCTTATCTTTTATTCCAGATTGTAAATTCATGCGCATCTTATTATCCTTCCAGCTGTGACTACTCCCCCCGCTAGACGAGGAGAGAAAAAAAGAGAGCAGCGACCGTCGCTGGGGCTTGGAGTCTTTTTATTATCTCCGCATAACTGACTTTCCATGCGCGGAGAGGAAAACTTGAACTACAGTCCCTGTGAAGCAATGGCGCCTCCGTTGGAGCTCGAGCCAATGCGCATGTGCTTTTCTTTTCCGTTATTTCAACTTGGTCATGCCAAGGAAAAACTTTATTCAACACGAGCCGGATGGCTCTGTACTACACTGGTTTCCAAAGTGGGCTCCAGGAGTCCACAGGGTGCCCTGAAGGGGTCCATGTGTCCCCATCACAATGAGGAATGGGTTCATTTCACTTTGCTTTGATTAATTAATCAAGTAAAAGTAGAGATTAATGATCATAGCCTTTTTTCTCTTTACTGTATTGACAGTTTAACAGGGGGGAAATATGGTTGTGTGTGTGCTTAATGACTCTGACATGGAAAGTGTTCATTTCTAAGATATGGGGAAGTTATCAGTTCTATTAACTGGACTTCTAAGGATTGCCGTAAAAAAAAAACAGGAAGAGGGACTTGATTTTGCAAGGATGCTTACGTGTTATCTAACTGCCAGCTCGTGTTTTTGATGAACTGATACACAGCAGATTACACAACACATTTTGGGAACTGCTCCATTGTTTCACTTGTGAGATTTTGCAATCCAGTAATGACATTAAAGACAATTTACCTGAAAGCATGATTGCTCAATGCACACACAAACAAGACAAAAAAAAACAAGGATGACAAACAGAGTGTGGTTTATTAACAGGAAAATATTTAAATGCATTAATACTGTGGAAACGCGGGGTCTATTTTCTCTGCCCAGGCCATGAGACCTCCACAGATGTCTTTCAGTGTGATGCTGTCCACTTCTGATCCACTCATCTTCTCGATCACCTGCACCGCCTTCTGTGAGTCATTACCCAGCTTACAGATCACGTACACTAGAGGAAAAACACAGAGGTAAGTTTGGTAACACCAGTGGATCTTAAAGACTTAAAAAAAAAAGAAAAAAAATCAGTACAGATGCATGTCATGACTTGGTATAATGTTTAACTGGTTCATTTCTTTGAAATGCAGGATTAACAATGAAAATATTTTCTTTATGCTTTACGTTTTTATTTTATTCATCACTTTGTTAGACTTGTTCTGGACCACGCACCTAAGAATTTTACAATATGTTGTACTGTGTGTATGACTGTATATGTGATTTGATTTGGTCTCACACAGAAAGGTAATACAATATTATGTGAAATTGTGCTGTCCTCTGAGGACAGTTTTATTATTCAGTATACGAAAATCAGTGAAGATTTTTTCGCTTCTCATTAAAATGTCTTCCTCAAAACTAACTTACTATACTGCACCTTTAATTATATTCAATATACTCAACTTTAACTACTTTCCATGATCAAAGAACAAAGAGAAACACTGTAAAGGACAAAAATCTGCACACAAATGAAAACAGTTGTTTTAGATTATTGACTATGCAGGAATAAGACCCCATATTAAACAACCAAGATGCTCAAAAATCTACAAGGCTAAATTTAGCTCATTGATAAAGAAAGCTCCACACAGTGAATATCCACAACATCACCAAAATAACATCTTGAATATTAATTTCTCTAAAGCAGACCAGCTGCTCAGGTTGACCGTACTTGTTTTGGAAAAGGGCTCACCTAGCAACCCCATTACAACCTGCTACTAGCTGTCCAACCCAAGCGTCCAGCCCGGCAGTATGAGACTACGCAGTGGACTGTGAATATGCACGAGTGGCTCTACGTGCCTGTTCATTTCAAACGTGTTCAGACCCTACATGGTGTTTTGTCATGTTACCTGGAGGCCGGCAGTCACCTGCCATCTGCTGTTTCAATTGGCTGACTCTCTCCTGAAGTAATCGGATCTGTTCGCTCTTCCTGTCCTCTAAACTTGAGAGGGGAATGTCTGGCAACGATATCAGGAGAATAATCACAAGGAAGCGAGAAGCAGGATGAACATGAACAGACAATTCAGAATCTTGACAAAGTGAGACTGATGATGTGCCTCCATCTCCAAAAGGATACTGAGAGAGAAAGGTAAGCAGCATATATCCACCTCCACAAGAGGGCGCACGTCCAGCAAGAGATGGGGCTCTGCATTGTCGATGATCGATTTATAATCCTGGAATTACATAAAACACGCATTGATGCACAAATATTGATTACTTTATAATTAGAGAGGTGTGGCTTTATCTTTTGGAAAAAAAGACAAAAATGTATATCTGCAGTTAAACAGGGAGACCAAAATTACACCGCAAATGGTAAAATGTTGCTTGGATTTGGTTTTTGTGGAGTAATGAACATTTTAACTGTTTTTCCTTAAATCACAGGAAACAAAGCCGTTTTCTAACTGGGGCCCTGTGCACGATCTCGATTACAGCCCAATCAATCATGATCCCCATCTCTGCGCTTAATGACTCAGCGGGTTTGAAAGCGCCAATGCTGCAGAAACATAAACAGATACAATCCACTGCCACTGCTCTCGGTGCCAAATAGAACATATTATTCTTTCCCATAGAAAATCTGCAGGCACAATTTTAAGTCATTTCCCATTTGGGGCTGGGTCAGCGTTGAGATGTAATCAGTTTATGAATGCAAATGAAAACGGGGAAAACTGTGAGTAATCATACAATAAACAGCGCTAAATGCAGGGAGTCACGCAATGGCCAACTATTCTGTGGTATATGTTCCCTACCTGTACTGTGATCCTCTGATCTCGGGAAAGGAGGTTGAGTTTGCGGCACTGAAACACACGGGAAGTCAGGCAATGAGAGATTTCTCCTGTGATTATAGAATAACTGTGTTCTATTGAATGGTAAAGTGATGTAAGAAGCACTTCTTATCACTTACAGAAGTACAATTCCTGTCGAAATGTGTCTCTTATGACCAACCTTATCTGTGGCAGCAGCCCCACAGAAAGCCTCGTAGTCCCCCAGCTGGGTTACACTGGGGTTTTCGCCGCACACTGCACAGCCGGCCTGCTTGGGTCTCAACTTGATGGACCTGAATCTGGCATCCTGGGCATCAAACATCACCAGCTGCTGGCCGCAGGAAGCTGCCACACCCCGGTCAAGGAAAAGGCCACTTTGCGTAAAGCATCACCACATTGCTTGAGTCAGAGAATTGGTTGTCATGTTCTCCTATCTCCTGTGTGTGAACACCATTGCAACATGCAGCCATTTCAGCCGGAAAACTGTGCAACACTTCACTGGCTGACGTAAAAGAAGCCAGGTGTTGCCGTGCCAGAAGGCAGGATAAGACAAGTTTATTCTCTTTGTCTCAATATTAACATGGGAACATTGTAACCACAACAGAGTCATAAGAGCTCTCATAGAAATGGCTAATGTGGAGTCAGCAGAGTACAGAAAAAACATTTCTGCCCGTTTTTGTTTTATTACCAACTTTGCTACAATGAAAACCCTTTCAGCAGTTCTTTGTTGATTCACACAGCTGACTCGCAGAAAATCCTGATGTAAAGCAACAAAATGGCCAAAGAAGGTACTGTATGTAATTCGGGAAGGGAAAAGGATACAGCCTTGTCCAGAGGCGATCTTGAGGACTTCCAAAGCTTGGAAGCAGCCCATTATTCCTGGAACTGAAAGAGAAGTGAAATATTTTTACCAACAACCATCATTTATACGGACTGCTCTCTTCACAAAGTTAATGGTTTCTAGGCAAATAAGGGGACAAGACTCACCCACTCCTAACACCCCTCCATCAGAACAGTTGGTCACTGTCTCTTGGGGTGGTGGTACTGGGTACAGACATCTGTAGCAGGGGCCTCCATGGTAGTTATATACTGTCAGCTACACACAGAGACACAGTAGAGTTGGGATAGATCCAATCCAGTATAAGTATTGATACAGATACTGACTTAATTCACTCATTGGATATCAGACAGGCGTCACCAATCCACATACAGATCCTGATTCCATAGTGTGGTGTTTTTACAAATTATAACTATGCACTAATGCAATTTTTTTTGTTCATTTGTAATTAAACTGATCTACAAAGACATCCAATAGCCCCAATATTAATCCGTCTCCCAGAATTCTATGAGTTAGAAAGTTAGCAAAGTTGGCTAACTCAACGATATGTCCTTAGTTTGGAGATATTTTAGTCTTCAGATATTTATATATCAGAATTGGACTGGTACTGAAAGGTGGATCAGTGCATCGAGGAGCTAGAGGTATGTTGCTATAGTGATGCAAGATTTCTAACTCACCTGCCCCTCCATTCTCAGAGCACTCGCTGACACCAGAGGCTTGCCACTGAGCACACAGGCATCATTCACCAGATAGCGAGTGGGGACATTGTCTGAACAATCAGCCACAATGTCATATATGAGGTCAGAGAAGTCAAGGTGTCATCACAGACACATTACAGAGTTTATATCACTGCTTAGTCACATTTACACATTTCATAACTGATTATACAAGCAGGAAAGCATTGAGCAACATGATAATTGGCAGCTGTAACATAGATTAATGACAGAGATTTAGCCAGTGGCAGGTTGAGGACATTGCAGCAGGATACTGTTGAATGAGTTGCAAGGCGTTCTCTGGCGAGAGCTGCAGGTGGTAGGGAATACACTCAACTGTTGAGTTCAACCTGCAGACATAAAGTCACATACAAAAATATCAATTAACTTCTTAAGAAGTCTGGTTTGGTCCTCCATGATTAGCAGCTATAATACAAACAGAATAGTATTTCAAACAAGCATCTTAAAACAAATATCAGGGCCATATTGATGGCTTGGTTAAACCTAGATCAAACCACAAATAGCACGTGAGTTTTAAATCTGACATGGGATCTTAGTCACATGTCGGCCCCTACTCTTCTCTCTTCCTCCTAATCTTTACGGTCTGCTTCAGCTGTCACAAAGTAAATTTTATGAAAAACATTATCACTCAATGCTCTTGTGTTGGAATTGTACAGTGCATTTAGTGAATTGCCATTGATGAACAATTACGATAAAAAGTAAGAGGGCGGTAGTGTCTGTGTGATACAACACTGTCCAGGTGCTTTCCTACGCATAGAAATGGCGCCCTCATGTGGTCATTTGCTTTACAATGTGTATGGTAACCACAGTAGACCCACTGTTTGGGAGAAAGGCACCAAAAACAGCTGTCTCTAAAATAACATGTTTACACAATATTTGCAGACTGGGGAGAAATACACAACCAAATATAACCTGTGGTGAGACTGGAGAGCGCCAGCGTGCATAAATACAGCAGCCAAAGGGTCACAAAACACTTAGAAATACGCTAATTATCATAGTTACAGAACATTTCCTAATAACATCAAACTACTAAGGTCTGTCTACAGGAGCACATTTCTCAAAAGCTCTTTTGTGCTTTTGGATGATACTGATATGAAAGTGCTTTGGACCTCTATGTACTGTCATTCAGTACCTTTTAACCGCATTGGCAGCAGACAGAGCCTTGGCTTGGCCCCGGTTCTCCTCCCCATGAAGCACCTGTCTGTGCAGGTTACTGAGCTCCACCTCGTCATAGTCCAGCAGGCCCAGGCGCCCTGCAGAGACAGAGAGAAAAACATGTCAGTCAGAAATGCTTTAGAGTAAATGTCAAACTCTGATAATGGAGGAAAACCATGAAGATTAAACTCTATAACCAGGGAATACATTTTACAACGCTTTGGCACTTTTTTTATCATTAGTTCTTGGTCATTGCCCTCTCTCAACGTTGTAGGCATGCACCAATGTATCAGCTGAGCATCGGTATCAGCTGACATTTGCCTTGTTGACTGCTACCAGCCCACTGGCAAACAAGATGGCATTTACCGATAGCAGGGGCCAATGTTTATCTGTTGCGTCATCAGACCGTATGCTTATGTTACGCAGGCTCTACGCAAACTTCAATAACCCTTTCCTACACAGCTTTCCTCAGTTATCCCCCCCAGCTAGTTACATAGCCAAAGTGTTGGTTAAAATCACCTGAGGCAACAGGTTATATAATTTAGACATCAAAAGAAAAATATACTCACAGAATAAATCTTAAAATAAAAGTAACAGCTCTAAAAATGAGTAGTGTAATTTATTTCTTTTGGGAATGTAAATTGGTAATTTTGGTTGCTAACCTCTTCCCCTACATTTAGTTTGCCACTTAGATCGCTAATGCTAGACCATGCTTTAAGGAAAATGACATCTCAACAATTACACCAATACGGCACAGTTATTTCAAGGATAATGACTGAAGGGTTAATGATTTAATCTGTTTGCCACAAGGTCAAACTGATCATTAATCAATTAGGTTACCTACCAATGCCTGCTGCTGCCAGATACTGTGCCAGTGGGCAGCCCAGTCCTCCACAGCCCACAATCAGCACCGATGTCTTGGATAAGTTTAGCTGACCTGTGGACAATCAAGATTCACTCTGTTGTTGCCATAATTCTTGACATAATGCTTACTGTATTGTGCATCAGAATGACACTCTGTAGCCATCCGTACCTTGTACACCCAGCTCAGGCAGGAGGAGCTGTCTGCTGTACCTCATGATGTCCCCATTGCTGAGGGCTGCTTTGGCTTTCAGGGGAGTTAGGGGTGTCACTTTGTCATGCAGCTGCAGCACTGAGGCATGGCTCTGATATCACACCAGGAAAGAGTTATTACACGAGATGTGAGAAACAAGTTTAAACAGGAGCTGTTAGCCATGTGGCATCACAGCCCTCTACAGTCTGCTTCTATAATATACAGTAATGAGCTACACTTATATTGCTCTTTACATATGTTTACAACCCATATGTCTGACATAAGGAGCTATTTGGGAAACACTCCATAGGGAGGGATTTAAGTTGCTTAAAGGATAAGTTCATCCAAAAATGAAAATTCAGTCATTATATACTCAGCCACATGCCAATGGAAAGTCAGGTGAAGTTTTGTAGTCCACAAAACATTTCTGGAGCTTCAAAGCCAAACAGAGTTACAGCAATCTCCGAAACAACTGAAGTAGATGGGGACTTATTTTGAAACGTAAAAATAAACTACAGAGGAAAAGTATAAAATGGCTCCACATAAGGAATAATCAAAGTCTCTGGAAGCCCTGAGATCCCAAACTGATGTGAAAAGACATTATTACACCCTCAAGGTGCAGTCGAGTTCATGCAACCACTTTAGACGCAGTGCATACTAACACTTTTAGCTTAGCAGCCACAGTGAAGTTTTCGACTTTAATAACGGTGTACATGACATCTTTTCAAATCAATTTCGGATCTCGGAGCTTCTGGAGGCTTGGATTTCCATGGACGAGCTGTATAAACCCATTCTATGTTTTCTTTTGGATGTTTTTTTACATTTTAAAACAAGTCCCCATCTACTTCAGTTGTTTAGGATAACACTGCAACTGTGTTTTGCTGTGAAGCTCCAAAAATGTTTTGTGGACTGTGAAACTTTACCCTTCTTTCCATCAGCAAGACACTGAGCAGATAATGAGTGAATTTTCATTTTTGGGTGAACGTATCCTCTAAGTAGCATTTCAGCTGTAATGAATCAAGTGTGCTCTATGTTTGGACCCTTTAAAACACTTTTCCCCCTAATAGGCCTCCTATATTTCTCTATTTGTGAAAAGACATTTAAGTGTGCCACTGACTTCTTCTTTGTTAAGCTAAAAAGTACCCATTTGCTTTAGTTACATTGTAGTTAGCTACACCATGAATGCTAAACTGCTGGATATAACATGAGGCAGAGGTTATAAAAACACATTTCTAACCAATTTAAACAGCTAATGTCACCCTTCATTCATTCAGTTGAGTCTGTCGTACCTTTTCCAGTTGTGCCAGTTTATTCTTCAGAGCAGCAATCTCTGTCTCTTTCTCCTTGAGCTGTGCCTTCAAGCAGCACACCTCTTCAGCCATGACTGCTCGTACGAAGGAAACACATGCAGCTGCAAAAAATGTGTGTACCAAAGACAGACGCTACAGCTCTGAGTTAGCTATAATGTAACTTTTTAGACAGGAGCATGTTTACATTTGTAGCACACGAGACAGACTTCCGGGTTGACCACGTGACGATGACACCACGTGGTAGGACGTACGAAGCGCTGCTCTTCCGCTCACATTAAATAAATAAATAAATAAGCAGATGAATATAAAATCCTGTGATGTACTTTTATAAGATAAAATAGAAGTAATTGAAGCTTTAACATAGACAAACAAATAGCTCATAAAAACTCATTAAAAAAATATGAGTTTCTATATATAAGCCTGTGTGTACTCGCAAGAAATATATGTTTTTTTCCTTTTTCTTTTTTTTTTTTTTATCAAACATAAAGCTCCCGGCATAATGGGTCCACTTAGACAACACGTCTTTTAACCTACAGGCTGTAGGCTGTAAATCTGTTGATCTATTGTTTAAAATGAGCAATTATCAGAGGGAGATATGTGCTCATTACACTGTCTTAAACAACCATGTGCTTCCTGAAGCTCTCTCTCTCTCTCACACACACACACACACACACACACACATAGACACACGTACACAGCAGTATAGTGACGCGCTGTGGTTTAGAGAGCCACGGGTCCTCCTCCCTCCTGCCTTTCACATGATCTGTAAGCTCTCACAGAGGAGCGACAGGAATGTGGAAAGGAGCGTCAACAACGATGGCTGAGCGCAGCCACTTTCCCTCAACACTGCGTTTATTTTACACTGTGACCATCTGGGTGACAATCATCCACTGCACCGGCGGAATTCCCTGGACACAGGAAAAGGTAAATAAATCCAGAGGATCTGCTTACATTTTGTGGCCAGGCAGTCATTATGTTTAATTTAGACACTCAGGAAACTGAAACTTGTAGCCTCCTTTTGACAAGGCTAACTGAATGTTTGCCATTTTTAATTGACTCTTAGTATCTCATTTACTTTTTTATACTTTTTTAAACATATGCAAGGCTATTTGAAATTGCGTGAAAAATAATTACATTAATTTCTGTTCATGTTGTGCTTAAGATGGAGATAACCTACTTGACCTATTCAATATGATAAAATGAAATGCATATATTCATTCATGATATTCCAGCACTTTGCACTCTTTCCCGGCACCGTTGTGTAATTCTCTTGAGATGCACCTGGGTATGCCTGGCCATTCATGCTCCTCATTTATGCTCTTCTTCTCCTCTCCTCTTTGCCTAGTTGCTATGGCAGCACAGTCATCATCATTGATCCTCCAATTGCAGGTCTTGGTATTTATAGACCTTAAGTGGACCCCCTTTTAACCCTCTCTGAGCCCAGTGCGCCCCAGCTCTTTGGAGGACTACAGTCAGTCTGTGCGACCACATAATTATACTTTGTGCACTGTGTGCCGCGCTGTAATTACAGGACCGATGTTTGACTCAGTTTGGCCCGAGTCATACTGTGAACAGGTTTTGTAAGAGCGTGTTTATATTTCGATTGTAATGACCAGAGTAGAGGAATGTGCCCTCCCCTGTTGCCCGACACAGTAAAGTGAAACCAAATTAGGAGGAAGAACAAATGTCTCCTGTGATTTCCAATAAACAATTCTTCTGTCTGAAGATCTTAATTAGATTTCAGGCAAAATTACCAACATATGCTGGTTCCTGCTTCTAAAATGCAATGATTTGCTGTTTTATGTCACAGTGAATTAAATGTCTTTAAGTTTTGGGCAAAACACTTCATTTGAAGATGTCAACTTGGGCTTTGGGTATATGTACTAGTGATTTTGTTTTACTGTTTTCTGACATTTTAAAGACAAATCCATTAATTCATTGATAGAAAAAACAACACAATGACTGATAATTTAAAAAATTGCGCCATGGATTTGATGATATGCTTCTAATTTCAATCACATCGCCAATTAAGGGCTACCAGCAGGCCCCGTTCTTGAATAGCTTTGACTATCCTCTGGGTTCAGTCTGTTACTAAGACAACCACAGCTCTCAGCAGGTGAACTTTGAGACCAAATGAAAAAAGAGCCATGGGATCGGAGGATCAATATGTTTTTTTAACCCATGACTGCAATTTAGCATGCATCAGATCGACCCTTACAGCTTGAAACCTGAATCCAAATCCATTCTGTCACTGCTAAGCTCGCACAAACTGGTTAATCTGCTCTTGTACAATCATGCTTATTTCCCAAAGTTGTTGACAGGCACTCTACACTCAGTTCAGTTCCCTGCTTTTCTAAAGTAGCCCTTGTGTGTATTTGAAGCCATTCAATCAATGCCTATTCACACTGTCTGAGTAGCTCTTGTGTCTCTTTCTGAGGAGCTGTTTGAGTGAACTTCCCAGCTCATCTAAAGCACGGTGTTTGATACAAATTTTAGCACAAGATGAAACTGTTGTTTTTATATGTTAATCTACCGTATGGCTTTTTTACACACTGTCATGTACATGTAGGAGATGTATATCTTTCTTAAGATGGGTTTTATCTCCAGATGTCCCGTGCAACTTTAAAGGGGCACTGTGTAGTTAAAGAGAATAAAGTCAAACTCCGAATTTTACAATATTAATGAGGTGATAATACAAACTCAGAATTTTATTTTTTGCTGTAACAGAGTAAAAAAGGTGTTCCCAGAGAACAATAAAGTCCCCAGAACACCCAAAACACAAAAACACAAAACTACATAGTGCACCTTTAAACTTGAACAAAGTGCCACTCTTGGCAGACATAGCGACTGTTTTCCTGTAACGCGAGTGTTGTGACACACTAAATTCAGTGACTCTGCATGCTATTTGTCAATCACCTTGTTGCTCAATTTAAATGCATCATATGAAGACTTCCCCTGCTCTGACAGGAAGAGTTGTTGAAGCATTGTCATCATGACTGACATTGACTGAAAATAGGAGTTGACGCTGGTTGATAATATTCCATGATCCATACTCTGTTTGCGACACTGCAATTGACCCCAATTCTACTTCTCATCCATTTTGTTTCCTTCCTTTGGTTGTGTTCAGCTCCATCACCGAGCTCTCACTCTATCACAAGATGAGATCAGTACCGCCCTGTCTCACACTGACCTGGGCCAGATGTGGCTGAGGGACTTGAGGCCGCTGCTGGTTACCAGGTATCCAGGCTCTGCAGGCAGCCAGGCCGTGCAGCAGGTGAGTTTATTCTCAGTTTCTCTGTATTTCAGATACAGAAACATTTACACAGGCAAACATGTAACCAACCTTGAAACATGAACTGTGTCATGATACAGCCATATTTTGCAATAAATGCCAAAAAAAGTGCTAAATCTAGTTGCTTTTACCTCATGGAAAACACAAATTAGTGTTGACTGAGAACCTTCATCAACACAAATTAGTGTTCTTGCTGAATGATCATTAGTAACGAGTAATACCTGTGTGTGTTCATAGCATATCAAAACAACCTTGGCTTCCCTCGGAGCAGGCTGGGAAGTGACGGAGGATAAGTTTGTGTCACAAACACCCTACGGCCCCCTGTCCTTCACTAACGTAATTGCCACCCTCAACCCGTCGGCCAAGCGCCGCCTGGTCCTGGCCTGTCACTACGATTCCAAGTACTACCCACCACAATGGCACGGGAGGGAGTTCCAAGGGGCCACTGATTCGGCCGTCCCCTGTGCCATGATGTTGGAGCTGGCCCGTGCCCTGGATGAAGAACTGAAAGCTCAGAAGGTGATGACCTGTAGCATGTGATTTAAAGCTAAAACATGCAATTGGTTGAAGGTTACATAATGCATTACAGATCTGTCTGTCTGTCTGCGTGGGCTTTTCAATGGTAGTGACGCCACTTTGTGGTGTGTATTAGCTTTTGTGTTAGTGACTAGCAGTGAGGAGTTGTGGTCATGAATCACAGGCAACAGCTACATCAAAAACAAGTCCAAACATCAGCGGTTGCATGAACTGAGTGAACTTCACTGTAGATTTTCCTTATGTCACGGATCAAGTATTGGATTGGGTGAGTCTGAAGAAGGTGGTACTAGCAACACAATTCCCAGGCTGAAAGGTAAATTAGTTTAATTAAATAATAAGGTTGGTGTTATCTTTATTTCTCCTGTTGTCAGAATTGACCTCCTATAATAGCTGGACATTTTTAGCTAAAGTTATCAAAACCACAGTGCACAGTGCAATTTTGGAATTTTACGGGACTATTTTCTCCCGCGGATTAATACACACCCCAATTGGATTGACCGTGAAATAAACTACATTGTCCATATTCATGTTAATGAAAAAAACATGTCGCCCAGCGTGGCTCACTGATATGTGTTTACAGTCATGAGCAACAATGGTGCAGTATGACACAGATGAATATTCCAAATCAGACTTCAGCTACACAGAAAACATTTGGTTTTGGTCTTTTCATGGGATTTGTTCACACTAAGAAAAATGTATAATTTTGCCAGCCTTATCCTCTAAGCATTTTCATTGAGTGAGTCGATTAAGGAAATTCTCTAAATTTAATTATTCTTTCATATAAGACACCCAACAACAACATTTTTAATCCAAAACCTATAATTATTGTGTCTTTTTATAGGAATTAACACAAATTTGCCACCAAAAATATTTATTTACACTACAAACAAGAGTCTCGTAAGGAAAACACTTGGTATTCATGTAGCTTGCTCTCTGCCCTTTTCCTGATTCACAGTTGAGCTCAGGCCCCTGTCTACTGGGCGTATGGTGACGGGGCCTGTGACAGGGCAGGATCAGCCAAGGGATGTGTTTATCAGACTCAGCTGTCTGTCACAAAGGTCACAGAGGGAATAGGAATCACACTGAATACCAATACATTATCTGCCATGGAGGCAGACACATAATCAATATCACAGCTGATAATTGACTCATTATTACAGAAGGGTATTTTTTTTAACAAAATTAAAGGAAGAAAGAAAACCTCAAGCAGTGTCTGTGTCACTATACTCTCATAACCACTAGGGGGCAGCAGAACTCTTTGAATGTAAACTCTCCTGGCACTTAATGACTTCTTTTTACCTCCCGTGTAGATTTCCAGTCCCGACCTGACCCTGCAGTTGCTCTTCTTCGATGGAGAGGAGGCTCTTTTCCAGTGGACCCCCACGGACTCCCTGTATGGCTCTCGCCACCTGGCCCAGAAGATGGAGACCACCCCACACCCCGCCGGAGCCACGGACACCAACCAACTCCACGGCATTGTACATCACAGTTCCATTTACCACTCACCCTTCTCTGCCCAAACTACAAGAGATTAGCATAATCACTTAATCACACTTAAGATCATCCCTTTGTTAGCCCACATCAATTTCAGGACAATCTGCTTAACCCTGATCTCCTCTAACACACACAGCCCACACAGGCACCTCAGCAAGGGAGCTGCATGTCTTAAATATATTTGTGCTTCAAAGCCACACATTTTATCATCTGGGAGGATAACAAACATCATTTATTATACAGTGTATGATAACAACATGTCACATTCATTGGTGTAAGTTTTTGTATCCTAGCTGTGGAGAGATAGCACAACTGTTAATCAACAAATGTAGACATTCCTGTGGGGACAGACAGAGATAAAGCAGACCATATCTTAAAGAAGCTAGTGTGTGTGCAGGCCTGTAGACAGACAGAGGGGTTTTTGTGTGCCTTGCAGAGACTGAGGTCAGTGTGTTGCACCACCACACCATGATTACTATGGGAGTGGGCTTCTTGTGAGGGACTTATCTTCGGGATGGTACCTCATGGTCGCTCTCCCTCTCTCTGTTTCTTCTCCTGCAGGATCTGTTTGTGTTGATGGACCTGATCGGGGCTCCCAGTCCACGTTTTGGCAACCAGTTCCCCAGCACAAAGCACTGGCTCTCCAGACTGCTGAGCATTGGTGAATAATCAGATGTTTTATTAGAACTTTAAACACCACGTAGGTCTGTTTACTTTGGCGAAGGTTAACCACAAGCAACTGGAGTCACTTTAATCACAAGTCATTCATCAGTAGTGGAAGAAGTACTCAGAACCTTTTAGCTAAGTAGCAATAACACGCCATATGTGAGCTGATTGTAACGTGACGTGAAAAATGAAACCTTCTCCGTCCCTCTCGGTTGCCTATACAAGCCTGTGGACAATTTGTTTAAGTTGTTTTAATTGTTTAATTGTTAAAATGTATGTTAGTACAGTACATTAGTACATTGCATACATTATTTGTCACACTGTATCTTTTACTTATTTTTAGCTTAAACAGAGCTAACAGAGCATTAAAGGCCCTGGTAATCTCTTATCTTGAATTAGCTTCTTAGCTATGGGTGCTACTTTAACATACTAGTTTTGATTATTTATCATGACAGATTTCTGCTTTGTGTTTTTTGTCTTGCTTTTCTCACTTTTTTGAAGTGGATGAGGCTTTGTCTGATAAAGGGGATGTCCCATTTTTCTGTGCACCCATCAGGATTTACCAACATTTTAAATCAAATGTGATTTGTGAGGTTGTTTGCTTCAAATCAAAACTGATCAAACCAAAGGCTTGATGAAGTAAATCAGCTCATTCTTGAATTGTTGATTTATTAAACTATTGATAAAGTGATGCTTTTGTTCTTTAAGCTCAACTAATAGCTGTCCTCCCTCTTTCATCCTCAGAAAAGCGTTTACACTCCATGAACCAGCTTGTGAATCATCCCAACAGTGAAGAATATTTCTGGCCCGATGTACCTGTTGGCCACATACAAGATGATCACGTACCATTCCTAAACAGAGGTAACACACTAAATACTACAAATATGATTCCTACAGTATATTGTGCAGCTCTGTTGGGTGTTCACCTTCCTGTACCTCTCTGTCAGGTGTACGCATCCTCCACCTTATCCCGTCCCCCTTCCCGTCTGTGTGGCACACGTTTGATGACAACGAGCAGAACCTGGATCGCTCCACCATTCAGAACCTCAACAAGATCCTGCAGGTTTTTGTCCTGGAGTACCTCAACGCCAGACCAACCGTCGCTTCAACCCCACAGAACGCCCCGTAAAAACCTCAGCCTACCATTCAACAACTTTTTGATGTTTCACTGTAAAGTAAAGACCATGGGCTGTTGTTTTAAAGACTGAGAGAATAGATTATGTTGAAAGCTGCTCCAACAATATGTATTCCTTGCCTTATAATCGAGATGTGAGGTTGAGACGCAACTCTGCACATCAGATGGGTGCCAACTGCAGACATAGAGAAGATGTGTAGAAATGCTTGATGTCGACTACATGGACAAGTACAATTTTTTTATTTTGGAGATCTTTGTCTAAACATACGTTGGCTCATGTACGTATATGTGAAAGGTATTTTCTTGCCAAATGGGTTCATAAATGAATTCAAGACTCTGAAGCTTCATCTTCCTTTCTAGGCCTTAGCAACAAGATCAGTACACAGGATCTCCTGTGTGTTTTTTACGACACTGCTCTCTTTATATCCACCTCAACCCCTCCTTTACACTGTGAGGAGGCATCTTAGTGTCAATGCTAATGTCCAGGGTCTGGCGCTTCAAAGAGAGGGGAAGAGGGCAATGCAGACGTAAAACATAATAATTCAAAAGCAAGTCAAAGCTGTTGATAATTTCATTATGAGTTCCTTTGGGAACATCCAGAATCCCTGATCTGTTATGTACTATGATAAATATACTCAATAGGGCCACCCACGTGATGCTACCAAAACATACGTGGCAGAATATATGGCAACAAACACGTGAGACAGTGTCAGGCTGTGTGTTTCAACCTCAGGGTACATGGTATTTCCTCTCCTATTGTAAATCTGTTCAGTGTTTATAGAGAAAACCTGTCAGCGGCAGGAAGTGGGTTTATTTGTATTATAACAACATCTTAAGCCCTTCATATCCTGTCATCTTAGATAGTGAAGTGGATAACTTCCTGTGCTGATGTTTCATGTGACTGCCTTTGTTTATATGCCATTATTAGCCCCATTTTTAAATGTAGATCCCACAATAATATACAGTGCCCGAACCTGGACTTCCTTTGTTTTGAGACCGAAATAAATGTTGATTCAGAATATGAAGGAGATCATGCAGTTTTTTTTATCTTTACATCTGTTTGTTTTATTGTGGATTTAGAAGTTGATTTTACTCTGATGCTCGGTCTTTTTGATTATAGTGACCTCAGACAGCAAGAATAGCCAATACAATTCTTCCAGTTTTATGTGATGCTCAGGTCTTTCTCCCTCTCTCAGCCTTAAAGCTTTTAGGCCTTCTTCTCCTCAGCAGACCAAAGCCCCCCATCCATCCCTCTGCCTCACCTCGACTACAATCCCATGATTCACTTAATCCCATCGGGGAGGACCATCCCTGAATTCCACACCACCCAAATCCCCTTCAATCTAGCCTACTCCCATGAGAACTGAACGTTGCTCAGATATATTTGTGATGCCTGCCAACAATATGCACAAACATACTGTATATCTTGTCTTGAGGGAGATTAAATGTGCTCAGAGAGCCATTACTCATCTGAGACTGCAATGTGCTGTAAAGTTCCCTCCCAGAAAGTTGTGAAATCTGTACATTTTAATCCTTTCTCTGAATGTTTGCAGTAGTAAAACATAAGTGATCTGCAGCTCTTCACGTATTCTTTGGTCTCATACTGTGTTGATCATGCTCATCTTCTCCTCTTTCATTTTTGTCTTTGTCGACTTTGCGTTAGTTTTCTATAAATGCTTTCCTCAGGCATTTTACCTGTCAGTCATCACCAAAATTACTCAGCTGAGATGTACAGAAGAAAATATCTTTAATTAACTTTAATCTTAAGAAAAGTCTCTTATTCAAAATATGTCTTGGTTCAGTCCAACCAACGAGGACACCAGCATGTTTGAACAAGGAAAAAGGGGAGAAGCAGAACAAATTGTTGTACAGCACTGTAGTGGGGCTTCCAGTAATTTTTTGCCTGACAGCAAATTGATGCGTGCCCAGCTTTAATAACAGCCGAGCTCTAATCTGTGGCTGATTACAGTGCAGAGTGAACAACAGCTTCCAGCTGTAGAGTAAGGCAGTGATGGGAAAGGCCGGGACTCTCCCATGCAAGGTGTGTTTCAGATTGTTAGAAAACAATAAGCCTGTCAGGATCCATAATAGTAAAATGACTTGAAAATACATACAGCCATTACATGATGGAGTTGTAACACTTCAAGGCAATACATTGAATATATATTTATTAACATATATATGTTAATGAATATGTATGTATCACATATATATTATTTGTTAACACAATACATAGACGCCATCACATCGAAACTGTTATTCCTTCAAATCCTGTTGATAATTTTAGTTAACTTAAGTAATTTTTAACCAAAATTCTTACATATTGCACTTTTAAAGCAACCTTAAATTTGGGGTGTTTTCTAAATAAATTACTGAGATTGTTTACAATGTGAACCATTGTGAGCAAATCTATGTGGATAGCAGGGCAGCCTGCTAGTTCATGCAAAGAAGCAATTTACCAACAGAGGGCAGTAGTGAGTCATATTCAGTTTAGTGGAAACTTAAGTGTACTTCTGCTTCTGGTGTTTTTCTTACACGGTTTTATATGTTGGTGAATGCAAATATGATTGCACAAATTTAGCTAATACCACACTAATGACTTTATCTCATGTCAGCAAGGCATTGTCAGTGTGTTATGACCCACGAATATGGCCAATAATATGTTTAAAACATTGTACACAATTATGCGCTGATATTTAACTGTGACCAGCCTTAAAAAATATACAGAGAGACTTACAACAGGCTATAATATATTCTTGCATGATTTCTTTTTTTGCAGGAGCAACAAAATATCAACTGTGCAGCACAGTTTGATGTGTACACGCCTCCAGTTTTAAGTAAGGGCGGTGAAATCATATGCTGCATTCAAGCGCTCTGAGTAAACTCCTAATTCCATGTACCAAAGAGGGAAACACAAGCACACGAGATTGTTAATGATACGACAAACGGTTTTGTGATGGTGTTCACGCATTTTTGGCAATAAATAAATAATAATAACTTGAATAATTATATTTTAAAAAATTATGTTGCAAAATCAATACATCTCGACATAAATTAGTTGCAATAAGCATGCATAATTGTGAAAATGTGAATACATAACTACTGAAATTAAATTAAAACATATAAATTAAATTAAAAGAACATAATATATAGCATTATTCCTGTTTATCAGTGTAAGAGGGGAAAAAAGTCATCTTAGGGTTTACCGGGTCTTTATTTTGCCTCGAAGTTGTGCTTTTTCCCAGTATTCCCGGCAGCCCTTGAATGCAGCATTGATCCCAGGCCGGTCTGTGAGGAGCGGTGGTGGGGATTTCATTCCAGCCTCCAGTCCCGCGTGCACACAGTCGTTCAGCGGGTGACCACACAGAGACGAACAGCACCGACTTGTTGCGAGAATGTGACAGTGTAACATTTTTGTTTTTTATCATTTAAATTTGTAGAATTACGTCGCCAATTTTTAGGCACATTTTTGTCTCGGGTGTTTGTGTCAAAGAAGCCATGGAGCCGATAACAAAGTGGACACCAAAGCAAGTTGTCGACTGGATGAAAGGTAAGTTATGTCGCGAGCACTTCATGTGTAACGCTAATTTACATTTTTTGACAGAAACAGTAGCTCTTTGGAGACTTTACTGCTTTTCAAAAAGCTTTTCCGTCTCAACTCTGAGTCGCTCCTCAGATATGTATCTCGAGCTGGTTTCGTAGAAACTGCTCCTGTGTGTCAACATACCTCCACCGAGGCGTCAAACAATGGGACTGCATTTATTTTACTCTCACTTACAGATGTCAACAAGTTGAGCAATTTCACTTAAAATTAGTTGTATAGTCCGTCCTGTGATTCGGCTTTTCAATTGCTGCTCATTGTCAATGTTTTTATTGTATTGTGTGTTAGTTTTCTGGGTGACAAGCATGAGCTCACTTCAACACGACACTGTACATTTTGCCTCCCTTCAGAACCTAAAGAAATGTTGGATTCAGTCCCAAATGCACTGGTGTTCAAACGTTTCTATGCCAGAAATCCTAAAGTTAGTGTCACTTCAGACAACAGACTCAGTTAGCTGGCACATTTTGCCCCAGGGTTCCCAATTTAAAACCAGTTTTGTTGTCATGTGAGGAATGATAGTGAACTCACACTCATTGTAACCATTGTTTTAAATTAAGTATTAGATGTGTTACCAGTACTCATTTTAACCCTGACCTCAGTTATGAAATCACTGCCTATTGTGGCAAACTTGCTCCTTATGAGGAAGCCAGAATGATTGGAAGCCCATCAATCATTTTGCAGTCAGACTTCTATTTTAGTGCTTTTTTTGGATCTGACACATATAAAAAAACATACCTGTTTCAGGCAGTGAGAGGCATGCCTGCTATGGTAATAGTGACATCAGTACGCTTTGAACTTGAGTTCAGTCACAACATTGGTATGTCTGGTGAGACACAGCAAATGGTATTTGAGCTATGGATGGAATTGGTCATCGTTCCAAACACATAAAACAGTGAAGTGTGTTTATATTAAACAGGAAACGGAGTAATGAGCTGTTTATACAGACAGCGGTGGGACTTTTTGTCGTTTGTCTCAAGGACATTTGGAAGCTTCCCAAAACAAATCATATGTGACTTCCTTTTTCTCAATTTGTATCACAGGGCAAGCTCTTTAGTCATTAATTGGAGCTATGACAGTGTTGTAGTGCTGTTAGTGCTGATTGAAGCATGTGCTCATCCATAGTTGGGAGCTAAAGGGGATTGTGGAGGGGTTAGTTTCAGTGTGTCCAGTGAAAAGAGCCCAGCCAGGGCACGCATGGATGGAGGATTAGTTGTCTACACAGGCCCCATTGCTGTCGGTCTCCTGCAAATCTGACTCAGCGTTTGTCTCTGTAGGTTTTAACCAGTGGATTTGCAGAGCCCTACAAACATGGTAGAAGTGAGCGAACTGAAATGACAGCAGACCAGTCATGGGAATAGTACATACATTCATTTCACATACAAACCATGCCTTAACATGAGCATCATCCTACATTTGACTGTTTATACCAAGTGATTGGTATTGATTCATTATTGTTAACAATTTCATTTAATCAAAGGTGGTCACTGCAGTGTTGTCTTATCACTCAAGATTCGACAAGAGGCCAATGACGCAGCTTTACAGTCATTCTCAAAATGTAACTTTCCTCATTGTGGTTTAGCAAGGCTAAATAGCCGTTTGCCTTGGTTAGCGGCGTCATCAGTGGGTGTAGACTACAATTACTTTGGGAGAAACTGGATATGCCTTTAAGCAGTCAGAGCCACAAAACAAACACACTAAACAAGTAAAATTCAAAATACAGCTCCACCGTTGGCTATAATTTAAACCATTTCTCAGATCACTGATTGGTCTGACTTCAACCTGCTGGGTCATATCTTCAAATTTAACTGGGGCTGGGTGGTAAAGACCTTAAAATATTGTTGTGATATTTTTTCTTCAGTATTGCTACACAATATTACAATATTTTGACCAAACACCTTGACATCGATATTGCACAGTACTGATTATTGGTACTTAAAAAGAAATATTAACACAATTATATATATTCTCATATAACGATAATGATAGAATATTGATGTGAGGCCCAGTGCTAACTCAACATAAAATGAACATGATTACTTCTTTTGTTTCTCTTTATGCAGTAAACTTTTGAAAAGTTAAAGTAGCAGCTTGTGCGCCATAATTTTGTTTAACATCTTAGCGTCCAAGAGCAGCAAAGAATGTGGCTAAGAGAGGGCCAGAAGTCGCCAGCTGTTACCACTGAAAAGAAAAGACCTTGTGTTGTCCTCGGTGACCGCTGTACGGTACACAGCCACAACATAGCATGTAAATACTGATATTGCTTGACTGAAGAACAACTTGTGTAATCCTTTCATACCAAAGACAAGCAGCATCGAACTGAAGTAAATCCCATGTCGAACTCAGGGTCATGGCCTCATGTTGACCTGTTCACACCAATGGTAAACATAGGTGTTTCAAGAGTTGTTGCGCATCTGTGACAGAAGTAAAATTAAACTCCAGAAGCACTTATGAAGACCCTCTCTCTCATTTGCCTCAGGTTGTTTTCCTCAGTAGGACAAGGCTTTTTTGTGTATTGAGGCTGTTGTTAATCACTTGCATTGTTCAAGGAGATCAAGTGCTGGTTGGTGGATGTTTATTGCGAGTGAAAGGGCGTAGCTTCTTTCAGTTTAAATACTGTTGTTTTGTTTGGGGACTGGAGGAGATGCCCTGAAGCACATTTCATTCAACTCAAGCTCTGATCTTCCAGCTGGACGTGTGGTGTTGTGTGAATGGTATCATATGTGTCATGTGTGGGACTAATTACCCTGGGGGAAATATGCACTTTTCTAATGACAGTGTAGGTGTCACAGAACAATGTTTTTAAATCTGTAATTCAATTAAATGTTGTTTTTGTTGTTAAACAGTTAGATTTGAAGAAGTATATCCAGTGACTCAGAACCCATCTTCACAGAGACGAAAGTTTAAGTAATATGCTGCTAGTCGTTTTCCAAATATAGTCCCCACATGGGCAATGCCTCAGCAGAGGAGAGTTGAGGAGAGCTGGCACCCTTGAGGGAATGTTTAGCTCTAACTCAGCTGAATAGTTTCTCATTTACCAAACATACTTTTTTTCCCCCCTCCCCACTTTTCCACTTTGTAGTTACTGGGAGTACGACTGCCAAGTTTAACAAGGCATCCCAAACATGCAAACCTGCACAACTACTGTCTGACTGAGTGGCTTTTATCCAAACACTCTGGACATCCTCCAGCATTTGCTATACTTAAATACTGGCTAATCAAATTTCAAAGCCCTGCATCTGGAAATGGATTAGCCATGTGAATTTTAGCAATGGGTTTATTTTAAGCAACAAGTCATGATTTAATTCCTACTGATCTAGTTTGGCACACACCTATACAAGGCCTGGTGCTATTAGTTTATCAGTGATGGCTGTGTGTTTGTGTGTGAACATTACCCTTAACCAGAGGTCTGATATGAATGGTCAGATGGAGGTTAGACACGTGCTCGTTCGCAGGTCATGCAGTCATGTGGATGGAAACAAGAGTAGTAGCAAGGGTGTGTGTGGCAGCGTCCTGCCTCTCAAGTAGCACCAAAGTGCCAAGAAGGCAATTATCTTGTCAGAGAGGTGGCAGACATGTGCTGAATGTGCTTTTGTCTTTGACCGAGTGTGTGCTTGGAAAAATAACAGCATTGTGTCCAAGTCTGCACATACTGAATGACTCCTGATGGGTACCTTCAGCAGCCTTATCTTTAGAGATGATAGTGAGGTGTGGGCAATGATGGTCTATGATCCTTATCTGGCCATAACAGAGACTTCCTAAACTGGAGTGTGAACAGACGTTGTGCAGACACCTCACCCTTATTAAGGCATCCACTGCCTCTTTTTAGCACCGACTCTATCGGACAAGTGAAGTCCTATGTTTGGACAGCCTCCACAGGCATCATTAATCCATTTTAGCAACCCTTACACTGTAGGCTGTGTGTGTATGCATCAGGGAGGACAGGTGTTAAATTAATCTAAACATAGGACTTAAGAACAGCGGAAGTCTGTGTCCCTTCTTGTGGCCTCACGTACACATAGAAGTAACACAGTGTAATAACTGAAAGTCATTCATACCTCGTCATCCCTTAAAGTTAAAACTTCTCTTTGTCATTTACCAGTTTCCAATCATCCAGCCATTCAGCTTTAAGAAATGATCTATTGTGTTCCACTGATGGGCTGATAATAACCATGTTACCTTTCAATAGAAAATGGCCTTTAGACTTCAGGGGAAGTGCTGTAAGAGGATTCCCCCTAGGGAGAGGTGACTGAAAGGGTTTGCTGTGGTTTCGCTTCTGTCGCCCCCTCCATGGCCTGTTTCTCACACGGCCTGGTGTCCCAGCCTCATAGCCTCAGGCGCTTCAACATATGGGGACTTCGAGATAAATCATTAATAGGTAATGTCACTGTTCTCATCTAGTGATGAGGAGACAAAGACAGACAAAAGTCTGTGTATTTATCAATTTAAAGGTCTTCACAGTTGAGACGCTGCATTCAGCTTTGATATTATGTTTTGTCAGTACACAGTAATGATCCATAATATGTGCAGCACTTTATAGGGGTGATTTTAAAAAATGTTTTTATCAGGAAACCAAAATCAGTTTGCATTTGCATGCATACCCAACGGTTCTCCTCTCAGTGCCAGGAGAGGAGACCAAGTGTCACCTCGTATGCCTGCCAACCTGGGTTAGATCAGTTTGCTTTTCATTCAAATCTGAAATGTGCATTGCAAATCTCCCAGATGATCTCAGCTTAGCAGGACCTGCAAGCTATTTGGCCGTGCTCAGCCCTAAGAGCATTGGCCCGTGAGGTGCCATGCTTAAGCCATGGGAATAAAGGTTCAAACCTGTGGTGGCACAGCGGGTGCAAATACGGGTCACACGCTGACCGACCTCTCGTGCAGGGATGTCAAGTGCGTGCACTTGCCCACACTCACTGGTTTATCTCATGTCATGATTGTGCCTTAAGGCTCACTCTCACAGTCATGTAATTAACGTTTTTTTATTTATTTAAGTCTTTAATTGCTACTGACCCAGATCTGTGCTTGCATGTAGATTCACACTCGTACAGAGAAGAAAAAAGGAAGTGAATGGCTCTGTTGGTATTGCTATCAAAGCACTGCTAATGCATTTATGCTCAAATAACCACAGAACATGAGAGGAATGCAGTCAACTGCTGCCATTTTCCTTCCAAACCAACAGCTCTGTGAATGAGCAGTCAAAACAGGTCACACATGCCCTTTGTTGCATTTGGGGCCACCAGTTGCTTTTAACGGATTTAAAATGCTGGACTCAGTCGAGTTTGATGGTCCCCGTCGCTGACCAAATACACACAAAGCTCACCGGCTTACACTGTAATGGAGTGTAATGTCATTATGATTATGTAGTGATCTGTAGTTTTATGAACTGTTAGCCACTCTTGGGTTTAGCAGGGCACTTGGGCAGATGCCAGAACAGAGCTGTTCAAAACATGTTCAGACTAGTCCATATTCTCATTCATTCGTGCACAGAGACCCACTGAATTCCTGTTTAGCTATTCACACACTTTAAAATTCCAATCCACATGGGAAAAACAACTGTATGGTTAAAGGGAAGCCCCATACTTTCCTTGCAGTTACAGCACACAAAGGTGTATATCACTCTATTAATGAAAGGCCATAAAGCTGATAAGGAGACACAACTGTGCCAGGCTTCTGTTTTCATTTTGTTATGTTTGAAAGTCACCTCAGGAGACCACAGAAAATCCCATTGTGCATTTCCAGGGTATTTTCTCTCACTTAATTTCCATCTTCCTCTGGACTTCCCCATCACAAATCGACAAAAAACACCCATTTGTTGCTTATTTCCTTATTCTCTCCCAACAGTCAAAGCATCCAACATGCAGGTGACTTGTCAGAATACAGGTCAGCTGTGACAGATCCACCCTGACAGGCTTTGTCATTTTTGAATCCGTTGTGAAATCACTCAACCTACTGAACTGAATCTCATCTTATATATTGATTAATCTCTGCTGAAGGCATTAGAAAGTTTCAAACAACAATTTCACTCCATTGATTTCAATTCACTAGGCTGTACAAAGGTTATTAGAGCAAAATGCCGGCTCTGGATTTGTTAAGCAGGGAGTGGTGGCTCCGCTTAGGAAACAATCATGAGAGATTCTGTTGATCCTTCCTTTTGTTTCCTTTGGTGCAGACATCTGGGGAAAGCCTCTCACTTGCCATTCATCTGTTTGTATGTGGCACTCTTTCGAGTCAACATAACATTCATCATTTATAGGAACAAGGCATTTTCTTAATCTGTCTCGACTGTCAGGGAGACCCGCAACAGCTGCTGGCCGGAGTACAAACAACCTCACCTGGAAATGGGTGGAGTGTATTTAGATGGTGAGAGAGATTCGCTTGTTTGTTCCATTAAAATGATCTATCATTGGTTTGGAGCATTAAAACAATATCTAGGATAACATCTTTAAACAACAAAGCCAGAGAGTCAGTAAAGTAACCACAGCATAACAGTGTGTGAATCTGTTATATGAATGGCTGCGTCATAGGTGCCCTTACCTAGCCTGTGGGTGACACACCATTGCTCACCGATACCTTTCAATGAAGATGACTCACCCTCCCCCAACTGTACCACTCACAGCAGGGAGCATGGGATCAGCAGCCTACAGCCTGTAGGCTGCCGAGTAATGTCTTGAATTGCATTATATTTGCTCCTCACTGTCTTATTGAGAGAAATGAGTCATCGAGAGTTCTCAGGGAAAGTCAATGACTTGTTTATTTTAATGGAATGTATGTGTCCTTTTGTGAGGCGTGTATGCGTGTTTGTTGTTCTTCGTCCACCACAGAGAGGATAGATGGGCTAATGATGCTCTCAATCTTTTTGACCCTTGTGTCCTCCCTCCCTGACCTGGACACAAGCCAGCGGTAAATCACTCCTCTTCCTCCTCTCCACTTCAGCCTCTTCCATCCGCTCCCCCCAACCTCTTCCCACTTCCCCTGTCACTATGGTAGCCTTAATTTTATTTACAGCTCCAGCCAATGCTCTAGCTCTTTGTTGGCAGCCATTGTGATAGAGTGAGTGACCACCAGTAGCAATAAGAAGTCAGAGCAAGGTGCTCCTGCTGGATTTCCCCTGAGTAGAGAGCCAGCTACCAGCTCAGACTTGTGTGTGGACAGGCCTGGCTGAGGAGCCGATCTCCACTGCGGCAGGGTCAAAGATGGACCCGCTGTCAGTTTTGATCGAGTAAATCCTCCGCTTGGCTCGGCAGTGGAATCTTTCTTTCTACTTTTTCAGCCAGACTTTTTAACAAGATTTGAGGGGGGAACTACCCACTGGGAGATTTATGGCAATTAGCAGGTTATTATCCAAAGATGCTTATGGGGATCCACATTGAGAATGGAGCAAGTACTACGCTCAACCATACGAGCCACAGGGACAATTTGATGCTATGTTTGGTTTAATTAAAGGCTTGTTTCTGTCGGTCATATCTTTCCATTTCATAAAAGCATTATCATACAACAGAACAGCACAATGGATGCAAGGTTAAGTTTGGCTCTGCTGGAAACTGTGCTCACATGCAGTGTCTGAGTGCTAGCACACATTTTCCCATGGCAAACTAAATGAGTGTGGCTCATTTCCTCCCCCAAACCTTGTTCATCTTTATTGTGGTTTCCATAGGCAGCTATTATGGTGCTGGTAAATAGCTCTGTAATCAGTATGCAGGGCCACCCTGATCATACACCATACGTGTGATGGGATGAAAGCACTAAACAGGGTTCCCCATGTTTTTCTCTATGACCTGTTTATGTCTCGGTGGCTGTGACTTTGAACCCAGAGTTAAATTTGACGGAGGATGTCACCTCTTCAAAGTTGTAATTTTCTTTTTTCGTCTTTCCTTGTCTTCTCTCTCTTCTTTTCGTTTCCCACTTTTTGCCTCTTTCCCTTCATCTTTGTCTCATCGCAACGAATGGCGTCCCTTAATTATAGTTTGGTCTCAGGGAAATGATGTATAGGTTGTAGCAAAGTGAGTGCTTTAGAAGTCCTGTTGACACATAAACAGTGCAGACTGTTACGCAACATCCCATCTTCAGGAGTGGCTCTTGGGCCACACAGAGACAGTGTCCTTATTGCTTTCGTTATTGCTTTCTAACACCTATTGTTATTAAAACTGGAAAACAGCAGACCAATCCCCGAATTCCAAAAGTGACGGTCTCTATTGTTTGTTGAACTTTCAAGACACAAAGACTTGTGACTATCTTGGGATACTTGTCGACACACAGAACCACAACAATATGGCAGTTGGAGGGGCCAGGAAAGACGAAAGATTGTGGTGGGTGGAGAAGCAGGAACAGGGCTGAGACGAGACGGAGGAGGGGGACTTTTGAGACATTTTTGAGGTCTTTGTTGCTTTCTTTAGTGGGTGTTTATGCTTGTGGTAACGACCTGCAGCATGGCCGGGCGACCGACTGGCTGGAGAGTGATGGGTGTTTATGTTGGCCTGAGAGGTTATTGCTCCAACCCCTGCTCCTGTCCCTGTCAAACACACAAGCCCGGTATAGTACATGCACTTACTATTCCTGACACAGGAATGATAAGCTGTTTACAAACCTGTTGTTGAGTATCACCTTACTGATGTACCCATGAATAAATCAAATTTCTCTCTGTGTTTGACAATAGTTAGAGGTACATGAGTTAAAACTACATATGAATGGTACTAACTTGAATCATGACTTAATGTAGAATAATGAATCACCTGAATAGAACAGAGCCATCGTTAAAGGAATAGTTTGTCATTTTGGGAAATGTGCTTATTTCCTTCTGTCCCATAGTTAGATGAGAAGTTTATCTAGTACAAAGACTGGAAAAAATGATGGTAAAATAAGCATATTTTCCCACATGTTGGACTTAAGCTTGAATGTTATTAATCACACCTGTACTTTCACTGCTATGACCATTTAAATGTCCTCCATGGAAAAAAAGTGTATTGCAGACTAAAAATGGAAATCCAGAGGAAGGTGAACATTCTTACAAAGGTCAGCAGCTTTCGATCATTTTTGACTGTGTTAACCAGGTTTCTCACTATCTGGATATAAGTCGTCTGTGTTTTTGGCATTGCTATATTAGCAACTTGCCGAAACAAGAGAACTGCTTGATTAACTGAACTAGAAAATAGTTCTTAATAAAGCTTACAGGCCTATGTTTGGTGTTGAATGAATGTGAAGGACATCTGACAAGAGAAAACTAAAATATGTATCAGGTGCAAACTCAATGACCTAGACAACCAGTTTTTCAGTTGTTTTTTTCCACACCCTTAGCTTAAGTAGCACCTGTTTAGGTTGCTGCAGGCAAGACACTTACAAATGAGCAGCAGTCTGCGTTATCTCTTTTCCTAGTCTCTCTCTTGCTCCATCCTCTGATCTACTTGTGACCAGAAGTCATCATGTATCAAGTCATACGACAGCCAAAATACCCCTCATAACCTCCTGTGCTCTGACCTGCAACGCCTCCAGACCTCGCCTCTTACCTCTCTCTAGTCAGTACTAACTGGACCGTCCCCCCACCGAACCTCAAACTTGGAAATCTAACAAGGTACCGGCAATGTGACTGAGGTTGTGTGCTGCTAGAGGTGAGGATTAACTGAGCCCAGCGGCTGGCGTTTGTAGTTGCTGATGTGCTTCAACCACAACAGCCCCGTGAACTTTAACCCCCTCTTCTGTCATCAGTCATCGTCCATCACTCTGTGAGAGACAGAGCTGCTTTTGTCTGCCTGTGGACTGACCAGCCTCAGCTGCTTTTTCTCACTTAGGAAGCCCACTCGGGACATGTCACTGCCATTTTGTAGTTGTCTGTGTTTAAGATTAGGGTACATGAAGTGAAACACTCTTTGTTAGCTGGAGGAAGCAGTGATAAGATTAAAACACGGGTCGCAAAGGGTCATAGTCAGTTAGGCTGTCCAAGAGGGATAGAAAACAAAAAAAGCTGTCTTTGGGACAAAGTAGCCTGTGCATAGGACTCACTTAATGTGATATTCATCCTCAGTATCCAAATTTATCTCCAGTACAGTTTCTTGTAGGAATATCTAAGAAACAAATGTCAGTTTATTGAAGTATGGCACAATAAGGCAGATCTTTGCCCTGCCATCAGTTCTTCAGGAGTGAAGAGTCCCCTAGAAAGCTGAACGTTCTTTACTGTTCTCAGATGAGGACACAACATGCTCAATGGGGAGATGTAGAGCACCATTGTGTAACTCCTATCCCCAGTTCCCATTGGAAGAGCCAGCCCAGTGTGTGTGTAGAGGCTTTGTTGTTGTGCTGCTGTGAAGTCATGCATTAGGATAGCTTAGCAGTCGCCGAGAGGAGCTTTTTCTTTCTTTCTAATTACAGCATGGCCTGGTCCGGCCAGAGACCATTGTGCCCGAGTGCTGTGAATTCCCACAATGGAGCTGCTCAGCGGAGAACAATGAGTCAAATTCCTGCCTGTTCCCCGCAGGTTCAGATGCCGGGCTGACAAATAAAGACAGCAGAGTTACAGTGGCTTTGCTATTCTACACCCAGTAGCTTTCCCACTGGCCACCCCAGTGGGGATATTGGTTTGTGTTTGTGCATGTTTGTGTGTGTCCCTGTTTGTATGTGTGTGTTACAGAGTGGCTAGAGCTCCCACTGGGAGCACAGGGAGGGGTTGAAAGATGGGGGAGGTGAAGGAGGAGGGAGCTTGTTTCGTTCTTTTCTGTAGGAGGTGAAAGACTGTTCGGTCTTTTCTGGTGTAATCAAACCCCTGAGAACGAAAAGTTGGCGACCAAGAGCTGCATTGAGAGCATTGTTGATCAAAACTGATCAACATTTTTTCTTAAGACATGTCATGTACAAACCTGTTCTGCCCACACACACAGTGGGTCCAGAGCTATCATGTTCTTAAGAGATTGACCAATTGTCGGCCTGGCCTGTTATCAGATCTGATATTCAGAATTTTCCTAATTACTCAAATCTGTGTGTTTTGTGTCAGATTGTCAATAAACTATATTAATAATCTGAATCGACAAAGTGAATAGCAACTAAAATTAAATGTGGTAAGTGAAAAAGTGCAGTATTTGCCCCCAAAATGTAGTGAAACAGTACAGTACTTGCATCACTGGTTATTCAGAACTTTGACACTAAGATTTTCATTTTTACTGCAAATTTATATTTGTTCCAAATATCAATTGCTGGTACCAGCCCTGAAAAAAGCAAATTACTAATGTACTTGGCCATATAAAACACAATCTGCTGTTTTTGTGCTTCTCAACGGATGGGAAATGCTGAGAATATGACAAGAATAGCCCTGCCATTTGCAAGCCAAAGGGTTCTGTTGTTTACATTGCCAAAAATGTGTGCGTACACAGCCTTTAAGTAGGCTGCAGAGCTCCAAGGCCTCCAAAAGGGGCCAGTTCCACTTGTTGCAACCAGACTGGAATATCTTGGGCTCTTGCTTTCCCAGCTGTCCAGAAATATGCCTGCGTGTGTTTGTACGAAGATGCATCTCTACACTGAAACTGTTGTGTTGATAACCTGTTCTACGCATCAGTGATTACTCAATGGAAGATGGTGGGTGGTTAAAGGACCCCACAGTGAACAGCAGGTGCCATAATGTGACACACAGTCTGGCATTTCAAGTTACCTCCTATTCTGTGTTTGTTTATTGGCCACAGATTTCATTCAGATGCCTTCTTCTCTCTCATACATGGAAGGTCTCTCTGTATATGAAAACTGGTACTAGAATCAATTTGATTGCTTTAGATTGCTGCAGTTTGTCTTATATAGAGCCACTGTCAACCCATTTTTAATAGTTTTTTTATTTTGTGAGATTGAAAGTTAATGTTTTAATGACTCCTGTTTTTGTGTATTCCCATATAACATATAAGAAACTGACAGTTTAGTGTCTATTTATTTCACTGATTATTGTGTTAATTGCAATTTTTCACAAGGCTTTCATGAGTAGAATTATTAGTTTAATTTGATGATTGACATTCAGTCCAGTTTGAATCCATTCAAACTTCACAATGAACTTTGGGGGCTGCTATTTGTCTGGTCCTCTGCCACACAGCTACACCCACTTGCTCTGGTTTGAGGACATTTGCCAAGTGGTTCACAGAGGCCATAAAATGCAAAGCGTTTCATCCTGCACAGGCTTTTGAAAAGCATTCACACAGTTGTCCCTTGTGCCTCCCCCCTCGCTCAATTCACAATAACGTGACACTCTATCTCCTTTACTGGTTACTCTAGCTTTAATGAAAATTGATAGTCTCATACACCCCAGCAGCCATTGATCGAGGCCCAATAAATGTTTTATAAGCCCCACTGTAAGGACACCCCTATTTATTCAAAAGGTGTCAATGGTTGAGTCCAGAGGGAGAGATTGCTGTGGTAGTTTTCTCTTAGGGCCCCTGCATTCTGTGAGAGAGTAATACATTTTCTCTGCCATGCACTTTTACCCCTATTCTCAATCACTGGGGCCATGAAGTGGTAGGTCTCTGATGCACATAAACACACTTAGACTTGCTCCAACTCAAAGCTAATGCAGATCAGTTTGGACCCTGGGATTTCTAAACTATCTGAAGTCTGACTTTTAGGGTCAGTGAGCGTTTGGATATGTGGGGAGAAAACACTCCAATTAATGATGGAAGTGAAAATAGACTTGGGGAGAGGATAGGCCCCTCGTTCATCAATTAGTGGCTGCTTTCCTATATCTACTCTGTGTGGATGATATCGTGTGGTTTTACAACAGCCAAGCTAAAACAACAAACTGTGTAAGCCTCAGCAACTCTTATTGTAAGCTAAAGTTTCCCTGGTGCCCTTTCTTCTGGTTGGTGAGGAGGGTGGCACCATTCCGGAGGAAATGCCTTTTTAACACAGCAGGAAGGAGAAACTTCGCCCCCTCTGGATCCAACTCTTTCTTTTCATCTGATTGCATTAAGGGACTGGCCCAGTGTTTGTGTTTGTGCCGTTGTGGGTTCAGGCCAGTGCTCAGTCGCTGTAAGTCTTTACAATGTGAAGTGGATTCCCTCGCAGACTGATGGCCAGTCAGGGGTTAAGCTTAAAATTCTCTGAAGTCTTGCCGCGGAATTAGCATGCCAGGCAATGAGAAAAATCTAATGAAGCTAACTGGACTTGACTTGTGTGAAGGCTAATGGTTAACAAGTCATGATGGAATTTCCCTTTGATTCAGTGGAGATGACTTGAGGATTGAAAAAGCTTTCATAAGTGAACTTTGATGCCTTGATGGAATTTTAATGGCATTGGAGGGAGTCCTCTGTAGGTAGCGTGAGCCCAAGGGCTGTGTAGTGTGATTGTGATGTCAATTTATATAATAATCGTACCTCAAAGGGCTGCAATACCAGTATGTCAAGGAATCAGGAAGCAAGTAACTTGACTCATGTTCCTTATTTGTTTAGCTTTGTTAGTCTGTTAATCCTTTCAGTTTGATCCACCAACAAAAAAGTTCCAAAAATGCCCAATGGACACCAGCTTTTATTAAATACAGCGTGGGGTGGCGCTTCGGGTTAGCTGAGAAATGTCTGTAAAAGTAAAAGCTTTCTGTAAAAGTCCTGTAAGTCTGATGAAATATGTTCTACTGTGAAGCAGCTGTATCCATAAAGGTAGCTTATTTGCATTATGGACTGTGTGGGTGTGGTTTTATCTGACAGGTTTGACAACCCAAACATGTCTACCAAACAACCCACCAACCATCATCAGGTTATGATTTAAATGTTGTTAAATCCTGAGTGGTGGATGGAAGTATGTGACATATTTTTGCAATTGAGAACAGAAATTCAGCAATCTGTTATATGAAACAAATCAAAAGGGCTCCAACTTTGGCAGAAAATAGTCCCATTACTCATAGTTAGAAGCTGATTGAGAAATAACGATTTCAGGGCCCTTTGAAGGTTAACAAGTTTGTTTATACCTTTTATCAGTATTTTCTGTCCTTTTTTCATTTGGGACATCAAAAACAGAATATTTTCATTGTAGAATTTATGATTTGTGCTGTATTTTATCATTAGGTATTACAATTTTTAATTAATTCCATTAAACGTTTTGATCAGCAAAAGAAAATGTGTAACACAACATGTTTTGTATAACATGAGACAGTGCACAGATACCGACAGATGCAGTCTGAACTTGTTTGGTCAGTGGTTCACTACCATGATACACACACACGTCTTACTGTTATGCATACTTTCTGCAACACATGTGCAGACTGAGTGTCACAGAGGCATGAAGATATGAGGTGCCATTCACAAAATTGGCTCAGTGTCCATAGAGCACACTCATTGGGTCCATAACTTCATGCCCTACATTTGATATGGAAGCAGTTATCTGCTGTTGAGTTACATGTTCCTAAAAAAAGTCAAGCTTTTTGTGACTTGAATGTCAAACTGATAATCGATCTGCCAAATCCTCTCTCATGCTGAAGAATATTATTTGTGTGCAAGTGTGTGTGTGTGGTACGATGTGAGTGAGTTAGTGTGTCTTCCAGCTGACGGGTCTTTCAGAAAAGCAGGGCACAGGGCCATGTATCTGCAGCTGCCCCCTCTCTGTGCGCTCTTTGATGGGGAGAAAGATGGTGTTTACTTCTAGACACACAACTAGACACGACATACACAAAGACTTGTTCTTCACTATGTTGTCTCAACACTACTTGAAGATCCACTGAGGGACACATTGCGTGCATAGGGAGGGAATGTTTGGGAGTTTGTTTATGGCAACATTCTGTATACAACTACATCATGATAAGAGCCTGTTGCAGTCAGTAAACTACAGTACACAGTATATTCATGTGAACACACCCTTGTGTGTTCAATGACCAGAGCAGTTGGTTGAGCAACGGTCCATCTCATGTGTTGTTGGTCGTCCCTGGCACGTTTATTAAAACACACACACACACTTGTACACTCACAAATATAGCAGTCCATTGTTTAACCAGCTCCGCAGACTTAGAGGTCTCAACCGTTACTGTGTGTTTATATGGCAAAGATAGCTGTCACACCTGTTCCTTATCTGCACTGCACGCACACACGCACACGCTATTAGGACACTTGCTGATTAAAATTTCAGATACAGTAGTTGAGCTTAAGTTGGCTCTATAATTTTTTAACTGGGGTCAAACAGCTCTTGGAAACGACAGTTGAACTGTAGCAGACTGATCCGTACTCTTAATGTTTGTCTAATTAGTCTCTGTATTTGCCTTTTTCATCTCCAGGTTTAGATGACAGCCTGCAGCAATATGTGAGCAACTTTGAGCGGGAAAAGATCAGTGGGGAGCAGTTATTGAAGATCACGCATCAAGACCTGGAGGAGCTCGGAGTGGCCAGGATTGGACACCAGGAGCTGGTGTTGGAGGCTGTCGATCTACTCTGCGCTCTGGTCAGTAGATCTCTGCTGCAAATGTGTGTTTCTAATTTAAATACTGTATCAGGAATATTACAGCATAATTATTAATAGCATAATTGTGGTATGTGACCGAATCTCCAGGAAGTATTTGTAACAAAGCATGGGCTCGCCTTTGGTCACTGCCCCCCCTTGTACCTCGCTCTCAGGGTCTGCATTCACTAAAAACTCAGCCTGTAGTTTATGGTTGGGCAGCTAAAGGAAGCAGCGACGCAGAAAGGCTCATCATTTCCCACACAGCTCAGCGGGGTGTGGAGGCACCACAACACATGAAACAGCCTGAGGACACTGGGGAACAGCAGTGTCACTCCGAGAAGAGGAAAGATGAGGTCGTAGGGGGCTCAGTTTGGTAGTACGAAGCTGTGTGAGATTATTAGAAGCAGTTATGGTAATCATGTTGCAATGAATGACAGTTTGATCTGTTTGACAGATAAGATGACATCTCTTTCCACTCAAAGTTTCCTTCATACAGAAAATGCATAAAGCTATGTTATTTTTGGTCTCTGTTTTCATAAATGGAGATCCCAGGCAGATTATTCTTACTGCTGCAGCCGTCTACTCACCTGAGCCATCTTGCTTAGTTCAATTATAGATCCCCATGTTTGGCTCTTATTAGTCGCTCTGGGAGCGAACCAACCTCTGTCCATCATCACAGCTCCCAGAAGAACTGCCAACAAATATTTCTCTGCCTTTAACTTGTGAGCACGTAAAGAGCGATGAAAAGCTTCCATGCTCCAACTGAAAGAGAAGCAGGTTTTCCAGCAGATGGGATCGATTTGGAGTTTTATCACTTCCTGTGCCATAAAAGTCCCAGATTTGGCTCCCTGCGTTTTGATCAGTGTCAGCATTTCTGTCTTTATGCTCTCTTAAAATGCTGTACATTAATCCTTTGGAGCGAGGTATTTTTACCCTGAAGAAACTTAGAAGTTCAATTTCCACTTTCCTACATGATGCTGCATCTTGTTACCATGCTGATCTTAAAACTGTAGTTGGAATGGGTTGGGATCAACAGATTTTATGGCTCAAGAACATGTGATTTGTCACCTCTGCACACTGAGCTAGTATGATATACAGTCTGCACCTATGCTAGGAATAACTTTTGATGACCCAGGTCAAACCAGAAAGTGCACAGGTTACATTAATTCGTCTTCTCTCCTTTGTTGCGCCTTTATTCTGCCTTGCCATCCTGTATTTAAGGTACAAAGCGGTATGGGAGGGTCACTGTTTTTCTGCCTCTGAGCTGGCAACGGAGGTAGTGACAATCGCATATGACAAGGGGGGGGGGGTTAAATGATTGTTATTGCAATGTTATGCCATTGTTTAGCAAGCGCTGTCTGACATGTATTTAAAACACACTGGAACAGCATTATTCAGCCATTGTTTGGTTCAGTGTAAACAAACAAAGGTGGTGTAAAGAAGGGCATTTGTTGCTGGTGGTATTGCGTGATCTGACAGTGGACACCTGGAAGCACTTGGCACATACCACACCTTTTTTGTTTTGAAAGATTTATTCATCATAGACTATGTAAACCATATGGTACATCATGGGGTCCATAACTTCTTTAACTATCACAGTAATCAGGCGCAGATTTTTGTTCACCCCTAGAATGTCAACATCAAGGCAGTGAATCTGAAGTCATTTTCCTCTCGAACAGCATCATAAATTATGCTTCCAAAGTGCTTCCTCAGCATGGTTTTGTTATTTTAAGTGAACCCTTTTCTTTGCACGTGAACTTCATTCCCCTATCAAAATGTACTGTTAGTTTCAAATACCATGTCTGTGTGTGGTTATATGCACTCATATGTAAATTAGTAAGGGTTCAGTAAGGCGATTAAGACCAGGAATGCTGAACTCTGAGCAACCGTTCACCTCTGACTGAAGCAGTTCAGCGAAATGTTTTTTGTCCGATAGGGGTTTCCTTAATAAGAATGAGACCTTGGCCCTCCAGCGGCCCCATGGGAGGAAGTGAGGCCCCCGATTCAATTAGCTTTAACTGAGGCAAGGTCACTGCTACCGACAGGATCACAGGCCACCATCACCTGAAATCCCCACACACTCCCCCCCGACTTTCTCTTTTTTTGTTTACTGTTAGGTCAGGCACTTCCTGTTGAAGCAGTCTCATTCATCTTAGTGACACTTTGCTGTTTGTCTTTGCTCTTGAATTTCAAATGTTTTAAGCAATGGCACATACTACAAATTTGGCCCTTATCATAGTACTTTTTATATATCTGGGACCAGAGCTGTCCTGTTAGCAGTTTCAAACCTGAATCCAAATGAATGATGGCCTAACATACAACCCCCACCACCCTTTAGGAAACATTCATGCTCATGCTTCTCTTCCACCCAAAAGCTATCAATAACAAATTGCTGTCTAGGGACAAAGAAAGAACATTTCAATTAATTTTACTGAGCCATGATGTCTTCTGCAGAGTCAGTGTTGAAACCCAACACTTCTTTATTTATTCTCAGACCCTAGTGACCCTCACAGCGCAGCGTGATATTCACACACACATTAGCTCTCTGCAGCAGTGATTGAACATACAGTATATGACAGATCATCTGGCCTCGTCATGAGCTGCTTTAAATGTATTTTACCATTGCCTAGGGCTGAATCTGTCCCAAGGTATAATGTAACACTTAACCTTAGATGGCACATCATAGCAACACACTCTGTGTAGCCTTCAGGCATTTGTATCTTTTCTTTAAAGTCAAGTCAGATCCATGTAACGCCTGTGGTGAGGGCAGGAAGCGCTGTGTTGTGATAGCCGTTCTCCATTTCTCCCGACGACACATATACCAGTGTGTAGTATATACTTCAAAGAGCCCCAACTCGAGCCAACACCAAAAAGCTTCTGGCATCTTGATTCTAGATTAACTGAATGTCTATAAAAAGGCACTGAAATAACGTAAATGTGGCTTGAAATGCTGTTACGAGAATGAAAAATTGTATTTGACTGGAACCACAGATTTCGCTCAGACTTGGCTTTTAGCTCAGCTGGCAGTGTGGGACAAAAGCTCGCTGGACATCTGTGGGCCAGTAAGAACTGCTGTGACTGTGTGATTAGCCTGCTAATGAAAAAGCCAGGAGAGACGTTTGATCTGTTAAAGGCTCCCACTGCCTTTGTGCTACTTTCACTGTGAGTGACTGAATGAGAAACCCAAACATCAAATGCTTTCTTTCCTTTTTTCCGTATGTTCCCTTAGTATGTTTACTTATCTTTGATGGTGTTTCAACAAGCCATGTCATGCCAAGTTTACCATGAGTAAAGCCATGTACAGCTACTGTTTGACTAGCTCAATCATACCAGTGAATCATTCCGTATTGACACAAGTGGAAAGATTTTCTCATGTTGGAGGGAGGCAGTGGAATAAAAGTAGAAACTAACCACTTGCAGATCTCCTTCATTGTTTTCCAAACACGTGCCGTTTTGCTCCTTGCAAAGCATATTTGGCTACTGGCACTCACACATTACAGCAGCATTGCTGGCAGCGATGCAACACCATGTAAACTGATATTTTCCCGGACAGGAGCCAGGCTACCCATCCTCTGCTTACCTTTAACCAAAACATTATTCCACACCTATTTATTCAGTCAAAACATTTGCAAAAACAAGCTCTTTAAAAATATTTGACATGTTGTCATGCTAAGTGTCAGATAAATGCTTTACCCTCAAAAAACAAATGTGCATGCTGCTGCAACTGAGTGCCCTGCAGTAGTTCAGTCCACAGCTGGTCTATAGTACTGTACTCAGTGACCCTTGAAGACAGAGAGCTCAGTCGCTTTTGTGCTTGTGAATAACCTATAAATTGAAGGAATGCAAAAGCAGGAAACAACCCAGGCTCAAGAATGCAGACTTTGCTCTACTTGATAGGAATCAGGGGATGGCACGTGCATGCCTTGGAACAAACCTGAAGACTGGAGGGTAAATTTCATGCCCGATCTGTCCTCACAGACAAGTGCACGTAAATTATATCTTTCAAAGAAATGATTACAGCCCCCCCATTGTACAGGAAACAACACGTTTTATTGGGAATAAGACTCCACTGTTGTACAAAATGAGAAAATACCTCCCAGGTCTAGACTGTGTTGAAGGGTTGTTTGCTTTGATCTTAAGTTTGATTGACTATATAATTCCTACCTCAATCATTTGACCTAGTTGTGCATTGATTTATTGTTTCAGAACTATGGGGTAGAGACGGACAACTTGAAGAATCTGGTGGTGAGGATGAGAGCTGCCACCAACAGTCTGCACATGGCCACATCCGACCGCAGGAAAAGCCCAGCATATGATGGCAGCACCTCACGCAAGCCACCCAACGACTTCCTCACCTCTGTGGTGGAGCTGATCGGTGCTGCAAAGAGCCTTCTGGCTTGGCTCGACAGGTAAGAACAATTTTATAACCACCTACCTGTGCACTGAATTAGATCAGATTTCAGATGGGCTGCAATAAAACACTGCTTAAACTAGCTGCACATGCACATGTAGATACTTTAGATTTTAGTTGGTCTCTTTATCAGAATTTTTTTTCTCAAAGCAGAACCTTGAGGAGAAACGGGTATAACGATATTTGTATTCATATTTTTGGCATAGTTGAAATAAACAACATCATCTTTGGCATCAAGTTAGCAATCGTTATTGTATATATCCATGCTGTTGGCCAAGTTAACACTCTAGAGTCCCCTCTGCTATCCTGTGACCTGCTCCACAACGCATTACACCATAAAAGCAGAGCATATTAAGCAGGTTGCCAGGATTAAGTGTTAGCAGGCTGAAATTAAGCTTCTCTTTTTGTGGCAGGTCTGGCTAAAGCTGGTAAGGTGACGTCAGGATATAAATGGTAGTTGTTATGTCGAGATGAGAGCAGTCCAGCAGCCTTTAAAAGTGCTGTGCTCAATGTTAAATCACATCTGTGAGGTTCACATTAAGTTCAGATTTTTGATTAAAAAATTTTAAAAAATGGATTGGACAAAGTGGTTGTGTTAATACTATGTATCGATTTAAAGTTTCTTAATAGGTTTTCTTCAGGCATAATTTGATATAATGAGCCACAATCACACATTTTGAATATGTTTGGGTGTAACATTCTTGAGTTACAACCAAGTCTGTCGGTGACCTGTCACCCAAACAGTAATCAGAGCAAGGGTCACTGAGTCTATTAAACGGTATAGTGTTAACAAGTCATAGCTGACTTCACATCAGTAGATCACATATGCTCCCACATGCTTTATTAGATACACCTATACAATCCGATGCTATCCAGTTCAACAGCTCAGCTACATTTTCTTCATGAAGTTTATAATGGCTGGGTTTTGTGCAAACTTTCCGAGGGTTTTAATTAATCTATGTTTCTTTTACTGCAGTCATAATTAGATTTGGTTTACTGGAGTGCATTATATTCAATGTGTTTCTATTTTCCTTCCTCCTTAATTTTTGTACTGGGGCAGGCAAAATAACAGAAACACCTCTCAGTATAATGCAGCCAGAGCTGAAACTGATTATTTTCTTGATTAATCGATTAGTTGTCTGGTCCAAAAATGTCAGAAAATAATGAAAAATGTCTGATAAGTGTTTCCCAAATCCCAGGGTGAGGTCCTCAAAAGTCTTGTTTTTTCAAAAAGACATTTAAAGTGCAATATGTAACAATTTGGATACATACATACATACTAAAAAACAAATCGGGGACAGCATATCACCAGAGTAACCACTAACTGCTACTAACTGTAGCTGCAGTTAGCTCAGTTAGCCATGCAGCTAGCGGTCCCAAACTGGGGCTCAGGGCACCGAGTGTTTATACCACTTACAAAGGAGCTTTGGACCGCAACAGGCTGGGGCTAGCTGGTTGGCATGCTCACATCAGTAGTTATCTCTGCAACACAGTACATAGACATCATAGCATCGTCATAAACTTTTATTTCTTCACTTTCTGTTGATAATTTCTTTTGTTTATTTTTGTATGTTTCAACTAAAATCTTACATAGCACACCTTTTAAGTTTACTATCGTGAATGAGTAAAGAAATCAGAAAATATTCACCTTTTAAAAAGCTGGAGTCAGATTTTTGTCTTCTTTTCTTTAAAAAGAGTACTTAAACTGATAAATCAATTATCAAAATAGTTGTTGATTAATGTCATTGTTGACAACTAATCAATCAATCGTTGCAGGTCTAAATGCAACTGAGCTGCTGTATTGGATTAGATTAGATTATACGTAAGTGTTATAAGTGTGCCTAATAAAGTGGTGTTTCTGTTTTAAACATTATTATTTGGTACATGACGCTGAATATCAAACATTGTTGTCATATGTTTTGATTTTAAAATAATACAGTCATGGAGTTTAATGAGTAAACCAGATCTGGTTCTTAATGTTCTCCCTTTCCTTCTTTGTCTGCTTACAGGACACCTTTGACAGGGATCAGTGACTTCACAACCACCAAGAACAAGATCATTCAGCTGTGCCTGGAGCTCACCACCACAGTTCAACAGGTCTGCACGCTAGTTAGCTCAACAACACACGTGTAGCCAGCCCCTGGGAAACACATACACACAATAGCTGTGTTTTCCACTGAGCACATACCAGCCAGAGGGCACAGACATGCAGGATAAAGTGTAGGAGAAGAGAGTTATGGGAAATGTGGTCTGGCAGCCATGACATAAGCCTGAAGCCAGCAGTCTGAGCACATTATTGCAAACACCGATGTTTTTCTTGGGATCTTTTCCTCCTCATGCTGGCTAATGAGGAGACCCCCTTCGTGCGGGGACGTTTTAATGGTAAACGTCGCTTTTGTGTTTCCAGTTTCATAAAACCCCATTGGCGCACTTTTAAAGGTGGCTGCCAACAGTCCCTAGGCTGCCGTACTCCCTCAGCCATGTGGTTCCTGTTTTTGCTTCTCCATGATGCTCGCAGTGGGAGACCAAACTGTCTGAAAGAGCTTCCTGTGTGTAGCTTTAACGCAGGGATAAGGAGGTGGTCCATCTAACGGTTAGATAGATGGTTTAAACAGAGCATCAGGATACATGTACTATATTTCACAACTTTCTGCAGAGAATTGCTCCAGCATTGCATCATGATACAATTGGCTTTCCTTCTGTCACTCGCATCGCCAGTAGTGGTTGGTCGTATACATATATGTCTTAAACAAAAGGGAGACAGTGATTTCCCTTTTCTTTCAGTATCAAAACCATTAGCTTGTATGTACAAATTATTCTCCCTAAAGGGTTTCACTTAACTAAAGCCCTGTAAGCAACTCATTTTACACTGCCGGTGAAAGTGGCTGCCGAGACTGCAGGTGTCACTTTTAGAGGGTTATTGCATCAAAATAAATTCCTTTCCCAGAGTGCCCATTTCCTTGCCAGAGTCTGGGATTTCAGCACCTCTGGTGATTTACTGTGGGTGTCTCGGTCATGGTCATCCAGCAGAAGTGGGGGTATACATTTCCCACACTGCCATGTGGAGTGGAGAGGTTATGGTGTAGAATAAACTCCTGATAGGTGCTGAAAGAGTCTTGTAAGACTGCGGGGATTATTTTCTCCCAATGAGTGGAGGAGGGATGCAGTTTAGCCCTCAATATCAGCTCATAGCAACATATGTAACTGCAGAAAACACAGTGTCTCAACTTGCACACAAATTGCAGCGCATTAGTCTGCCTTTGCTTTGTGCAGGCCAGAGTATGAGCCACTGGTCAATAAAATGGGTTGCACAGACAGACTGCCACAGTGATTAGTTTTATGATGGGGGAGGACCGCGTGAGGTTTGCCCAGCTTGTTCATGAACTTCAGCCAAGAATTAGAGCTTTTCAGATCACACAATTTATGTGTTCTGCCTGAATGAAGCCTGTGTGTACACACACAATAGGACACGGCTATAAAACTGTGAACGCATCACCCATCTTGGCTGACCCATCATATGTGGAGGTCATTCTCTTTCAAAGATCGCATTTTCATCCATCCCCTGTGTCTTTTATCTGTGCTTCCCACTGAATTGTTGGATCAGCTATGAAGTTTATTTCTCTCTGTTTTTAACAGAAAAACAGATTCCATTATGTAAGCCAAATACTGAAGTTAAAACCAATATATCCATCACAAGTAGATGTGTTATGAATAACATGACGTCAGAGGGCCAGGTCTAAGGTTTTGCAGTCCACAGACTTTATTCACGCCGGTGTTAAGGCAGCTATACTCCAGGTTCCTGCACTGTGCCAGCACTCCTCTCTCTCGGCCACTTCATTGCTCGACCATGCAAATCCGCTCTGGTGGCGGATCAAAGGCCCAGAGAGCAGCACACAGAAAGTCATCTGATCCACACCGGCTGTGGGATCAAGTCCATAACGTGAGGGATCAGTACACCCGGGGAATTGTACCTCAGCCTCTCTCTGTGCTTAGTTATGATCTGGCTCCTGTCTACTAATGGGACTTTGGGTTTGACAAAAGATATGGGATTCATTTGGATATCACGAACAGATCTTAGAAGGATTATCTGTGAGGCGACATTCACGATTTGACTATGAAACAAGCGAACTGTTCCATAAATGTCAAAGCTTGGTGGGAGATGTGCCAAGCTATGTCTGCGGCACATAATGATACTGTTTTGTTTCACGACCTCTAAACATCGAAATATGTATTTTTAGCTCATCCCTCTTGGCCCAGTCAACAGTGTAGTCATCCAAACATTGGCCAGTCTCTGACAGAAATATGCAGTTACATGTTTATGCGAGAGTTGCCAAATTCCTTCTGAAACCACCATATGATTCTTGGCGGACTTTAGAAAATACATTGTATGGAAACATTTTGGGACCACTATATATCAAATGAAAACTATTATGATAGCGTTTTTACCTTCTAAATGTTTCCATTGGCTTTCAGTCCCTGTGTCTCCCCCCTTCTAAGTAAGGGAATGTGGTAAAGTCACATGTATGTAATTCTTTACCAAGTCCTTCAAACAGGCACTTAAAGGCAGATTGAAAATAATATCTAGGGAACACAGGATGCCGTCTTTTTTTATGTGAAGCCATCGCTCACAGCCGCAGACGAAGTCTTGTAAATGCAAACAAACCAACAGTATGACAAGCCAAGTGCATTTGAAAACAGACTCTCCCCTTTAGCCCAGTGGAATGTGCAAGCTATGGAAATATGGAAAAACTTGCTCGACCCCCATTCGCTGTCTGCACAATGGATTTACAAAGAGCAACAGAGCTGGCTTTGTACACGGCACATGCCTATGCATGCACTAATACTGCCAGGGCCACAACACCAATTTCCCCTTTATTTTGCATTAACAAAGGCTTGTGGCTTGTGAGGGCTCTGTTGAAGTAGATTTTCTGTGCTCACTAGTTTTGACAGGAGCATTTCACCTGTGTTTTGATGGATGCCTTCCCTTGGGGCATTCCCACCACACATGCACATGCACTGAGAGCCCCCCCTGCCTAACCAGAGGCCCTTTCACCACCAACAACACAGTTGTCAGGGGAGGCCGCTGCCTCAGCTGTGTCCCGTCCAGCTGCAGTCTATTAGTGCTGTGTTGGGACTCTTGGAGGGGACCATGGTCAGTCTCTCAGCTGACTTTGCAGAATTTATTGTTGGTTCTCGCCCCCAAATGATCAAGATCACAGCTTCTGTGTCCAGAATCCCCTGCGTCCACCAGCCCACCCACATACTTTCAACTGTGGAAAGCAGTGATGCATCCAAATGCTCGCAGAAAACCAAAGCACTATTTAGATGAGTTTCTGAACATCAATGCATGTTTTACCCGATCGTTCCCTACCATCTTATCTGCACATTGTTTCTATATGACTGTTAGTATGGTATTTACGTTCCAATATAGTTTACCAAACCACACAGCAATTATAGCTTCCCCAGAATTTAGGCAGAGAGGTCATTTGAATCTAAAAGCTGTTTATTTGTGGCTGTTCTCCATTTTCTCAGTTCTATATATGGAATGCTGATTATATCCTATTCACCCAACCCCTATACTTTTTCCGCTCTCTCTAGCCATTGAATAGCCTCTTCCCTGTTGTTTACTTGCTTACCCGTCTAATCTGTCATAACTGTCTTCTGTGTAACAGGACTGCAGTGTTTACGAGATGGAAGAGAAGATCCTGGAAGTTGTAAGTTTACTGCACCTCTTTTCTTTGTTTCCTGTAATGTAAAGTAAATAAGACCCTGAGGTTCTTATATAGGGGGAAAAGGTCTGGTTGATCATTTGGGTGAATTTGTCTTTACGTAGAGATTGTGTGACATGCTCTCAGGAGCAAGGTCAGATTTCTGGATGAATAGAGCTGACTGGTCTATAGGCTTGCCAACGGAGGAGGCGGCACTAATACGCCCCGGCCATCAATCAGTGTTTCCTGTTGCTGACACTCTCCAGACCCCTTGGGCTAATACTAGGCTTCCTCTTAGCATTCTGTCTCTCTCATAGACAACCCAAGTGAAGTTCACGTTAATGCTCTTTGTCCATTTCTTTGTTTCATACTATTTTGCATTTCCCTGCTCTTGTCTTTGTTCTCATCTTTGTTCCCAGCTTTTTCTCACCCTGCTTATTTTTTGATTGTGCTACATTTAATTTTCCACCATTTTCTGTTTTTATCTCTCTCATTTCTTTGCCATCGTTCTCCATAAGCTTAACTAAAGCTTCACAGATAGACCCCTCTAATGAAGACAAATGACAGTTTTTGTCCTGAAACAAGAAAGGGAGGAAGCAGAAAGAAGGGTGGTGCACACAATGCTGATCTTAGTGTTGTGTGTGCACTGGTATGTCCAGTTAATAGCACTCTAATGGTCCCTTTTTAGCAGATTTAGCCTAAACATAAACATACACACAGGCAAGTACACAGAGGGAAATTACTGATGAAGGCTAAGGTCTTTGTGTCACGAGTTGCTGCGTAACATGACTTGTTCCAACCTGTAAAACACACAGTATTGCCACTGGTAATTAAATTCACAATACATCATTAGAGGACACTGCTTAAAATCACTGTGAGAAGTTTCTTGTGTTGTCATTTTATTAATTTCTGTTTGTTATTTTGCATTTTCCTCTGCAGTCTAAGATTTTGAACAACATCTGTGATCAGACCGTGAGAACCACATCTGACCCCCTGATGAGCCAGTCGGCCTGCTTGGAAGAAGTCCAGCTGACCAATATCAAACCAGGAGAGGGTCTGGTAAGGAATGCTGGGAGATCGTCTTCCTCTATTTCTTCTGCCTTATGGGTTTGCAGGCCAGGAATGCATGCAATGTGTGTCAAATTGGGACCCTCACATCCCTCTGGGAGTATAATATTTTTACTGAAACCATTAATAGTGATTTTTTGTTTTGTTTTTTTTTGCTGTAGGGGATGTACATCAAGTCTACCTATGATGGGTTACATGTCATCACAGGAACCACAGAGCATGTAAGTATGAGAATATGCTGACCACAAGAATACATTCAGCCCTTTTCAGTGCTCGATTTTTTTGTTACTATTTAAAATGAAACAAGAGGGACTGGTTGTAGTTCAGATCGAAGCAGTTGGCCATCACACAAAAGCTTATTATATCTGTTGAAAAGACACCTCATTCTCATCCTCCTCTTCATCCTCCTCCTCTGCTGAGTGCACACTGACTTATCTGAAGGAGTCAAGAACTGCTCATCCGTAAAGGCAATTGTTTGTTTGCTTCTGCACTCCAGTAACCAGTAAATATCACAAACAGCCTCCACAAAAAGAAGTCCTACCTTTTCCCCACACTGAGACAACAAGTTGGTGACTAATGCACCAGCATCACTGCCACGGTCGGATCCTCACGCCTCGGGTGCTTAATCATGACCTGAATCATCATCAATAATGATTTGTTAATCCCGTTTGACATCCGTGTGACATGAAAAACAATTCAAGTGTTATTCATACACACAGAGGGTGTTTGTTTTTTCTCACGATTTCAACTTGTTTGTTCATCTGATATTTACTGTTTGAACAGAGAGTTTCAAAGGCAGGAATGGCAGTCACTTCAATTTAAAAAGGTTTTGTGAAGGTGTGTGCCAGCAGGTGAAAGTGGTTTATCAGGCTTTGACTTTGTACTTGTTTGTTCTTTAGTCACCTGCAGACCTGACCAGGAAGATCCATGCTGGTGATGAGGTGATACAGGTTAACCAGCAAACAGTGGTAAGAACCTGTCGTCGTTTATTTTGTCCTTAGACATCTACATATTCGACTGTACACATTCTTGGTACTCACTATAAATATTAATGGACCGTATGTGTTTCCTGTCAACCAGGTGGGCTGGCAGCTGAAAAACCTGGTTATGAAACTGAGGGAGGACCCCAAAGGTGTTGTTCTACTCCTTAAGAAGAGGCCCACAGGCACGACAGGTTTCACCCCCGCCCCGCTCAAGAACATGCGCTGGAAGCCCCCAGTACCACAGGTACATGCACACAAGCTCCCACACTTACTCCTTTCATTATGGAAGATCAACGAAAGCCTGTGCCGTCTAGTCATTGTCAACCAATTATCAGCTTTTAGGGAGTTGGTTCCAAGATGACAAGTTCAGACAAGTGTCGCCGAGCCACCCTGAAAATGCTGCCAGCTGAATTGAATGCAGCATTGAGTGCACAGAATCGGAGCAAACAAAGTCTCATGATGTCATTCAGTCTAGGAGATAAAGCTGCCAGCCTGTAGTGTTGGAGTCTGGTTAGATTAGTATCTGGTTTATTAAAAATAAAGTGCCCAGATGCTGCCATTAAAAAAGAAGACAAAGGCACTTTGGATAATTTATGTTATTCGGGTTCACCGAAGAAAAAAACACCCCAATCGTCTATTGTTCAAATAAAGGTCAGTGGTAGCAGATAAATATTGAACTAACAAGGTTATGTGACTGAAATCTAATTTGTTGTTCTCCCTCATGTGAACACATTAGGCTTAACTTAGCTCTTAACCACATCTCCGCACCTGAGTCCCCTTTAACAGAGACAATAAGCCTCTTGTAAACGAAGACTACCCAATTTCAAGCTCTGGCATTATCTTATCATGCGTAGCCTGTTTTATAGCCTGAGAAGGCAAGACGAGACGATATCAGATAAGAGTGGGTTTCTCAAAACAACAAAGAGCCTTTCAACACAAAGGTGGCCATGTCAACATGTCCAACAGCGTCTTGTTTAAACAAGAAGTCTGGCATATCAGAGTTAGCCATCTCAGTTTATCTGCGATAATAAGGCTCCAGAAGCCAAAACATAGACAACGTACACCCTGATCCAGGAATGAATGACACTGTCTTTGTAATGCTGTATAATTTGTACACATGGGAGCTATTTGGAAGAGGAAATCGGGGGGAATGATTCATGAGATCTCAAATCAGATGTTCAGTTTAGCATTAATCCATCACATCCACTTCCCTGTATCACCAGACATATCATTTAGGTCTGATGAGAACAGCGGTAAGTACGAGTTGTACATCCAGTCAAGGACACAGTGTTGACGAGTGTTGGGAAACATAACTGTGGTAAATGAGTACAGTTTTAAGTACATGTCTAGTTGGCTATTTTGGAGTTCACTTGCAATTTTTCCGTACCTCAAACAAGAAGGTTTAAACTCAGGGAGACGCAGTCAAGCACTTACATGTCTCACCACATGTGGTAAACTCCTCCCAGTTGTCAGCAAGTCTTATTTAGTCTTAATTTGGGATTTGGAAGAAACGGCAAGCAATGACTTAATTTGTTTTCGAGGGTAAACTGATATCCTGTTTACATACAGTACATGCAGAAGAGGCATATTTGGGATAACAGAAAACTTGATGTTATTTAATTTGTGTGACAACTAAATTATGCTGTGTTTTTCAGAACAATTCCTCCTTGATCAGAACCCAGTCTCCCTGCGGCTCAGCCAACGGATCAACCAAAAAGGAGAAGCCGGCTCTCCTGGACTTATACATCCCCCCTCCTCCTCAGATGCCATACACCCCACGGTGAGCTGTTGCATTTCATATGCCAAGCGCAGTATTTTATGAGGCTTTTTAGTTCTAAAAGTTAGAGAATAAAACACAAGCAGCAAGACCAACTGCCATCCTGCAGTCAATCTATGCAACATTTCCTCATCCAGGCCTTTGAGGCAGGTGGATAATGAGGGTGTCCCACACCCGTAACCGCTTTACCACCCACCCCTCCTACTGCACATTCTGTTCTGCTTGTCTTCAGCCCACTCTGCCCCCACCAGTCCCCCCATAGTCCTTACGCAACAGCTGTTTCATCCTCCACCTCCAGGAGATGACAGAACGTAGTCACATTCACTTAAAAATGTTAGACTGGGTTTTAGTTTGTTGGGCTGTCAGATTTATTTCACTGCGTTTATAGTGAAATTACATTATTTGCTTACAAATAATTATTATTGTGGTATACTATACACTGTGAAGTGGCATATTATGTTTTAATAGATAATTCGTTTCTCCGCACAGTGAGTCAAGAGCAGACACCTTCTCCAGCATTAGTAAAAGACCAAAGGGCTCTGAGTCACCCAACTCCTTCCTGGACCAGGAGAGCAGAAGACGCTGCACCATTGCAGATTATGACAAGCTAAGCGTTGGCTGCCCCATCGAGGCCAACGTGATTCAGCCCAGGATGAGGGAGCACAAGCCCTCGCGTGGTCAGTAATGTCTCATTCAGGGAATCTTATAAAAGATTCCACCAACGTTTATGGATTGAAAATATGATCTTAAAATAATGCATTTGATAAAAAATATTTCTCTTCCCTCTCTTGTCTACAGGGAAGCCCCGGCCCCTTTCAATGCCAGCGGACACCTGTGTTGGATTGGTAGATCCCTACGCTAAGCCATGGGCACAGGGAAGGAAAGGTATGTATGAGCATGCTTTCAGTTACTTGTGAAACACCTGTCATACCTCACTGGAAAAAATTACATCTTTAGAGTTTTACAAGGATACTTTTACATAGTCATGGTCATGAGCAACGAAGCTAAAAAACATAAACATAGTACACTCCACTGTCATTTGCAACCAATTAGAAAAACTTTCCAAAATTATTTTTTATGGAATTTCCCTTGACAATTTCATCCGTTCATCCTTTGGTCTGATAAAACGTCATGTTTAAAATGTGTCTAAATCAAAATAGCATTCATTATTTAACTTGGTTAATTAATATGAAGCTGGAGCCTGCAGTCAGGTAGCTTAGTTTAGCAGACAGTGGATAGAGCTTGCCTGAATCCATCCAAGCTTAACGATATCAGCCTATTAGCACCTCTCAAGCTCATTAATTTATGTTGTTTCTCATTTGAAGGATTTGAAACAAGATGTATAATCAGGATCCATACAAAAATAAATAAATAAATGACTGTTAGTAGCTACACGAAGGCACAGGAAGGTTGACAGGCATCTCCAGGATGTCACTGCTCCCTGCCAAGAAAGAGTCCTGCACTCAACCTCCTGTGAAAACCACAAATTGTAATTTTGACACTGTGGTTAGTGGAAATAAGTTTAGCAAGGTATAAGGTGTTAATTACTGTAGTGAGTGTTATAATTAGTGAGCTTTATAGAACCCAATAATTAGTGAGCTTTGGAGAAACTTGGAGATGTATTTTTTTACCATTGGACAGAGACAGGCTTGCTGTTTCCTCCTGTTTCCAGTCTTTATGCTAAGCTAAGCTAACTGGCTGCTGGCTCCAGCTCCACTTGGAGAGAGACAAATGGTATCATATTCTCATCAAGAAAGCTTTTGCTTCAATTTTTACCTGACGTATGGGACTCCAAGTCTCAAACGCTCTGGTATCAATAAACTTATGTTTTTTTTTTTATGATGTCAATATCATGTTCATAGAAACACCTTTTGTTGCTATTAATAAGCTTCTCATTAACTTCTCATTGTCTCCGTGCTTTAGGTGAAGACCTCCTGTATAGATACCTGAGCAATGAAAGGATCCCCACCATCGCAGAGGAGGTCCCCTCTGTGTCTCCACCCTACAGGCCTGCGGGGGAGCGCCACCTCGTCAGAGTGGACCACATCAGGGGCAGCCGCTACTACTCCAACTCAGACCTCCACAACAGCGCCACCATCCCCTACCAGGAGGACATGAGAAAGGCCCCCGTAGCCCCCGCCTCCAAGCGCACAACGGCAGAACGCTCACTACTGGTCAGTTGGATCACGCGGCTTAAGCTATTGACTCACTGATGATGCGCTTCCTGTCCGGGGCTTCCTGTTCCTGTCTGTCCTTCCTCAGTGCCTTTGATTTTTTAACGTCCAGCTGTTTTTTTGGCAGTTGCGGGCTTTCTCACACTCCTCTCTCCCCCAACCTCCATACTTCCCTGGTGTTACTACTACTACCAACTACTACTCCTCAACCAAACCTGCTTTTGTAGTACTCACGACTACATTACATCATCACCCCTCTAACACTGCCCACAACTCTCCTCGTCTCTGACTACAAGTCCCATCTCTGCCTCAAGAGCAAGAGGATACGGTTTGTTCAGGTTTAGGACTCTTTGGCCTTGTGTGCCATTTATGGACTCCTCTGTACATATTTATTAAGTTATATCATGTTTCAGTTGAAATGCTCTCTGGTACCATTATTTAATACTTCAGAAAACTTGCCGTACATCACTTCAGCTATTTGCTTATTTTAATTTTATTTGCATAGATAAGTCATAAAAATAAAACTTACTAAGTGAAACCAACACATTTTTTGTTAGTGAGACTGTGCTTTTTCTATCCATGTTTTTCTTTTCAAGTGACACTTTTGTGATCAGTTAGTTACATTACCTTCTGCCAAAGGTTGCCTCTTGTAAGCTATGCATATACTTCAGAAAGATTTTTATAGTCACTTTAGTTGACAATGCTGCATCGGTTGGTAAAAGGATGTTTATATCTTGTCACTGGCAAATATTTGTGCTGGTTTTAAAGCTATGCACTCTATTCAGTAAACTTGTATATCCTGTGTTTCAGTTTACTCTGCAATTACCCACCTAAAGGGCCTATAAATACAGCTGGTTGACAGTAATAAATGGTCTTTCTAAGCCAGTGTTTTGAACCAATCTTTGAGGACACAAAGGTCAAACGGCCTTCTATTAGCTCATGCTGTGGAGAGACGACAAATCACAGGAGACAGAATGACAGTATTATTTAAGAAACTACAGGGAAGAAGTGTCTGTTTTTGCTTTATCTGCCTTTTGTAAGTTTTGAATAGCGTTTTATTAAAAATTGCAGTTCGTGTCAGTGACCTTTTGTATTGTCTTTATTGTGGGTGTGGAATTACTGCTTAATATAAAACTATAATGTAGCATGTGGGATGATGTTTTTCTTTTAAAAAATTGCTGAACTGTTCTAGTTCAGTTAACATACTGAAAAATGCCATATTTATCATAACAATCTGTCAGTGAAGCGCAGCTTAAGTCATTAACTTCCACTCTCGAGCCTGCTGGCTTTCTAACCTGCTTTGACCTTTGAGGTGAACCCTGCCTCTGTTTTTTAAGCATGCGGTGAAACAGGATAGCTAATGTCAGGTTACCTTCTCTCTGTGTCTCAGATGGTGATGCTTATGCAACTGCTTCCCTCTTTGATGAACTTTAAAATTCCAGCTGGGGGACCATATGGCCAAAGCAGGTTTTCCATCAGGATCTTTATTCCTGCACATATGTTGCCTTTTAAACATTTAAAAGCCAGGTTAGGATTACTTTGCCTGACAGCTTTTGGCCATTTTCATTGATTTGAAGAAGCGTCTGCCTGGGACTGATCAGCACCTCTCATCAAGGAACTGAAGAACACCCCACCACTCTAATCTCTTTCCTCTTTGCCTGTGTCTCTTTGCGCATGAATCTACTGATGGTGATGGGCCTTTTTCTTATCTTTCCTCCACCTCTTCTTCCCTGCACCTTGCTCTGCCCAATCTTGCCAAGTTAGAGTCGCTTGTGGTCCTCACTAATTTGCACTGTCTTAAAAACCTGTGGTCTACCTAAACACTACTGCACTCTGTTAAACCCACTGTTAAGTTTGCTAACCACTAACATGTTCTGCCTGCACATCACAAATGGTTACATGGGAATGAATTACTGGTAGATTGTGCATGTGGAGTATTTATTTGTTAACTGATCACAAATCACAGACAGAGACATATGAATGTGATGAATGTTTTATTCTCAATGTCTTTTATTCCTATTCTGGAGAGGACTGAATCAGCAAAAAAATAGCGTGTAATCAAGTTTCAAGGCTACATATTATTAAACCTGTTCATAATTTGGTTGCCTGCTCGAGAAGATGCTGCCGTTTTATAGTTAACATACAGTATTACACGTACTGTAAAGTCATGTCGGAAAGGGTCAAAAGTACATTAAAAAGTTGGAAAACGACTAGAGCTTTGTCATATATTTTGTTGAGTTGTTGACTTAAATTATCCCAGATGTTTCCAACAATGTTCAGAATCCAGAAAAATCCATTCTTTTATTCAAGGTAATGGTGTGTTTCATTTGGTCAGGTCGCTGTAGCCTCCAGGAGTGAGAGAGTGAGGAAGGAAGCTGGGGAACGTGACTAAACAGAACATTTGTGCCTGGGTCACATCAGATTTTCATTAGCAGTAGTGGGTGTTTTACAATGACAACTACTCCCTTATTTCCACACTACTTAAGTCTTTTGTTTTGTTTTGTTTTTGTTTTGATTGAGAGACCCCTAGTGGCAAAAATTACATACTTTGCATGTAAGACAATTTTATGCCACTGATATAAAGGTAATATAACATGGTGCCAGTACACGCTTTCCAAGAGCAATGAACTTTTAACCCTTAAGACTTCTTATTGAGACATCGAGGGGGAATGTGAAATAAAAATTAAAATATCCTAAATAAATAAACAAAGAAAATTAAACCACTCCACCAAATAATAAAATTGACTCTGGCTCACTATGTACAATAAGGCAGGAACTCAATTATTGTGACAGGCCTAATCAACAATAGCTTTGAGGGTGTGTTAGTAAATCTCAATCCCACTGAGTCTTTCAGAGCAGCTACACCAGAACAGTTGACACCATCTCTAACGTTAACACATAAATCTTTATGTATCACAGGGGCCTGACTGGCACTCTAGCAGTGACTTCCTCAACCGGTGAGTTCTTCCCTTACTCCTACACACACATACACGGTGTTGTGTAGTCCATAGGTCAGATGAGAAACATTAGAACAGGGTGGGTCTACTTTTCCGACAGGGAGTGACCGTCAGCAGGCTGTGGAATCTTTATAAAACAGTGGGTCAGTGGGTGGGCTGCTTTTATGATCGGCGGAAATATGCCATAGATGAGCAGGGTGAGGTTCATAAAGAGCACAGAGAGAGAGAAAGACATACAGACAAACAGATGGCTGGAGGGTGAAAACCATTGAGTTACTTTCCAAGACGGTATATTAACTATTTGAGGGGAAATTTATATAATCAAATCAAATATATATATATATATATATATATATATTTCCTCTTACACTGTAGTGAAATTTATCCATCTAGATTGTTTTGGTTTGAGTTGTCGAGTTTTGGAGATATCCGCCACAGTGATGTCTGTCCTCTGCGCGATGATACGGCTGGCGGGTGTAGTATAGTAGGAAGAAAATAGTTCCTACATGAAACTGCTCACAACAAGGTCTGTTGATTATCTTGAATAACTGGGTCATGATGTCTGGAAAGAGACAGTGGTGTTGAATTTTTCAAATATATTTCTTGGTGCTTTGAGCACTAGTTCTAGTGCTGTCTAGTTCCATTACAACGGAGGAAAGGAAAACATCTCTATGGCTGATATCTCCAAAACTCTGCAACTCAAACTAAAACAATCTCTAGATGGATAAATAGCACTATGAGTAAGAGGAAACATATGTAATTTTGATTTTGGGGTGAACTGTCCCTTTAATCAATTTGCACTGGGGCTATGAGGTTCTGCAATGACATGGTTAGAGCTGCCTCCTCCTACACATCACTGCTCTGCTCCAGCCTGACCATTAAAATTAAAAGAAACCATCTTGGTTGATTCTCTTATTGAATTAGAGCAGAATTCTTCAAATATATGCAGAAGTGTGTTCAAAATGGCTTTTTATTGCTTTTTTGTATGTGAGCGAGGCTCGGAAGCATCGAAATAAAGAAATCTCAGCCTTATCAAACCTCTGCAGACAATTTCTTTTGTCGGAGCTGTACAAACCCTTTCACTCCCAGCTTATTATTAATAAATGGGTATATACAGTACATGTATGCCTTTTCAGAGACATTGATATCTCTCAGGACCTCGACTATCCAAGATGTTCCAACATGTCCCACACATCAACGTGTCCATCCTTTGCCATCCACCCCCAAGACACCTTCACATGCCGGAGCATCTTTAGAAATGTCACGGTTATGACAAATCCGGATTTTTCTACGCTCCTGACTATAAATAACCCCATCCCACTGCGAAACATGACGACATCCGAGGACTGCTGCTCCTCCGTCGCTTCATCCGTTGCCCCTGTGCTTCCTCCGGTCTTGGATGAAGGGCCTGAGGAGGTGTGACTCCCCACATTAACACCAAGATCGATGACTAAACGCCTCGCACAATACCCCCCTCCCTCACCGGCAGTTCTATTCTGAGAGCTGCACAAGAAACTCATGGCATCCGGTTTGTCACACGCTCGATCAAAACACATTACTCACATTTAGAATATATAGAGCGATGCTATAGTAAATCTTGCAGATAAGCAGTTGACTCATTGCTGGTGGAGGTTCATAAACATGCAAAACTGATGCACGCAACATGGTTTGATTGACAGTGGGTGTAATCAGGTGTCATATAAATTTTGGCATGTAAAGCTGTAAAAACAAACCAGTTTTTCCTCGTGACAAAGCATAAAATGTGACCATCAATTTGGTTATCTCCAAAAAAGTGAGGGCCGTTGTGTGTGGGCAGGAGAGCAGAGCATGTCTACATAAGTATTTGAAGTTGCAACACCTGCAAAAGAAACATCAGTAACTAGTAATTTACGCCGGAGACAAAGGCGTGAAAATGTATGGATGACAGGAGGAGGAGAGCACTGAAATGTCAGCAATGGCAAGGCAGGAAAAAATGAATTTCAGATTGTAGGGTGAGGCCGCGGCTGAGGTAAATCGACCACTTTGAGTTTCTTGTCTGCCCTTGCTGCTGTGGCCGCTTGCCAAATGTATTATCAGAAACCACTGGCACATTAACTAAAATGCCAACGCTTAAACAGTCTCCACGGGACCTGTTTTGTTCAGGCCATATCAAAGTAAGCCGGATTGGAACGCAGATAAAGATAATGAGTGGTTACGAAGGAGCTGGGGAGCAATAAGTATGTGTTGGAAATTTTCAAGAGACACTTGAGCTGATCTAAAGTATGATGGTTAGATAAAGCTTCTGACTGTACAAGACAATTTTACTGTAAAGTACTGATTAACGTCAACGCTGAGTATTGACTTTCTTTGTCTCTTACAGGTATAATCAGCCACACATACGGTCCTGGTCCTTCTCTCAAGCAGTAAGTATATTGTGTTGGGTCAGTTTGTCTAAACGCTATCAATCCCACTAATGAAAGAATGAGGTATGTACGATAAGTACAGTACGTGAGTGCATTTTCATGTGAGTGAGTTAGTCCACTGTGCACTGTAAGGAATGCCGCTGGCCTCAGCGTTGGCAGGAGGAGGTGAAACTGGAAGCCTCAATTACAAGCCCATTACAGTTCACACGCAGATAAGACAACATACACGCTTTGCCTCGCCCTCTCTATCAAACACAAACCACCAGAGCAGTATGCAACAATGCAACTTGTAGATCATGTGAACAGGTTCTGACTGTGGCCAGTCTGAATCCACACCATTATACTGTTGCTTTTTAGCCAGATACCTCACTAAGTATTTGATGGCTTTGGTCATCCTCTGACATTTCATCTAGAGCCAATTATCAATTAATCTAGAGAAACCTTCAGTTTCAAATTTGGGGTTTTGAATGACATATCTAGATAAGTATAGAGTGCTGGAGGAATGAGTCCTGAAACCCAGAGATAAGTTAGCATTTTTATCACTTCCAGTTCCCTTGTCCCGAAGTCAGTGGGTTTTTGAAAGGGATTTCAGTTTGATGCCTAAAGTAAGGTTACATGGTTTTTACACGTCATGTCAAAATGTGTAAGTATGATAAACTTGTTGTATGCCACAGAGCTTATTTTCCGCAATAGAACAAAATGTAATTGACGAATCCAATAGGCTTTTTGTCGAGGGAACGAGGGCGATGCTAACTTAGCCTTCAAAAATACGTCATCCCTGCAGCACTCATACCTTTCTTTTTACTTTTTGTGTGTACCACAGCTGCCCTTACCAAGTACATACTGTTGCATGCAGTATGCACACAGTTGGGACATACTACTTTGTCATAGCATTGGGCCTTGAACTTTGGCCCTCTTGCTCATATACCTGTCGCAGACTGAAGCATGAAATTTTAAGTAAAAAGAAAAAATATACAATTTGGAACGCAGCCAATGAACTGAAACCTGCCTGCACTCTCTCTGCAGCTCAGTCAATGTGATGTACCATCGAGTGTGGGTCAGAATAGCCAGAAAAGCATACTGCAAAATGTGAGCAGATGCAGCTATTTGGCGCTAATATGTAGTGGGACATATTAAATCTTTTTCTGGCATACTAAACAATAAGGTAGTATGGGTATTCGAACGCATCGTCTTCGCTCTTTTTCCTTACTGATTGTGCTACAAGTAGAAATTGATCCAGCCTCTATCGGCTGTGGCAAACGAAATGTAGTGACCACAGGGGTAAACTCAGGACTGCTTTGCTATCTCCGCACATACACACTTAGAGGCCATATACCACAGCACCATGAGTTACTGTCAATCCTTTAGTGGCACATACCACTCATACACCTCCACGGAGGTCAGATGGATTAGGCACACAGTCAGTAGTGGCATGTGAACAAATCACATTTGTACAGATTTATGGTTCAATGGCGACTTGTTGTTGCGGCAAACAAGAAAACCTTGACCCCTGCTGTCAGCGTCGATATAGAGTATAGTTTATTTTATAGCTTTCGATCCTTTGGATTATTTGTGTGCACTGTGAAAAATGGCACTTTAAAATAAGTACAAAACAAAGAATACAAGGACTGGAAATATACTTTGTTAGATTTATATGTTCTGCAGAGTGCACACCACATTTACTGTCATTCAATACTGCATTTAGAGCTACAGTGAGCACATGCAGCAGATCTAAACTGAGGTAGTGAGCAGTGCCAGGGCAACTGGACAGTTACTACCAACAGCAAGCGGGGGGCATGCAGCGCCATCAAACTGAGCAAGCTAGAATCTGATATCATTTCCAGCCCCGCACCCTTCCCCCTTTACACTGTGAGCGATTCCCCTGCTGAATAATAGCCACTCTGTTTGCCCCCCATCTCTCATTTCTCTCCCTCACAAACACACACACAGTTTCTGGGTGGGAGGAGGGGGGACACCAACTAAGTGCCGTGACAATTCTCAGCATGGATCGTGATGGGAGATTGAGTGCTACAATGGTGTGACCAATCTGCATTCCCGTGAGTCCTTCGGGCCTTTGACATGAGTCACAGGCCAGATTACCTCACTTCCACCCAAACATAGCTGCAGCGAAATGCCCCTTTAAATCACTCCAAAGTGGCATGCTGAGAGTTTTCCCCTCGTCACAGAAGTAGAAGAGTGTGAATTGTGTTGAAATCTTTTATTTAACTCAACACATTTAATTGAAATGTCAAAGGGGGAGCTTTTTTAGGGGGTTAACACAAGGAAGTTACTTGATATGGATGGGAATGATAGGGTGACAAATGGGAGGGGAAGCTACAGTGTGAGAATGTGAGAGATATAAAGAGAGAGGGGGTCTCTTCATAGTCACTTCATTCCACTCGCTGCAGTACAATAGCAAGTGGAAAGACAGAAGAGGCCCCTGTCTATTTAAGCAGAAATGAAACAGAGACTATAATAACGCAGGACCCAGGAATGTGTCTGCTGGTTTAACCGCCATCCCGGCACAAGCCAACATAGGCCAGAACATCCTCTGCATAGACACAGCTCGAGCAGTGATGTTGTGGCTACAAACCCAGCTCCCCACCGAGACGGTGAAGGGTGTTGATAGCCAGGCCGCAGCCTCCCAGACACATGAGTGGACTCTGTAACATGAAACACTTATTTTTCTCCTTCTTCCTGGAGAAAACCACTGAATATTTTGTGAATTTGACTCGAAGCAATAAAAGGAAAAACGCTGCAGCACTCTTCTCGCTGGGTCCTGACCTTAACGTCCCTCTCACACTAGTGATATGTGAAATTAAACTTGGTCAGTAATAGGGCTGCAACTGGTGATTATTTTCATTATCAATTCATCTGCAGATTATTTTTCTTTTAAGATACATCAATAAATAATTAAATTGTGAAAAATACTCATCACAGTTTCCCAGAGCCCAAAGTGATGTCTTCAGATTCCCCCCTTTGTCTTCCTCCAAGAGTCTTCATTTACTATCATAAACGACAAAGAAAAGCAGCAAATCCTTACATTTAAGAAGCCGGAACTAGAAAATATTTGATTTTTTTGCTTGAAAAATGACTGAAACAATGAATCAGTTATCAAAATAGTTGGAAATTAATTGTCTTTCAATCGGCTAATTGATTAGTCAACTAAACTTTGCAGTTCTGTTCAGCAGTTGCACTCATTATCAGTTACATCCAGGTATTTGAAGTGGTGACACATCTTTTTGAAGTTGATAAGAGAGGTGTTAATAATAACCCAAATGAGTCTCCAGAACAATAGAGGTCAGTCCAGTCTAAATGTTTGTTATGTAACTTAATGACATTAGCTGTAAAAACAGTATCATCCACGTGTGAGTCGCTTAAACACAGATACTTTCCTACCATGTCTGTGTCCACTGATTGCTGAGTATGTTGCATTGTTATTGGTGCCTCGTTTTTCTGTTGTATAGCAGTAATCCAGCGACATCTAGTGGTCATGAGTGGGAGCTGCAAGGACTTCCCCACATAAATTCTTAATTTCACCTTTAATAGCAGCAGTAACTCAAAAGTTGTTGCTGCGTTGAACTAAAAAAAAAAGAGTAAAAGTTCAGTTTGAGTTCGGGTGTTACCCTTATTTTTTGAAGTGGAGAAAGAGGGTGACACCCAAACAGCACCAGAACTCACCTGAAACCAGCCGGGCCTGTTTGAATTTCTTCTTCTTCGTCTTCTTTTCCCCGACATGCTGACCAAGGTTTGGGCAGACTTTGAGCAGAGTTTTCGGGCTAAACTGCTTTCATTGAAGTCATGGTGGAAGGTAGAGTGAAATGATGTGTTTTGTTAAAACTGTGTGAAGCTGATAAAGAGTTTTCGCAGGCGACGTTTTTGGCTCGACTAGAGTATGAACGTGCTGCGTCTGAGGACGAATACTGACCAGACTACAGTGTATTTTTAAGGTTTTTTTTTATTTCACATTATAAGGTAAAACTTCGTTAAATGTTGGCGGCAGCCGTTTGAAGTGGAGTTTGAGGGGTTAAATTACACATTGTTTTATTGATTCAAGAAATATAATGAACATTTACGTGATTTAACGTTTAAGAAACCGTATTTTAAGTTTCCAAGATCTACTTAAAATGGCCCCGCTATGCAATGGGGATTTGGTTATGTCCTGGTTGTTTATGAAATGCATTCGCACTTGACGTGTTCATTGCTAGGTTTAGCATTTGTTTGTATATAAGATTTTTGTATAGATTCCAAGACTTATTTTGCAGTAACCAAAATTTACAACTAAAATGTGATGCACAAGCTTCAACCATTGTTTGTTTTGAGGAGATTAAAAACAGATAATAGATGCAGATGTGGTTGGCAGATAGCTGCCAGCTGAACTGATTGAAGCCAGAAAGGTATACGTCTATTAATCTCTCTTTAGCTTATTATGATTAAACATTACATGCAAATCTGCAGATACATTTGTGTTATAGGAATAGCATAACCAAAATTATAGTTAACCTTTCACACCTGCAAGAAAAAAAATCCCACAGGAACTTAGTTGCTAAACACTCACACGCACACACACATTCAGAGTCAGGTTCGGCTGTGGTTTATGTGGTGATCATCATGTAACTCCTACATGCAGCCGGTGACTCAAGCACCCGGAAAACAAGATGATGAAGAAGATGATGCATGTGTGTTGTGCAAGACAAAGAAACACGCACACACAGATACACTGATACACAGGTTTAGTTTAGATAAGTGCTGTCATTGTGTAAGCCTTTAGAGCAACACAGGATACTGATACTGAACTTGGAAGTTTCAAGTACCAGGTATGAGTCTTCCTCTCTTCTTTTGTTGTTGTCACTGTGTGTAGATAGAGTTTGTGGTGAATGATTGAGTGTGAACAACGGCAGCGGGACCTGAACTCAGGACCCTGTGACCACATCGCCACCTGTGCTTTTACATTTCCTGACATCAAGGCTGGGTTGCGTTCGGTACGCTTAGTCTTACAATGTGTAAGGTTGAGGTTGTAGACGAGAGGGGCGAGAATTGTCAGATCTGTAAGTGTAGGGAGGTTGAGGTTCTTTAATTCTGTCAGATCATATTCAGATTTTTGCCGTATTGAATCAGGAAAAGGTTTTCAACGGAGACAAGTTGTTAAATGTTTGCTGTTGAGTGTGTCTGTCAGGCAGCTTTGACACTCTACGAATAAGGAACTTAAGCACGCAGAGGAAGTTAGTCAATAGTGTCAGCTTGGATTTCTCAATATCTTTCATGTCACTGTTCATCTATGTTGGTACATCTCAAAATGTGTTTTTTTCCTCTGTGCTTGACACTGCTTAAAACGCTTTTTCTTAAAATGTGACACTACAAAGAAGCCCTCTAATCTTCAATACATGAAGGCAGTGTAGGTAGGTAGCTATGTGTCAAAGGCTGTTGAATTGCTGACACTGAACGTTGTGACACTTCAGCTTTGAGTCAGTTCTGTTCGCCTGCTTCAACATTTCAAGTTTTTAGCCTTTTTTTCTGACTCGGCTTCCATTTCCAAAGAAGGAGAAATGGTGCTTTCAACTCACATTTAATTTTTTTTTTCACTCAAAAAAAAAGTGGAAAAACATTCAAATTGAGCAACATTATCTGAGCTGTCTGCCCCATGACGTGACTTCCTGTTGTCACACAAGCGAGCAAAGAGCTGCTAATTTTCTGCCCATTCATCTGTGGGTGTTGATATTGTCAACCTAGGCCTCTGTGGATAAGGAGTATTTTTTTTGGTTTCTCTCAACAGGCTGCCTTCCCCATATCTGTGCCCCCTTCAATGGCTGCTGATGACTATAACCCTGTAAGTGTTCCTCCTTTATTTATGTGCGACATTTACTCTGGCAGAGCAAAGGTTGCCTTGTTTCTCTCTATTATAATGACATACAAACCCTCCCCTCCTTTTTTGGAGAAACTACTTCTGCTTCTCCTATTTTATGATGACAAAGTTTTATATTTATAGCAGTTATACTCCTTTGGTTGTTGGCTAGTTTGATTTCTCTTAGCGTTTTTAGTTCAATTAAAGAAGAGTTAAGAGAAGAAGAGAAGAAGAGACAAAAGACATAAGTGACATGTGAAGTCACAGATGAGGATGTTAGAGAGGGGTGTGTGCAGAGAGCGAGAACGGCAAAGAGAAAAAACTGCCTGTGACACTCATCTGTGTGAGAAACAGGATGTTCCAGACAGCCTCTCCTTCTCTGGGGTCTGAGACTGTTCATGTGCTCTCCTCACCTCCGGCTGTCTGACCTGAGCACTCTCCTCTTCTCTCCTCCCAAAGGTCTCCCTCCGACACAAATCCAAGAGGAAGACCCGAGGTGGTAAGTTGTCACCCTCCCGCTCTCATCACTCTGTCGCTGTGTGTGCCCTCCACTGTAATTTGGACCCTCTGTGGGCGTGTGAAGTGGCAGGGCAATTGGTGCGTTCAAAGGTCTTTAAGACAACGCTCAGTTAGTTTCACTTCAGTTCCTCTCCATTTCTGCTCCTCCGTTTCTGTGTCTTGGATTCTGAGAAAATCTAGTACAGATTGTTTCTGTTATTGTTATTTCTGGCTGATTCATTACTGGAACAGGTAGGCTGGATGCAGCTCCTCACTTCTGAATTGACTATTCGGTTATTTTTAGAGTTCATTTCTAAATTGACCGCATAGTAACCTATTTCACTCTCAAGGGGAAACGTTTTGCCTGTTTGGATTTTAGACTATGCAACGTCTTGCTTCCTCTAATGCTATATTTGCGTTTAGCTGTGGCGTTGCTTCTCTGCGGACGAAGGAAGAGGAGGTCTCAGTGTATTTGTGTGTTTTCTGTGCACAGGCAATGGTACGAACATGAGCAGGAGACGGATCTCTGTGAAAGAGCTGGGTCAGCCAGATCACCAGGGCTGGCTGTACAGGAAGAAAGAGAGCAAAGGCTTCCTGGGTATCAAATGGAAGAAGTACTGGTTTGTGCTGAAGAAGACGTCTCTCTACTGGTACACCAACCAGCTGGTGAGTTAAACAACTCTTTCATAGACTCATTTATGATGTGCATATGTTCAACTGGTGTCTGTTGCTGCTGTCACAACTCATCACTTCAGACTGCGACTGTAGCGCCACAAACCTTGAAGGAGCAATATGTTAGAATTTTAATTGAAAACATTCAAAAATCAACTAAAAGACGCAACAGCATGTGAATAAATAGCAGTTTTGACATTATAATGTCAATGTAATGTATTGCAGACATATCTACTGAAGTTGGCATGCTAACCAGCTAGCCCCAGTCCGTCTCGGTCCAAAGCGCCTGTAAACACTAGCACTCCTGGTCTCAGAGCCGCTAGCTGCATGGCTGACTGAGCTGACTAGTAACAAGCAGCTACGGTTAGCTGTTAATTTGGTCATATGTTGCCCCCTTTTTGCTCACTTCGAGCTCTGTGTCTCTATTAAATGCTGTGTGATTTATTGTTACGACTATAAGCAGATGTGTAGTTTAATTATGATACTTTAGAATGTATGGGGGGAACTAGTGGTTGGCACATAGATATATAGGTAGACAGTATACTATTAAGAAAGAAAACCTTTCCTTCAAACACATCATAAAAAGAGCATGTGATACGGTAGAATAGAGTTTACCATTTATGTTAATGAAAACATGTTAAGTCTGACCAATCACAGAAGAATCAATATCAGCCTATCTTCAGAATATATACATAAACACTTCACTACACAATGACAAAGATATTTAATGGAGACAGGATATTTTACAGTTTAATGATAAACTTTATCGTCCAAAGTGGCATCAGTGTGCTGACACGGTAAACTCTGTGAATTCAGTCATTCTAAATAACCCTAAGCATCCGTTTCTGTTTCTTATGTTCTGTAAAATGAAATAAAAATGTTTTCATATCAAACTACTACTACTAAAAACAGGTATAGGATGATTTCAGATGCATTTAGTAGTTTCATGTGTAATTTTTCCAGTTCTCACTCTGGCTGTGAACGCTTTGACATTATGCCTCCCTCTCTCTATAATGCTCTTTTAAAGCTGTAGAAAGCAGAAACAAGTGATGGGGGGGGCGGTGTGGCTGAGACAGAGACACCACTCACCCTATTACAACATGCTGTACCATCAAAATCATTTTGAGGCTGTTATTTTAGGGTAAAAAATTACATAATGTTGCTTTGCTGTGCATTTGTGGGGTATAATCTTCAGCAGCAGATGTATACACATTTGGATAAGGCAGCGAGACAGTGTGGACATTTGCTCTACATAATATGCAGAGCTCATGTTCATTGTCATTAAGGAACATGTCACACAGTATAACAGTGTACCTCAACTATGTGTTTTTAATAAAATGAATGGAGGTATACAATGTAGTGAAAAAGCTGTAGCACGCTTTGGCTCCACAACCTGTAGTAGAATCAATTCCTTGTTGGTTTTGTTCTCTTAATTTATTTATAGATTTTCACTAGATATATTAAACCCTTGTAAAACCATGTTTAAATGTCACTGTCTTGAAACAACAAAAAAGACACACAAAGCCAGGCAGAAATCCCTGTCACTGGGTCAGTCTGCACTGGTTATAACTCAAACAAATAAAACATAAATTTCTCTACAGCACTAATCTTTAACACATTATACATTGTACACTTGTTGAGTCACAGATGCAGAGTGAGGCACCGAGGCTGCAGATGAGTCATACTTGTCTATGCCACAGCTGTCTCCCAGCTCGTCGCTGCAGGAACCAAGCTGTGTCACTGTGTTTCCTGAATGAGATGGTGTCACTAATGGCCCGTCAGACACTGATACGGGCATACGTAACTGATGCGTTTGATTTACTGGCATGATAATTTCCTCACATGATGGGAGTAAATAGAAGAAGTGGCCTGCTGCAATTCAATGGCAGGTGTCATTGTCAGGAAGTGGTTTGAAATCATCAGTTTGTTTTAATGCGCACTTACACACAACTAACGTTGTTCAATCTTCTATGTTGCAGGCAGAAAAGGCTGAAGGCTACATTGACCTTGCCAACTTCATGATTGACAGAGCCATAGAGTGCAGGAAGAAACAGTAAGCTCAAAGTTATACTCTGTTCAGTGCCTGCTTCATCTCAGTCAGATCACTTTTAAAAGCCACCCACCATCCGTGGTTTGAACTAAAAGGAACTTTATCTGTTGTGGGACTGTAATGACATGGAAAGTGCTCCCACACACTATGATAAGACGCATACAGTCTTGACACTATCTGAACATGATCAGTGAAGTAGAATAAACATAGTTAAACTTCATTCCAGTCGAAACTTCTTGTGATTCTGCTCTTTTTGTGGTGATCTTGTCTTAACTCGTCTCTGTTTACCTTGTCTCTTGCAGTGCGTTCAAAGCTTGTCACCCACAAGTCATGATGTTTTATTTTGCTGCTGAGAGCCACGAGGAGATGAACTTGTAAGTCGAATATTAACCTGTTGAGCCCTAGCGGGGCCCAATTGGGCTATTTTTTGAGAACCTATGGTAACATATAAGTGAAATATATAGTTTGGTACCTGAGAAATTTTAAATGGCACAGATGGTGCCATTTAAAAACGTATATATATTTATTATATATTATATTTATACACGTATATTCATTCTAAAATTGAAATTCTCTTTGGAAATCAATTTCATTTATGCTGTGAGCCAACTTAATTTACTCGGACCCAGTGACATATATACTTCTACTTGGTTTGCTTCCAAGAATCTTGAGTTGAACTAGTTCAAGAACCGGAGCTTGTTTGGTGGAAAAGTGGCTCCAGGGTTTTTTTTGAAAATGTCTTGTTATGTGATGGTTATTGAGTTGACTATTCTTTTTTTTAATTAATATTCAGGTGGTTGAATAAGCTCGGACTAGCCTCCATTCATTATGAAGCAACAGAACGAAATCCTGCAGCCGGTGAGCACACATGACAATCACACGTGTATTTTAGTTACCTGTTACTAGAGCTGCAATGATTAGTTGATTAATCAGTTAGTTGATCCTAGAAAAATGTATTGGCATATATTTTGATAATCGATTAATCATTTCAGATATTTTTCAAGCAAAAATGTCAAAGATTCTCTGGTTCCAGTTTCTTAAAAATAAGGATTTGCTGCTTTTCTTTATTTATGAGTCTGTTTTGGACTTATGACTTTGGGCTCTGGGGAATTGTGATAATCGCCTTTTTTTAACAGTTAATTGTGAAAATAATGGGCAAACAACAGTAATCCACAAAGAAAATAATAATGAGCTGCAGCCTTACCTGTTACTGTTCTTGAATGAAAATCATCTCTAGTCATCAGGGCTAAAATACTCTAAATAAATATATATCTCTAGATTCTGGTTGTATGAGTCATTTTATATTTTCTGACTTTGTGTGTGTGTGTCTCTCGTGCAGAGTGTTACAGTGAAGCTAGTGACCACGAAGAAGCTGAAAGCACAGAGATTCCCCCTCCACCATACTCTGAACAAACCCTGAGGGACTCGATGGATGCATCGGGTCCCCCTGGTAGCACACATCAGGTCAGTCATGTCACAACCGTACAGGAATCTTATGCTCACTCTGGTCGAAATGTTGTAAAAGTACCTTATTCAACTGAACCCTTTTGGTTTATGCTACATTATTAACCTTAGTGTATTCGTCTTTCAGGGTACCCTTCCTCCCCCTTACTCCTCCGCGGTCCCAAGCGAAGCCAACGGTTCGCTCTCATCCCCCGTCAGCACAATGACATCACAGAGCTCCACCTCCTCGCTCGCCAAGCAGCGGCAGTCCTGGTTGGACCTGGTCTCGCAGGCGTCTCCTCCTGCCGGGGAAACAGCTGTGGTGTGTTCTGTTCAGATACACTCGCATCAACCTCCGCCAGAGGAGACAGAAGAGGAGGATGACACCCAGGCGCTGGAAGGCTCGTCTCAGCAGGACTCTCCGGAAATGGGGTCCAATGAGGAAAGCCCTGTTGCAGAGGAAGCGGAGGCACAGAGGGTTGCTTCTGGTGCTCAAGAAGAAGGTGAGACTTTATTTTACTCTTTTAATTTAATTTTTTGACTGTTACACTGAATGTAAAACTGTCCTGTCTTGTCATTAAAGCATTTGGAAAATTCAGTGGCAGTTTTTGAGCAAAGTTTAATTGTAAGCCAATGTTTTTCTTTGACATAGGCCTATCTGAATTTTATCAAGCAGCATAGGACCCATGTTTTATCTAAATTTACTGGTTCCAATGCATCTTGCGGTCTCCTGTGGTGAACCTTTGAGTTAGTCATTGTAATGTTTGTGATGTGTATGATGATGATCATAAATTATAAACGTATCTTGTTGTAGGGGTTGATAGGCACAGCTCAGATGAGATGGAGAAGCTGTACATTCATCTAAAACAGGCCAGCCTCTCGCCAATCGGAGATCGTAAACCATCCACAAAAAGGGAATTCAGGGCCTCCTTCGTAAAACGCTGTAAAAACCAGACTGTCAATGACAGACTGCACCTTGTCAGGACTCTCAACAGCACATTAAAGGTACATTTTCTGTTTCATATTCTGGTTTTTCCCCTGTGTTTCTGTTTATCCGCTTTTGATTTTACATTACACCACAGAGCATTGTGCTATTATTTAATTTTTCTTTGCTCTTTTCCTGACACAGTCAAAAGAGGCAGACCTACAGGCAATCGAGCAGGTGTTGTCAGACCCGGAGCTTAACTCAGACAAGTTCAGAGAGTGGAAGGACGCCAATGCACCCTTGGTACAGGAGATCTGTGTTAAACAGGACCAGCAGGTGGGATCAGAGGCCACGAAAGCTGCAGCATCAGTCATTGCTGCTCCAGTGGTCGAGACCAGTTTATGAAGACTCCTACGGACTGGTTTTGCTGTTTCTGTACTTGGAGGACTTCACACTCACATGATGTGGATACACACACTCACAATGCTGTTTTCAAATGAGACTACTGTTACATATCAGTGGACTTACTTTTCATCTTAAGTAACTGGATTAATGAAGAATGGTGTTTTTAGTTCCTGTCTGGAAATGGAGCAAACATTTTATGATTAGCAGGTCACATTAAAAATGTGAAATGTGTCTTAGTATTACTTTTAGCAAAATTTTACAGACGGTTGTTTTTATCTTGTAATTCTGTGAACCTATGCATTGTAATATTTGGGATGATGGAGTACACTGAGCAATGGATCCGTTGTTCTCTGCATAGAAAAACTTGTTTTTTATCGTTTGTTTTATCTACTTTGGTTTCATCAGTAGTGAACAAATTTTGAATGTCTTCAGTCAGTTTTAACTGTTTTCAGTCAATTATTGGTGCTATGCACCATCACTGCCTGTTACACATGTTTTATTGCAGCTGTTTTGAATGATTGGTGTGTGTTGTTCGCCCTAGAAATGTTATTGTCATACTTATTATGAAGAACACCAGGGCCTGCACTAACAGAATAAATGTCGGTCACAAATCAGGATCATTGTAGAATATCTAAAAGTGTCAGTTTTTAATACAGTAATCAACAAACAAGATATAAGAAATGACCTAATTTTCATTAGAAAAAAAACAAAGTATTTTTTAAATGAAGAATTACATGAAGAAAAACCACCTTAATGTGATAATGAGGTTATTAGAAATGTGTAACCAATATTAATACAGTGTGTTGGACTTGAGGTACAATGTACCAGTATGCATTTGCAATTAAATCCAGGATGTGTGATGGATAATGCTCAAGAAAAAACACTCAAATACTGTTCTTTAAGACAGATCCCACAAACGAAATTCGGATACAGACATCAGGCATTATGTGACTGTCGACAGCCACTCCAGAGAGCGACAGATTTAGGAAAGTCAGGTGCCTCTGATATCATCTACTGGTAGGGGCCAAACCAAGCTCCATGCACAAAACTGCATTTTTTTTCCCTGGCTTACTTTTTATTTGTTGTGCATGTAAAATACCAACTCTGTAAATAGTTGTACATGGATGTGTGCTGTTAATTGTGCTTGATCTCGCGTCAGTGTGTTTGTATACATGGAAATAAAGTGTTATCACAAGAGTGAACATGTTTTACTGCGGCTTTATTTTAATTTGTTAACCATAAATGAGTGTGTTTGTGTATTTCAAACACAAAAACAAAAGGGAGCCGATTGGTACAGCTTGTAGTGTCCCTAGGTTGACACTAGGGGTCGCAGGTCTCTGCAGATTTCCCATTGAGGGTATATGCGCCATATTGGCAGTCTCCTCCATCTCACCAAACGTCGAGCATGCATGTCTCAAACCGGTTATTGAGGAGATATCTGTAAATATTTACAGCCGCCTGCGAGCCGAAATCCAACACCATGGAGGCCGTCAAAGCCTTTAACAATGAGGTTTGTTTGAATCCCTTAAAAAACTCTGAACACGTTGAGAGCAGAAAATGTTAAATTCACAATTGCGGTAGCTTGTGGGCTAACATTAGCATCAAGTATCGTTAGCAGAAAAGGAGAGGAAGAGGAGGGTTGTCTAACAAGGCCGCTGTCTGTGCACAACAAAACACCGTTAATGCTAACGCATTCAGTGTCTAACACATGTCGACTGTGGGGAGTAAAGCTGTGAAGATAATAGATTTCTCAACACACAACTTGTTGGGTTGCCTGTCAGTGAGCCAGAATTTTCCACAGACAGGTGCTAATGTTCACTAGCGAGCAAGCTAGTTAGCTACAAGTTAGCAAAACCACATCAGCTGCGTGATAACTTGATTAGTTAACTTACTAATATGGACGTGGTCAAAATACCTCGCGCTACAGTGTCACTTTGCAAAATAATAATGCGCATGTACGGTTAATTATGACTGAATTGGTGTTTCCTAATTTGTGTGTGGTTGCACAGAATATAAATGGCTTGATAAACTAGCTCATTAAGACAGCTAGCTAGGTTAACCACCAGCTATCAGAGGGCTCAAAGCTAGCGCACCCGTTTTGTCTGCATTGACACAAAAGTATGTCCATCCGTTGGCACGATACGTATAAAACCCACCTCATTATACACTCATAATAAACTGGTCATACGAATTTTATTCCATAGTTTACAGCAATTAAATTGTAAATTGATATTTTGTTGTAATGAGTATATATGAGTATCATCACAAATGGCATGAGTCAGAGGCAAGCCCACGAACATTACATCGTCTCGTTATAAAATCGATGGCTCTCTGACCACAAACATACCAAAAAATAAGGTTTTGTAAATGCTGAACAAAGCCTCTCAAGGGAAAATATTTTGGACTTCTTCTCGTATAGCTATGAATATATAAGGTTATGTTTTGTTATTTACATTGTATGACAAAAGATGTTCTCTGTTGTCTCATGTCTTTTTTTCAGTTGTACTCATTGAATGAGTACAAGCCGCCCATCTCCAAGGCCAAGATGACCCAGATCACCAAGTCAGGAATCAAGGCTATAAAAGTAAGTATGTAGTGACAAAGAATGAGACAGGTTGTGGGGAATAAAGAAATGTGAAATCTTTTCCAATTCTTGTGTAGAAAATTGTACGTATAAATCTCCTCCACAACTATTTTGTAATACAACGTATGTCAAGATTTCAGGCCCCAACATACTTAAAGGCATGTGTCTATTTATGTTCTTGGAGTGATAAATGACAGAATGCAAAGCAGTTGATATTGATTTTTTATTTTTTTTTAATTCCAACAAAGGTGAGTCTGTTTCAGCCACAAACTCACTTTACTAATACAAAATAGATCATAAAGCAACAAAATGTAACTTCCTGGAGATATGATTTTCAGTCTCATCCTTACGTCCGACCCGAGTTGCCAACCCAAAGTGTCAGTATTTGACAACCTGGGGATAAGACTGAACAATCAACAAACTCTCTCTGTGAGGTTACATTTTGTTGCGTTAAATATAATAATAAATAAATAATAGACTCCAGGCTGGCTTAATCCAGTGATTGCATCCATTACTGAGGGATGTCAGCTTGAGTAAACCCATCCACACTTCTTATGTTGTTTATGACATCCTGTTTACATGTGTAAATACTTGTGTACAATACATAGGAAAACATTTTCTGGTTTTAATTACACATAAATTATACAGTTGTGTACAAGAGCGTGAAGGACTTGCATAAGCTCTTCTGATGACTATATCATAAATTGTATTAAAAACAATACTGGTAAGGAACCTGTTAGGTGGTACTTTATGATTTTAGTAGGCCCACAAACAAGGCAGGCACTGAGAAAGCATTGTGGGGTTAATGGAAAGAATCAAGACGAGAAGAGCAAGCCAAAACATGTTAGCATGATGCATGGGAGTCTGTACTGTGCATTCCAAGCAGAGCCCACCAACATGAATGACAATGTTGTTTACCCGGGTTAATATGTGTTGACGACGTGAGGTGGAGGGCTGCAGCAGGATTGGGTGGGGGGTGGGTATAGCTACTTGCTATATTTCATAGCAAGTAGCAATGAAATAACGTCTCTAAAAACCAGCAAAGCAAGTAGACCACAACTCAATTCAATATTAGTTTGGTCATGTGTTTGAAAGACTTCTCCCAGAGTTCACTTGGTAAATAGTCTGTTCTGTTTTTCCAAGAACCCCCCAAAAATTCAGTTTCAATTCAGTTCACGAAAACAGGCAGTTCCTGGAGAAACTTATAAAGCAGAGAGAGAATAAAGCACGTAAGGTTGGCCAATACTTACCTATAAGTAGTGTCGGGACTTTTTCTCACTAGCTGCTGGGTCTAATTTCTTCCCTTATCGTATCGGGTTCTCGGGGAGATTCTTAATGGCCCTAAATAAACTTCTTAATGAGGTGCTACAATGACGCAGACTTTACATTGCGATCTGACAAGGGAGGTAAATCAGGCGTATCTCTCCTTCACTGACCAAAAAACATGGCTCAGAGAGAGACACGCTCGCTGCAAGCCGCTCACGAGCAACACACATTGTTTTAACCAACAAACCCTTCATTCAGAGTGAGAGACTCTCTTGTAGATTAGTCATGGGAAATGAGAACTGTTCAAGTTTCTCCTTTTATGTATTAAGCAGCAGATAAAGCTGTAACAGGACTTACTTAAGTTCATTTGCCTTACTTCACATCAACATCCTGCAGTGTGACTAATGCTAGTCACTATCAACAAAGTCAGACTAGACTTTATGTATTGGTTTCTAGCAATTCTGTGATTGTGTTTGTTCACACATGTTGTGACAATATAGTTTTCCCTACCAAAGCCATTCGTGAGCAGGCCACTATTCCCTCTCTTCCCAAAACAATTATCTCTGCCTTATGCGTAGCTGTTGGTTTCCATTATTACTAATATATTATCACCTATAGGAGACTACATGATCAGTGCAGGGTGATTAAGTTGTAAAAAAAGCTCTGCTGCTCTGACATTGTCACATGCTCATTTGGATTTTCTTAAATTAGGCATTCAAGAATCTGTCGCTGCACATATAATTATTTCTAAGCCATGCTGTTGAAAAGTAAAAACACAGAGGGATATCCGAATTTGGACCTACTGCATTATATTGTATAAAGATTAAACTTGTATACGAAAACTTTGTATTTTCGATCATTGCAAAAGTAAACTAATGGTAAGAATCGGCATTTTGCACCATAAGTATAAATCAATTAAATGTAGTTGTAGCAATAGGCCTTTTTCACAGCAGACACTTTGGCTTTTCATTGTAGGGAAAGCACAGATGTTTGCATTAATAGTAATGATGGCTCTGTTCTGTTAAAGTGTCCTACTAAATCAGGACTGTGTAGCAGTGAGCCAGCACGCACAACACAAGGACCCTAAAACCAAGCAGTTAAATGGATTTCAGCCATCATTGCTTTTATTATTGACATCGATGCCTTTCGTACTGTGACATAAAGCCTCAGCTCTTTTTTCCGATGTGTAAGTGAACAAATTGTTTTGAATGTAGTTTGACGCTACGGTAGAGGCTCAGTGTGTTTTTATTGTTTTTGTTGTTTTTTGGCAGTTTAAGAAATTATATAATGGTAATACTGGAGTAACGGAGGGAAAAATGTGAAAATAAAATAAATGATTGCATGTAAAAGAGGATCGCAAAATGGAGGTTCAGCATTACGCGAGAGCTGACAGGTTGAATACACAGACAAAAGAGCTACAGTGGAATTGCTTGTACATGTGAGTGTTACTATGGGTGGTAAAAATCTCAGACACTGTAATGGTATGACTTAAATTAATTTGCTAATATTTTAACACTGTGGCAACACAACAGTCGCTTCAGTCCTCTGCCAGTGGCTACGCTGGACATGCTGTTTTGGTAGCACTCGGTGCCCTTAAACACTGTAGTTATGCTCGTAAAATAGACTTAAATCCTAAAAAGATGTTTTGGTTCAGTTACGCATGCAAATTGGTTAACACAAGCCATTAAATAGCCTATGTAGACCGTCATCTTAATTAAAATAGAAGTCAATCTGTTATGCCAGACAGGCGTGTCACAGAGGACTAAAAAACATGGCCGGAACACCCTTTTTGTATACAGCCTGACTTGACATTGTCCATCATCTGCTACAGTATGGCTGCACCTTGAAGTTTTAAGTTTTAACTTACAGAACCCTGTGGTCACCTAGTCTGTTGTCTGCCTTTTCAAATCTTGCAAGTGGGTTTTATTGAAAATGTTACCCAATTGAGGAACCATTTCTTGTTCTCGCATTGTAGTCTGATTTTAAGAAAACAAATACAAAAGCATTGCTCTACACTCAGCCATAAATGTCCATGGATCACATGTTAAAGGTAGATTGTGATATTTTGGTCTCTTCAGAATGGTAGAAAGACTCTTTCCCACGACATTACACTATAAAGACTGGTTTCCTGCACTCTGTGCTTATTAAAAGCCTCAGAAGAAAAAGGCTGAGTAGACTGACCAAGTCCCTATGACCATCTGTGGTTATAGTATAGAAATGCAAAACTGCATCACTGAGATGCTATGGGGATAAAGGTCAAGAATGAATATCCTTTTTTAAATATATATAATTTCAACAGCATATGTAGTTATCGAAGATTTCAATGCCTGACAGCAAAAGTCCAGGACACCAGTTCTTAACATTAAATCTTGTGGTAATGTGTTTCCTTGTCCTTTTTTACTATTGTTTTTGAAGGAACTGCTGTTATTTTGGTGTTGCTGTGCCTTAAGTTGCTTGTGAATAACACCCGTTTCCCCTTCCCTCAGCAGCTCTCCCAGCTCCCCCAAAGCACTGAAAGTGAAGCAGGAGGATGGGGTGGAGAGAGTTACAAAGAGATAAGAGAATCCCTAACCAGCTTAGGTAGGAGTATGGGTTGTTTCACAAGGAAGATGGAAGAAGACTCAAATCTTTTGAACTTAATTTGCTCTCACACACCCAGAGAAGCGGGGAATTTGCTGTTGCCACTGTTGTGGGCTATAATCCCCCTCTGGTTATCATACGTTGGTCGATGCTGGCTTTGAGCCCTCGCCTGTTTTTGAAAGTTGAAGGTGCAGTCTAGTTAATTCTTGACTTGTCTGATGACAATATTTGTGTTGTTGTCTAGTTGATATACCTCTTTGTCTTGGTAGTCAAGTCAAAATATGTTCTGTGTTGCTTCACACTACGTATTGATGGGACTGAGTAATCATGAGCTGGTGTAGGGGTTAAGTTTCTGGAGTTGTGAGAATGCAGATGGACAAGTTGCCATTGTTCACCTTTGGGTTGGTAAAGTGCTGCTTTAACACATGACACACACAGTTTCAGCAAATTTCCGCTTTCATCCTCAACATCAAGGGCATCACATATACACTCAATATTCACACATTTGTAGGTGAGAGTGAAGGAGTATTAACAGAGTTATTATTTTGGGGTGTTTTTCATAAAACACACCTTGTACAGAATCTTGTAGAGTTAGTAGTCATACAAGATCAAGCCACTATTACTGTTGCATTCATTTAACAATATTCACCAACTAGATACATTTAATTCATCCCTGAGGGTTGTCACTTGAATAGTACATACTGTGAATGTTTGTTTTGACAGCAGCAGTGATTCATGTCTTCTGCACACAGTGTGGCTGTTTTTTTGTTTTTTTTCATGTTGGCACAGACGGTATGAAAGCAGTTGAAGATGTCTAAGCAGCTGATTTGGTTGTGGCTTTTAAGATAGACTTCAAGTCCTGGTTTTTAACAATACATTTGGGCTGTCACTTCAAAAAAAAAGTGACAAAAAAGTCAAATTTGAATAAATGAGAACTAATTACTCTTCAGACTCACACAGTCTAATCCTAAAGTATATTGTACAATTAAGCATTCATTCACTGTGCCTCAGCTGCCCTTAATGAAGACCTAAATGATGACTCAAGATTTTTTTGTCATTGCAATGCTATTATTCTTAAAACATTCTAAAGGCAGCAACCAGGCTTAATTCATTCACAATTTTTCCATCTGTTGTCTATGAAGGTTTGGTGTCATGTTTATCCATTCAGCAAACCGCGCTAGTTACCTCCATTTTGCATTAGTGTAGAGAAAAGTCCAGGGTTGTAGTTGAAAAGTCATTTTTGCGTAAGAAGGCTCCTAACTGAGTAAAGAAACCCAAAAGTATATAAGAGGCAGCCATGTTAAGAGCTCTTCACATTCTCTAATTGCTCTTCATTGCTTCCTATAGTATCTCCGTTAGCATAGCGTACACTGGACAACCTTTACGATAGGAGAAGAGATAATGCTGTCCCAAAAGTCCTGCAGCTCTGGTTTTCATGTCTTCGGTTTTTCTGAATTAGTCGCCTCTTTCTTTGACACCTCGTAACTTTTCCCATGAAATTCAAAGAAAAGTTTTAAAGAAAAGACATACAGCCTGTTTTACTTATGGTGCAACATAACTTGTAGTAGAAATGAGAGTGAGTGCAATGCACGGCCTGTTTCATGTATACACTGTCAATTTTGAGTTAGGACATTTTGTTACAGAGAGAATATACATTGTTTCCCCGCGTTGGACCACTAGTTTAAGTTTTTTTTTAAAAAAGAGTGACAGCCCTACTACAAATCTGGATGATCAAATCGAAGTCAGAGGAAAGATTGGCACTTTATTGTCAAAACTAGCGTAGGCAATAAGGCTGTAAGTTTGTTTTCAACATAGACTTTTTTTGCAATTAAACCAGTGTAACTCAAATATTTTTAATTTCTACTGCTCTGCTTAAACAGTTGGTGCTAATTGTTGATACTCTATCATCCAGCAGCCAACAGATTAACTCTCTCAGCCTGACATCTGTACACAGCTACTGCCTTAAACTGTGTCCATTGAAATACGTCACCCACAGTTGCAGTGACCTTTTAACAGCCTTTCAGCTCGAAGACAGCCTTCTCTTTTCTTTTTGGATGTTGTGTGTCTGGTCGATTGTCTATATTGTGCGTCTTCCCTCTTTTCCCCAATCACATATAGGAGCGTTGTGATAATAGCAATCTTGTAAACAGTCCTCCTTAAATTGTATTTGTGATTTTGCAGCAGTCCCAGTCTGTGCTGTATTTCATATATTTCGTATGTGTTTCTGAATTTGAGGCAGTGTCTCCCCTTATTGTGTGTTCAGACCAAATGTGAGGTGAATACAGTCTAGATTACATACAAAGTCAATTAAAAGATGCAAATTTGCGTTTATTCTCTACGGGCGAAGTGAATGGCGCAAACATCATTTGCATTAGTTGAAAATATTGAACTCAAGCAAGAATTTCATGTTGTGTGTCACGAGAACCTATCGCTGTTGTCATTCACACTGACATCATGACATTGATGTCCCTGATGTCTGGACATTAGTGGACCGCAATAGAGGAGAGGATAATAATCACTAATCATAGCCGTTTTCAGACCCCCAGAGCTGTATGAAAGCACGTCGTCTACTTTTACCAAATCAGGGGGAAAAAGGGAGCTGGCATGGAGGATGGTGTGTGAGGAAGGCTCACTACCTGTCTCAGCACAGCATAGACCTGATCGATCTGAACTCCATCTAGGGAACAAGCATTTTTAAAGTTTGCTGACAGACCTGGCGAAGCATGTATTCAGGCTTTTTACAAGGCGGCATTATGATGATGTAATTTCGGCATTCTTTTGATCAATTTATTGCAGTCAGACCACAGCAAAATTGTTTTGTTTTGGGTTCGTACCAATGTGGTAAAACATATTGATTCAGTCTGTCTACTTGCTGGTCACCGTTACTATTTATTGATTTTAACACGCCTATGAAGAGACTGCCACTCACTGGAGACCAAGGGACAGGCTCTCCATAGCTGAGAACTGGGCACAGAGCGCAGGAAGCTGCAGTCATCCGGACGCATTTCCAGACAGTGAAATTCACTGAGCTGGGTGCCGTACGAGTAATGCGAATACAAATTGATAATCACATGATCACATTCAAAGTCAGCCAGCTAGCTATACTGAGAAACTAAACTAAGAAAAGGTGAATAACAAAGGCACAATAACGGCAGCCTGCAGAAAAGACACAGCCCCAAATTGTTCACCTTACTGAGCAGGTTTGATAAGAAAATCATAAATGGCACATGGAGACATAACATTAGCGTATTGAGAATCAACAAACATCTTTTCATTTCATTCATCTCTCCCACTACAACTCCTGCTTTACGACAACTCTGAGGGGGCACACTACTTTTTTTTGTGCTCTTTGGTGGGGCGCCTTTTAAATCACAATTTTACGATGGTACAGGACTCAGTGGTCAATAGCTGTGAGCCATCAGGGATGGATGATGGCATCGTTCATCAGCCTGATCCTCCCCACAATTATTAGTGACCGTCCTGACACCATTTGTTTCCCTTATAATGGCTGCTTTAGATAGTGTGATTTAGCAAAATGGGATTAATTTCTCAAACTAATAATTTTTTTCTTCACGTCAAGTAGTTTGTGCATTTGTCAAATCACAATTCTTTGATTTATGACATAATGTCATCACTTTTTGTCTTTCGCTTGATACCTTCAATAGTAAGATAACTGAGGCACATGTGACCAGCATTCATCATGTGTCATAGTATGAGAGCTAATCTATGATCTATTTTGTCTTTTTGTAAAATTTGTATAGCTAGTCAAAGGGACTTGGTTAGTGATTCTAAGATTAGCTCTCGTCTGCTTGATACTCGATAAATGCAGCATAATGTGTCCATCAAACCCTGTACATTTGTTTATTTACAATAATATTATCCCTAAGTTTCTTCAGAGAAAAGATTATTACCATACTGTAAACACTAAAACAGTGGTCGGGTCTGGGCTGTTGAGCTTCGAACCAAGCCTCCTTTTGTCCTCATACGGAGTAAATTTACAACCAGTATTATCTAGACTTATATGTAAATCAATGACAGATCTGTACAATGAGATGACATTAAACAAAATTTAGGTTCTGTGTATTTTAGAAAGTCCGAGACATTTTTCCCATTAAAATAAGTATTTCATTTCCAGATATACTTGATTTGATGCCGCAGTGTGCAATGATGGCTGTTAATACGTTTATCAATACTACATGTCAGTGAAAGAGTACACGCAATATACAAGCAACTTAGAAAGAGTTTAAAGCAGCTACACTCTCAGACAGTGATCTTCTCTGTTCACACATGGGCTCAATCTGACTTAAACAGATTTTGTATTCGGGAGCTTGCAGGGTAAAGTCTTGTGTTTAATGTCCGATCAAACTAATTTGGACATTTGCATACTCGTATAGAACTTTTCAGGGTAATATGGAGTTTATTGAATTGTATTTATTTTTCTGGCTGTGTTTGTGAGACAGTCTGATTGATCTATGACATTTGAAATCATAGGGCTATGACCAGCCTGTTTGAAAGGGTACAGGGATTGACCCCTGAATCAGGAAATATTGATGGGCCTTTTTCATAGAAGATATTTTGACATGCCTTTTAGGTATTGTGTGTGCTGTCACATTTGCGTGGATTACTTGGACACTTAAATAGAGCAAAGCCATTGTCAATGTTAGTAACACCTACTACACTAAAGTGTCTGCTAGAGCCTTTTTGTGTGCTTTCTTATATGATTGCTCCACAAAATGATTCAAAACGGCAGAGTTTATTTTATCGGCAATCTGAGAGAAAAATCACCAGTACAGCAATGACAAAATACTTGTGATTTTAGCCCAGAATCACCATATTATTCTAAGCATCTGGACTTTGAAGAAAATGCCCGTAGATGTAACCATGCTATGGTCAATAGTATATGTAAATACTACTGTTTTCTTCTGAATAGGCCCAATTCACTGCAATGTCCCTTCATAGTCTGCTGCTTATGATAATATAGTAATCCACAGACTTTTAACCTCCTTATAACGGCATAAAGAATTTAGATTGGTGCTGATTGAAATTGCAATTTTTTGAAGAACAAAAAGAGATAAAGTGTGACAAAGCAGCATTATGATAAAGAACTGTTGTTCTGCAGAGATGCCCTGTCATATGAATATTGTTCTCCAGATGGAAGAAATAATTTTTGTTTGGTATAGACCCTAACAAATAACAAATCATCATTATTTTTATAAAAACGAGCATCCTTCCTTAATGTGAATCATATCGCAATTGCAGATTACATTTCATAATAATAATAATTGGGATTTTTTTATCATATCATGCAGCCCTTATTTTTGTACTATTTTTATGCCGTTTGTATAATGTCAAGTAATTTGTGTATTAGCATTCTTACACTGACTATATTCACCAGGTTATCATTGGAAAAAAAGAAAAATAAGAAAAACCTCATGCTTCTTGTACAACCCCTCTATAAAACGGCATTTACCATCTTTGAAAAATCAACATTGAAATCAAGGTGGCTCAGAATAGATTTAAAATAATCCCTGGTTATCACACCATGCTGAACACAGTTTAGTAATGTGTTTACTAAATTGGTAATAGGATGTATTACTCATTGAAATTGACTTTCTGGGTTTTCCATATAAGAAGAAAACAGCAACTATACATGCATAGTAAAATAAATCTGGAAATGTGTTCACAATTTGCATATCAATTGTCAGAGAATGTTATTTTTTTGCTCAATCTGCCAAAAAATTTGAGAGATTAATAAAGAGGTTCTTAGTTTAAAGTGAGTCCAAATTTACGTAGATTTATTTTGTGGTCATACACAGGGTACAAGCTACTCTAACTTAGAGTTTCAACTAGTCAAAAGTAATGTCAATAGAACTGAAACCAGCAGGGCACATATCAAGATCCCCCAACAGGAAACGTGAAACGTGGCTCAAGTACCATTTGTCAAGCAGTTGTTGTGGCTACAGTGCATTTAGACTGAATCAGAATGCTTGTTTACAATAGAAATATGTAATATACCGAAAACCCCTGCATCATGCACGAGTTGATATACAATTTGTCTTTTTTTTTTTTAAGTGTGTATATCTAATTAATCTAAAATACATGTTTGATTCTTTAATAACTCATTATAACAACACTTTCACAAGCGTTAGTTGGAGACAGTCAGGCCACTGAAAGGAACACACTACAGAAAATAAGCACAGCAAAAAGATCAGACCACTGTGTGCAACTGTATATTTTTCAGCATTACAGTTATGGCTGAAAATGACAATTTGGCAAGAATGTTTGGTTGAAGAGGGACCTAACCTGAAGTGATATAGTGTGGCTTGCTCTTATCTGTGCTGCTATCCACATTATCTGTCTTTTTTCGTTTCCTTGTGCTCTATTCTTTCCAGTTGGTCCTATCAGTCACTTTAACTCACCTAACTGCAGGGTCATTATAAGGTAGCCTAAGCCTATGGGTCTGTGGGTTTGTGAGGGTGAGAACACTGCTGAAATCTGAATGTATTTTGTACAGTCATTTGTCGAATGTACTGTAGATAAGGCAGGGTAAATGTTGCAAAGTTGTAACTATCCTTTGCCCTTTTAATAATGCTCTGCAGTTGATCAGTTGCCTAGAGACGGTCCACACTGCAGCAACAAGTGTATGAGTATGGGTTTTGTCTTGTGTGAGAAAGGCATGTCTGCTCAGTTTTGGGTTTCTCAGGTTTGGTTACTGGATGTTTAAGGTCTGGGAATGTCACAATTGGATTTGATGCCAGAGATAATACTTGCTACACAAAAAGGGAGGCACACACCTGTATTAACAATCCTGTTTGCAGCAATCAAACACCACCACAAATTACATTTGTATAACCACAGTAATAGAAAAACGATTTTGGCTCAAACACTGTTAAATGTGCACTATTTAGTTACTTCACTGATAGAGTTTCAGGATTGAATAAACTGAATTTTAAAAAAACAAAAAACTAGTCCTCAAAGGACAACACAATTTCATGTTGTTTTACTGTGTTTAAATTTGCAGGACCCTTCCAAGAAGCTACCTTTCTAGTTTAAAACAATGTTTTGGGGACTTAATTCAAATAAAATAGTTATATATGAAATAACTATTTCTATTACCTCATTTATATTGTAAATATTATCTTTGATTAGATTTAGAGTTAGATTTTTTGTTCATAGTGTACATTTAAGGATAAAAAGGTAATATCTGCCTGTGCTTGGCACCCGAAAGACTTTCGTACCGTGCCATACCATACGTGTAGAAATAAATTATATTCATTAAAGAACGTTGATTGATTTAATTTTTTTTTTTAAACGTATTTTTTTCTGACAAATCACGTTATTTGGTTTTTGTTTTTAATTTATTTACTTATTTAAAAAAATAATTTGTGATGTATACTGAAATGGTGGAATGGAAATTTAACCTTTTCAGTGATAGAATATACGCTTTTCCTGACAATATCAGTCAATCATTTTAAATGCACTTGAGTAACTGGTTAACTTAAGAAATGATTCAAATGAAATCCATCATTCATTATTTTTATAATACTTAAATTGGAATTTAGTTATAAAAATGTTTCTATCAGAATGCCTTCTTTTTAAAAGTCAATACTTTTTATTTCATAAAGGCATTAGCCCAATATTTCAATGCTGACACTACTCACAGCTTCTTTACCTTTCAGCCAATTTCATGCACCCTGTCTGCAAATAAACACTGTGTACAGACAATCCAACTTACCTCTTCTTTTATTTAGCCAAACAAGACTGCTACTTTTACCTACCTAGGCGTTTTATTTGGTTTCCTGTAAAACTTGAAGAGGGTACTTGAAGGAAACATGGGAAACACTAGATGATACTTCAGAAATTGAGGAAGGAAGTTGGCAAACTAGCTAGCAAGCCACTCCTTTTGTTGTTTACCATTGTTTGTATTGCTCACTCATGATGGAGCACAAATACTTTAATTAAATACAAATAATTTTGCTTTTGAACAATGAAGACAACAACTCCCATAATCCCACACTAGTTCACAATTTCATCAAATACTCTCTTTTGTTATTGTTTGAATTTAGAGACTGAGTTACTAATTTTCACACGTCACTCTTTCAGGTCCTACTTTCATTGAGTATCATGTTCTGTTTGTAAATATTGGTCAGTGTTGACTATTGTATCATAATTGGCTCATTGGGACAGCATATGCTCTTTGGTCCTATTACCTATATCTCTTTTGTGTTTAGATGGGTTTACTTCCTATTTATTAAGGTTTGTGTTGTTGTTATTATTAATGTCATTGAGCAGGATTCTTTAAAGAACTCCGATTTCTTTTGAGTTACTAGTCTCTGTCTCAGCTCTTTTCAGTGATTTTAGTACGGCTACTGCTTACTAGTAAGTTAACTGGTTTAGCAGACACTTTTATACCCAATATTGTATTGCTCATTGCCTCAGGTGAATTAAAACACACAGCCGAAGCCGCTCCACTTAGGGCACTGCCAAGCCTAAAGGCAGATATCTTGTTGCATTTCAGGTTTAAATAATGTGGGACAGCAAAGAGCTGGGCAAAAGTAAAGCCATATGTACAATATAGGAAAAAAAATCCGATCTGCGACAAAACCCAAAAGTAACCTGATGTGGTCGCAATTTTCATATGCAAGGATATACACCCAAATGATTACTTCTGAAGTTGCATGAATACACAAGTACCATGCTTTGTTTTAAGAACACTCAAACATTTGAAGTGCCAAACCTAAACCTGTAAGCAGATATACAGATTATTCACAGCATTAGTTCTCTGAGAGTCTCTTTGATATCCAAGCTAAACTGGTATTGTAACTGAATTATTCCTAACCAAATTGATATTTAATCGAAACACAATCAGTAGTCAAATCAAATTGGGATCATGTAAAACTTATTTAATAAATCAATTCAGGGAATCAGTTGCAGTGCCCAGCTCAGTTTGATTTGATGAATGTGTACTGCCAATGTCACAGGCTAATCTTTGCAAGTCTTCAGACTATTCAGACATTTCTTGCAGTTGTTCTCTGCCACCTGTGTTGTTTTCCTGAACTTTTTTCATGCTCTTGTTTGAACAAATCTGTTTTCCTTGAGTGTGCATAGTTTAAGGATTATTATTATTAATTTTATTAAATAATGGTAATTATTGCTTCAACTGGAGAGATAGGGGTTTTAGATGTGTATTATATTGATCGATTTGATGAATAGTTTCCTTGCACAAATTGGACAACAAATTTCTCTTCTCTTTTTTTGTTTTGATTTGGTTTGACTAAAGATTTTAAAGAATGCCATTTGTTCAACTTAACTAATTCGATATTTATGTAGTTTCTTTAAAAAAAATTCAAACAGTTTGCATTTGCAACAACATACATTACTATATTTTTATAAGTGAACATTTATTTTTGACAGTAACCCCTTACTGACTTGTATGTGATCTTGGCTTACATAATAAAATATTGTGAGCATGCCTGCCGTTGCCTGACAGACTTTTCACCTGTCACCTTTGAACTTATTTTAATTGAAATGACAATATTCCTGTATTTGGTTCCTGTGATAACAAACTATAAACTCTGGCCCCTAACCTCTTGTACTTTGACTCCATCTACTGGCTGATTGTAGAAATTGCGTTTTTAATAAGAGTTTGTGTTTGGTGTGGCTAAAAGCAAATCTTAATTGCTTTAATTCAAGTGTATAGTGGTTCAGCCCTCTTGGTCAAGGTCCTACCAGGAACCATTTATGTATTTTATATGTATAAGAAATAAAGGCTGTAGGACCATGTTAGTTTTATGAAAAGGGTAAATGTATAGCATGGTCTTTCAGTTGTGTCTGTGTATTAATGTATAAAGCTTCAGCAAAAACATTTCTCATCCAACACTGAGGCATGAATTTAAATACCTTTGTGCATCATCATACGTTGTTTGTGAACCTGCACAAAATACCTTTTTAATGAATTCCTTGGCTGTCTAACTTGACCTGTGCTTTCCCTGAAGTTTAAGCTTCTTATTCGGACGATACTTTGTTTGGATATAATTTGAAAGGTCAGATATTAGCAGCAGTGGCACAGAGAGTTCTAACTGTACACAGCGGCCAAGGTGGTGCTATTGAAAGGTTTAGCATCGTCTCTCTCACAAGTCAAACGTGTTCAGCAGCAGAATCATTTTGTGTCTGCTTGAGCCATTGTATAGACTGACAGAGATAAGGAGGTCCAAAATGACTAGGACTGGTTGTGATTGTCATCATTGTATTCACCTGTTCACAATACATATTAGAAATATACATTTTCTTCCAATGACAGATACTTTATAGACTTTGACCATGCAGGCAAAAATGTGTCAACTAAGGCTTGTTTTTAAGCTCGATTTTTTTTAGTACACTTACAGTACATGTTTTACAGTCGTTGCACATTAGCACACCACTGTAGTCAACGCTGTCTCTCTGAGCCACTGATCTCACCTAGCCGAGAAAATTGTCTCCCCTCACCGCAGACATACATCCCTGTGGTGGGTTTAAAAAGGTCTTATCTGCACCACATGTCTGTAACTCTGCCGTGTTCAGCCTCAGAAGCTTGAAACAAAGTTAGCCGGCTATCTGGAAAGCCAAGAAAATGCAAATTACAACGGCACGGTTGAGAGAAACACACCGCCACCAATGTAATAGAGCATCTTTGGTTTCCCTAATTGGGCAGGTTAAGTAAGAAAATAATGTATGGGACAAGGAGATGAAATGTTAGCCACAAACTTGTAGTACTTACAGTATAAATTTCCTCTAAATTTAAACCTTCACATGCACAAAAGTAAAGCAGAGTCTGCACAAGTTTATAGATTAAAGCTAGAGTTCTAAACCCCAGGCTGAGGAAACATGATTTTGCAAGAAAAAAGACCTTCGCAATAATTGGCAATTTTGTGGTTATTAAATTGAACTTTGTTGCAGCCTGCGCTGCCTTTTTCATCTCACTCCCTGTGACATGCCACAACAATATACAACATTTTTAATAAGGTCATGCAAGGTCACCATTATTTTACCAAAGAGTACGTGGACTGAATCTAGCCAAGTCGTAAAGTGAACAGCATAATGAAAGTTATCATTTGTGTTAACCATTGCGGTCTTTTAGTCTCCTGTTTCAGTAAAGTGAAATGCATTTACCTCTCCACCTATTAAAAGGTTTACAAAGTTATGGAGTATGAGTTCGCATGTTGTGGTCAGAATTTAGCATCAGAGTTAAATGTATGTTTCTGATAAGTTTAGTTTGCTTACATACAGGTGGATGGTGGATGTTACACTACTTATTTCTCATATAAGAAAGTAATCAGTTTTTCTTATTTGGATCTTGATTCATTGCATCTTTCTGTTACATGGCCCAAAACTGAAAAATATACTTTTGGTATTAATCATATGTCTTTTGCAAGTCTCTCTAAACAAGGATAAAATCTCAATGGATGAAACTGTATTAAAACAAATCTTACTCCTTCTAAATCTACTTCTAACTACTTCTAAAACTGCCAAAAAAGAACACATGCTCAGCCCAGTCATGTATTTTCTGTTCCTTTCTCAGGTTTTAATTAACCAGAGCTGTTACTGATCTAGTTTCAGCTTCACTGTATATTTTTTCTAAACTCTGCTCTGAAATACTGCTTTTCAGCTCACTCAAAACTTTTCTTTCCTTTGCTTCTATTTCAGTTCTACAAGCATGTTGTCCAGAGTGTGGAGAAGTTCATACAGAAGGTGAGTTTTATTTTAAATGAGGATTGTCAGCTAAGTGCAGTAAAAAAAAATTGGCAGATAAACCACAATGCACAAAATGTTCATACCTTTTTTTGTTTTGTTTGTAAGAATGTCAATACATTTCCGTTTACCAATTTTACAAATTGCTTGTGATCTACTTGAAGTGTTATTAGGACTCCTAAATAGGTGCATTCAAGTAATGTATAAAGACAGTAACTTCATAGATTGTTTCACTGTTATAAAATATCTAAACACCAGCTTTCTGTTTATGTGTCGACAGTGCAAACCAGAATACAAAGTCCCGGGGCTATACGTCATCGACTCCATTGTCAGACAGTCCCGACACCAGTTTGGGACAGAGAAGGATGTTTTTGCCCCACGGTTCAGCAAGAATATCATCCCTACGTTCCAGCACCTCTACCGCTGCCCTTCAGATGATAAGGTCAGACAGTTTTTAATAGGTTTTGTGTTCCTCTCTGTGGCTTTTCATTTTTGCAACTTGCCTGGTTTCATTGGAGTTAATACACCTTGATAAAGGCCTCAGTTTTTTAGGTATAGGTGTTTTGAGGAATATATCAGGGGTTGGCACTGCACTGCAGCTTATTGAATGAACTGTCAGTTTAAATGGTCCGTTTTTAGGCAGCACCTGTCCTAAAGCAGCCTACTGTCATTTCACAGTTGCTTTTTTTGCCATGTGTTTCCAGAGTAAGATAGTGCGAGTCCTGAACCTCTGGCAAAAGAATGCGGTCTTCAAGAGTGACATCATCCAGCCTCTGTTGGACATGGCAGCAGGGATCCCCCCTCCCAGCGTCACACCAGTCATGCCCAGCAGTGCTGCCCCGGTCAATAACACTACACCTGGTCAGTCAGAGTAAACACAAGCAGAATGAAACACACCTACCCACACTCTGCGTTCTGAAATCTTTCTTGACATCACTGTGAAATGCACTTACTTCATGGTTCATATTGAAACACTTCTGTGTCTGTGTCCCCAGGTACCCCAGCAACCCCAGCTACCCCAGCTAACATAGTCCAGGGTCTGCCTGATTGGGCATCCCAGATAACCAACACAGACACAGTGGCTGCTGTGGCGCAAATCCTGCAGAGTCCCCAGGGACAACAGGTTAGTGAACATGACCACCCAGCTCCTCAGTTCATAAACAATTCAATTGAAAATCTTGGATTATGGGTAAATAACAATCCTTAAGTGTTATGTCTACTAAAATGTAAACAAAACTTCAGCTTGAGTCACGTCTGCATTTTGTGTAGCTGTTGGTGTTAAGAATGTGTCAAATACTGTGTTATCACCTGTTCTAGCTGCAGCAGCTGGTGCAGAGTCTACAGATGCAGCAGCAGAAGCCCCAGCCGTCCCTGCTGCAGGCCTTGGATGCTGGCCTGGTGGTGCAGTTACAGGCTCTGACAGCTCAACTCACAGCTGCTGCTACTGCCAACAGCCTCAACCCCCTGGAGCAGAGGGTCTCCTCTTTTAATAAGGTAATGCTGCAGTCGGCAACCAAAAGTTTCTTTTTCCCTGCTCCATCTGATTCCTCCTAATTTGATTATGTTGTTTGTTTCTTGCAGAAACTTCTGGGTCCTTTTGATTTTGGGAATGATTCTGAGCGCGGTGAGGAATCTAAAAAGGACACTTCATCATCTCAGCTGTGAGTTTAGTGTATTTTTAACTAGAACTAACATAATAACGTGTCCACCACCTTCACTGATCTAATCAAGCTGCTGACCGTTTACAGGCCCATGGTGTCGGAGCCCATCAACAGCTCCCTCTTCCATCAGCTGGCTGAGCAGCTACAACAGCAGAACCTGGAGCAATTTCAGAAGCAGCTTTTAGAGCACCAGCAGCACCAACAGAAGGTACGTACACACACAATCACAGTTTCCCCACACACAATTCTTTCCAGGAGTGTGTACTTGAGTTTGCCCTGGTTTTACAGATGAATATTTTCCCTACCAAGTTGCTCTTTGTATACCACATGGATAGTTATTAGTTGGAAGTTGCTTTAGAAATGAAGTAATGTTTGTGTGTGCAAATAGATGATACAAATATCTGAACCTGAATATCCAGTAGGCTCTAGTCCGCAGACCACTGTGCCCCTCACACACCTTAAGACCCGCAAGCATGTCAAAAATGCCTCCATTAAATAGAATGGGTTTTTTCTCATCTTGGTCATTCGTAAATATGACTAGACCTGTTTGTGTAGCTGGTTTGTTATATAAGGACACATAATATTTACATGGCTCTTTTTATTCTTCCAGGCAATGAGCATTGAAGGGCAGGACTCAATCTTTGGTCAAGAGAACTCTGTTGCGACGGCTCAGAGCAGCAGCCAGGCACAGCTTCCTGAGCCTGAGAACAAGTTAGATGACTCCATAGACAACCAACAGCAGGTAATGTTTATTAATCTGCAGGCCTCTTTAGCTATATATCTTGTATTTCTGTACAGAGATGTGTAAAAGTTAACTTCTTGTTTTAAGGACATGGATCTGGACGAGGGTCCCGATGGTATGGAGGAGGAGATCTTTGAAGCAGAGGAAAAGAAGATTGTAAGCACGCGCTCCAGAACACGCTCAAGGTCACGCTCCAGGTCGGTCCCACTTATCTATGTGGCAGAATTTTAAAAATGTGCCAAGACTATTGCTGAATATGCTGAATTGACTGCTTTGATCTTTTAACTTTGTAAGAAAAGTGCTGACTGATGCCCTGATGATGCAGTACTGTCATAGATGACTGTATATAGCTGGTTCCAAATGGAAGATTTTTATAAAGGATAATAACCAAAACACGCTGCAAATTCCCATCACATTAACATTGTGTCGCTGTCCAGCTTACTAAATGAGGAACTGCTTTTTCTTTCTTTCTTTCTCTTTCTTTCTTTCTTTCTTTCTGTCTTTCTTTCTTTCTGTCTTTCTTTCTTTCTGTCTTTCTTTCTTTCTTACTTTCTATCTATCTTGCAAAAAACTTGCAAAGTTGTCAATGCAATTGTGAGCCGTGAAAACAGATATTCATACTCGAAAGGAGTGGACCTGTGGTGTTACAGTTAATATGACCAAAAGTCAGTCTGGAAAGAGTTCCAAATGTTTTGATGTTTTCTCAATAGGTCTCCCAAGAGGAGAAGGTCCAGGTCCCGCTCCGGCTCGCGTAAACGTAAACACCGCAAGCGGTCACGGTCACGCTCCAGAGATCGCAAGAGGAAGTCATCACGGTCTTACTCAAGTGAAAGACGCGCTCGAGAGCGAGAAAAGGAGCGGCAGAAGAAAGGACTGCCTCCTATACGATCCAAAACTCTCAGTGGTAAGTGGAAGTCATTGTTTTAGAATATTTTCCTAGCCGTTTGCAGTCAGTGCTGAGTAATTATTTTCCCTTCTCCTGTACCTAGTGTGCAGCACAACTCTGTGGGTGGGCCAGGTTGACAAAAAGGCCACTCAGCAAGACCTCACCAATTTGTTCGAGGAGTTTGGCCAGATTGAGTCAATCAATGTAAGGACACCTCTCCCCCTTTAACCCTCTGATTTAGTTACAGCTTGTTAGCCAGTTCTTTGATCTGGCTAACATTTGGTCTTAAAATAACATCTGTTATGTGAAATTCTATTTTATTATTTTTATTATTTTTTTTTTTTTTGTAATTCTGTTCTTTGAGCGTCACACTCTCCGTTTCTGGTTTACTCATCATTCATCAACCACACATCTAAGCATATTGTAATTCTCCACTGTATGGTCATGTCTTGTAGCTTAACCTTCCTTTACCCTATGTAATGCAATCTGTGTTTGTGTGTGTCTGCAGATGATCCCTCCCAGAGGCTGTGCCTACATCTGTATGGTCCACAGACAGGATGCATACCGCGCCCGCCAGAAGCTGAGCACCGGCTCCTTTAAGATTGGCTCCAAAATCATCAAGGCAAACATTACCTTTATAATTTGATTGATTGTGCTCTCATTCTCCTTGTGGTTTCTTTCTAATGTAATTTTCCATTGACCTCCAACTGATAAAACTCCCAGACTGTTTAGATTTCCAGGCACATGGATCCTTGTATGCTGCCAGAAAACTTTGAAAAATGCTGTTTCTTGACCTTTGTGTGTGTATATGATACAGATTGCATGGGCTCTGAACAAGGGGGTAAAGCAAGAGTACAAGCAGTTTTGGGATGTGGACCTGGGTGTCACCTATATCCCTTGGGAGAAGGTGAAGCTGGATGACCTGGACGGCTTTGCTGAAGGAGGAATCATCGATCAGGAGACTGTTAATGATGGTGAAAACACATCTACTTAATAACTTCTTTCCTTGGCACAATGACTAGGTCTGCTGACTCAGTTGCACCGCTTGTTTAAATATAAGTAGGATATGCAAACTAAGTTTGTACACACATGATGAAAGCATAACACAGATATCCAAACACAGGCACTTCTTGGCATTTGATCATCTAAGTGGATTTGTTGTCTACTACGATTCCTAAGTTGTTTGTTTTGAGGTGGTAATGCTCAAAATCCTCTAAGAAATAAATCCCATTTCCGTCCTCCCACCAGAATTGAAAAAGAAAGGGATTTAACTGGAAAATTTCAGCTCAACTTCCAAATACAAACAGAATTTGATGAGTTTAAAACCTTGTTTTCACCTTTTTGTTTGTTTTATGCAGAGTGGGAAGCAGCCAAGACTGCTGAGCCAGCCAAAGAAGTTTCAAGTCAGCCAGTAAGCACTGAGACTACGGCAGCATCCAACACCCAGACTGAGACCTTCAACCAGCAGGTCACCATGATGCCTGTACAGGTACTGAAGAGAATCTGTCTCAACATTAGGAGAGAATGTGAACAGTAATGTGAACAGTAATGTGCACACAGGCTCACTGTTTTTGTCCATTTTCACCAGAGGATTTTCTTGTTTGAAAGAAGCAGGGCTGTGTAACAGATTCTAACCCTTGTTGTTGGGTGACAAAATGGAAACAATGCATCTTTATTTACCATAATAAGGACTATTTTGATCTGTTAAACATCCAGAGAGAGACTTTGATAGAGGCCACTAGGTCATGTACAGGAACTTGTGAAACATGTAACTAAACCATTATGCTAATAATGGGAATTTATGCACTCTTTCATCACTCTTTCTCCAGCTGCCAGTGGCCCAGGCTGTTCCCAGTGCAGTAGGTTTGGTGCCTCCAACCTTCCCTGTCACCATGGGTATACCCCCACCAGGTTACGGTCCACCGCCACCCTTCATAAGGGCTGGTTTCAATGCATCACAGCCTCCGCCAGGTAAATAATGCAGACGGTCATGTAGAGATCAGATCTACAGAAATTCCCTCTTACCCAAAATAACTTTCTGTTGTGCAGGTTTCATGCAGGCAGCACAGACAGCAGGTCTGGCCGCAGCAACTACTTGTGAGTATTTATGACATGCTACCATTATAAATAATGCATGCACATAGTTTTGAAATTGACGTGTCAGTGAAGACAGTAGGAATTTATTAGCTTGGATTCAATTTTATCGTTTCTCCTGTACCCACCTGTAGCTCTAGTGCAGCCTTCAGTGGCCACCAGCCAAGATGCTGTTAAGGAATCACCGTTCAGTGCTATGATTCCTCCAACCACTATCCCCGGTAGCTTCATGGCCTCAGCCATCCCTGGAGCTGGTATGTTCAACCCAGTGGGAGTCCAAACTCAGCAAGGAGTCAACGACAAATCGGCACAGTCAACAGAGGGTATGGATGCCGCTGCAGAGCTTACACTGCAAGGTGAAGCAATGCTGATGTGTTCTTACTCGAATGAGTAATAGATTTTCTTTCTGTTGTATTTTGTTTTTTTTTTAATTTGTGGTTATATATGTTAATCGTGTTTGGCCAAGAAGAATTTTGAACAGTTTCTACTGTCATTGTGTTTTGTCTATAGGCATGCAGAATGCGGTCCGCAGTGGGATGGGTCTCCTTGGTATGCACCCCACAGCATCCCTCACCCACTCGCTGCATCAGTCTGGTCTGCCTGGACAGAGAATGCCTGGCCTGCTGCCTCTGGATGTGCGACCTAACCTCCTCCAACCTGGGGTGGCTGCCCGCTTCCCTCTCCTCATGCAGCAGCAGGGCCCCGCCCAGGCGGCTGCTGGCCTCCTCGACAGTAGCCTCCAGGCTCAAGTCCGTGCCAGGGCTCCCTTCTCTCAGCTCGACCCCTTCAGCAGAGCCCCCACCCTTGCCAATGAAAATTTATCCAAGACAGAAGACGAGTCATCCTCTGGGGCTGATGAGGGCAAAGACCAGGACTACCGCTTCCCTCCAATGGAAAAGCAGAGCACGGGCCTACTGAGGACCCCTCCACCAGATCATAGGGAGCCCCTTGTAGGTGGTGGCGGAGCAGGAGGTGGTGTAGGAGGCAGGCCTCCCCTGCTCCAGACGCCAGGGACTCAGACAGCCAGAACCAGCCTAGTGGGACGTCTGCAGGCTCTTGCAGGCTTCACACCTGATAACCGCTGGAACCAAACCAGAGGGGACTTTGATGAACGAGACAGCATGCGAGGAGCCCTACAGACCCCAGGCGTTCCAAAAGGCTTCCCGGATGAGCGCCCCACACCTGGGCAGAACTTCCCCAACCGCTTTGACAACCGTCCTGGGACAGCAGGAGCAGCAGCTGGAGTTTCAGTAAATGCTGGAGCTGTTGGGGGGCCACCGGCCTGGAACCGTGGTGGTGGTGCCACTGCAGCAGCGCCTTTTGACGCCGAACTACATCAAGACCTAGATGAGCGAAGACGCCCATGGGACAGGCAAAGAGACAGAGATGAAAGAGATTTTGACTTCAGGAGGGAGATGAATGGTAACCGCCACAGCCGAGAGAGAGAGCGCGAGAGGGAGAGAGAGAGAGACAGGGAGCGAGGCCGAGACCGAGACCGCAATAGAGAGCATGACCGCGACAGAGACCGCGACAAAGAGAGAGACCGCGAGAGGGACCGTGACCGTGACCGTGGGAGTTGGACACCCCTTCTCCCCCTACCTACACCTCTGCTTCCAACCCCAACTCTTAACCCCAACCTGACCCTGAACCAAGGCAAACTGCTTGCACCACTCAAATTGAACCCCCAGCTTCCACCACGTTTCCAGTCACCACTCCTGCCTCAGGCTCAGGCCAAGCCCTCTCTCCTGGGTCAGCCACCGCCTCAGGTTCAGATTAAGTCTCCGCCTCCATCACAGAGCCAAGCAGCTGTGCCTGAGCCCCAGTCAGAAACCCCAGCTCCTTCTGAGACTCCTCAGGCACAGTCACCATCCCTAACCCAATCACCTGACCCATCATCTGACAGCAAGAGTCAGAGCCCACTGACTGAGGCTCCTGCAGAGGCCGAGTCATCACCCCAGCCTGAGACCCCTCCACAAACAGAATCGCCACCCCAGCCCATGGCCCAGTCTCCCTCCAAAACCACCGCTTCTACAGACAGTGAGACCCCAAGCCAAGCCTCACCGCTGGTTGAGGCCTCGTCCCAGGACTCACCTGTGGCCTTCACACGAGCTGCCAGCCCCCCTGAAGAGACGACTCCCTCTCTGGAGGAGCAGGAAAGCCCACAGAAGGATGAGGAGGAGGAGGAGGAGGACGATGAGGATGAGGAGGAGGAGGAGGAGGAGGAGGAGGAGGAGTCACAAGAACAGGCCTCCTCACCTGAACCACAGTGGGTCAGTGGACCTGAGATGGACAATAGCACTGTGGCTGAGCCCACACCTGAGGCCTCCCCTGAGCCATCCCCAGAGCCCTCCCCAGAGCCCTCTCCTGAGGCCTCTCCTGAGGCCTCCCCTCAGCCCTCTCCTGAACCCTCCCCTGAACCCACTCCAGAACCCTCCTCCGATTCTGTGCTCCCTGAAAGTGAACTGGAGCAGCAGCAGGAGCAGCTTGCCTTTCCTAAGGACATAGACAATGAACAGAGTGAGCCCATGGAGGAAGCTGCGAGTCAGCCAGTGGTAGACACTGTCACAGACACTGAGGGGACATAATCATCACTCAGTAGGTAAAAGATCATTTTGTAAAGTTGTCTCTTCTTCTCTGTACTCATGTCAGCAAACCACCTCCACCACCACACGGGACATGACGAATACTGACTCACACCAGTTATTGTCTGATAACCAATAACAAATGATTTTATCTCTCACAGATACCAGTGTACTTAAATAGAAGGCTCGTTAGCTGATATATTGATAGACAATTTTCTTTGTGTTTTATTTCCTTTTTCCTTTTTTAAGTTGTAATGCCAACCCACCTATTTTAATTAATCTAAGCTTGGCGAATTTTATTGAATTGCCTACCAAAATGTTTCAATTGTATATGGGGAAAATGAGCTTTGACCTTCCTATGGAAGAGAGTAAGAAATCCTGGCTGTTCGATAACGGATTAATACAGTTACACACAATACTTGAAAACGGCAGTTGCTGACCACATTTCTGTCTCCTCTTCTTTTAAAATGCTGCTGCAAAGTTTTCAGTGAATGCTTCTGTGGTGTCCTTCAATGCTTTCTGTTTCTCGGCAGAACAAATAGACTGCATACAGTGAGACCTGCTTATAATTGGGAAAAATGAACATTTTTAAAATGGAAAACATGAAAATGTTGTGTCCCCAAAATAAATGTCTGTAATTTGTTTCCAATTATACAGTGAAGACAAACAGAAAATTACATGCCAGGGGGGAGAAAAAAGAACCGAACAGAGGGATGTTCTGATGTTGGGTACATATTGTTTTAGTTTGAAATAAACATGCTTTGTCTGTTTAAAACACATGCTTTAGGACTGTTTTCTGACCCAGGACCAGTGGAAACTAAGACTGCTTTACTGACTCGTACACATTGTGTGCTGTCACCTCAGTCGATTTGATGTTCTCGTAACTCAAGTTGCTGCTATACCATCCATCCACAGAGCACTTTGTTGGATGCAACCGTGGGACTTGTAGTTTTTAGTTTCTGATGACTTCAGCCTGTATGTTCCCTAAGCTTTTTGCTGGGTGACTGTTGAGGATGGGATTGTGCCTTTTTTTGAATGGATTTGTCGTTCATGATGCTACCCAACACTACTGTGTGATGTACACCAGACTGTGCGTGCAACTCGGTTTCTAACAGCTCTATGAACACAATGCTACGTGCACAGAATTGACTGGCCTACCGTTTGAATGGTAGCTGGGCAGTTTGTACAGCACTCACCTAGAGGAGAACAAGTCTCTATATACTCCATCGTTCTGTGCATGCAGGCCTGTAGCCATGTTTTAACCTTCCTGTCTCTCTTGTTCATTTCATACTTGTAGTGCTTTTCTGTTGAGACATACTACTAGAAATCCATAGTCTGCTGTTCTCTCAGACCAAATGTCTACTACAGGAGTTGTGATGTTGAATAAAAGTTGAAGGTGCATCAGAGTTTTTACCCCTCTTATTGTCATGAATCCTGACTCAGGCCGATCAGATGAAGCCTTGCACACACACCAACACTGCAGCTTCAAACTTAGAAACTTGAATACTTTAGCCAGACACACTTTAGTACGTTAAACTAATGAGACATATGTATCTATTATTACAGGTGGTGTATTACATATCCTTATTGTATATAAATAAGGATAAAAGGATAAAAACCATTCAGACTGTAGACACTGACTTTTTAGATACTTGTACATACTTATATACTGAGAAAATCTCATGAGAAAAACGCCCTCAAGAAACACTCCCATGAGACCTGAGATGCTGAACAAAGGTCACTTCCACACTGTCAAAACACTGCAATATACTGTATTTCACACCTAGGAATAAAGGTGTTGATACTCACCCAGTACCCTCCTACTAAAGCAGCTGAATTATTCGTTGAATCCAAGCAAAGGGCACAGTTCTCACAAAGGACAGTCCCTATATTTAAAATAAGCAGCCATCTGGCACCTACCTCACCAGAACACAAGGGTAATGAGGGAATATACAAATGAGGGAGATGTGGAGGAAGTAGAAGATGCTGGCCGCCGCTTTACCCCTCCTCTGCCCTGCACTTGCCAGAGACCCGGCTGCTACAGCTGGAGGAAGTGCTTACTCAGCACTTGCTACACCGAGCTCCTCTCTATATTCACTTATGGCCCAGCAAGTGTCCGAAAACACAAGCTAGAGGATTTATTTAAACAGTTGCCTACATCGTGGTGCTGTTTCAGCGCTCTTGATTTTAATAGAGGAAAATACAATAGGAGAGAAGCTCAGTGTGCTGCATAATGCCTTTACCTGCAGTTACACCTGAGCTTAGCCTGCTAATCCAAACGCTAATGAAAAATAATCATAGTTTGGCTCTGGATTTAGCATCTAGAGACCTGTTAGGGGATAAAGCTGAGCAGAAAATATCCAGTTGTGTGTCTATACATTTCTAGCTCCCACCTGGCCCCTCAAAGACTCAGACAGTCAGCCGGGTCTAGACTGCCACTGACCCTTCCCACTGAAAGATTTGACAGGCTGAGACTTTAAATCAGCCACTATCTGCCCTGAAACAGACGTACATGTACACAGCAGTTGGCTAGCTCTCCCTTGGACGGCAATAAAAATAAATCCTCTCTCTACCGAGTGCCAGCATCCTTCACTTGTTTATCTGAGGCAGAATAAAGGGCATGTTTGCTAACGTACGTTCTAATTAGGAAATATTATAAAATGAAATGTCTATATTTGGATCTGGCTCAGGGTTGGACTGGGGTCTGATTTTCTCTGCATAACCAACAGGCACAGTCCTGACTCAGTCCAAATCTAATGGTGGTCCTGTGCCAAGCCATTTGCACGTCATTGTCATGTTATTGTCCATATAAACCCCCAGCCAGGCCCATGGGAACAACACAAAGTGGGGCCTGACCTTTTAGCTGAGGATTACGCCAGCATGGGCAACTAATGAGAGCACCTAAACCAAAATGGCATGCAATAATCATACACTGCTAGAATAGTTCATGCCCAGGTGGTTGTGATAATGTGCGTGTTTTACTGTAAGTCAGAGACGGAGGTTCCCTGCTGTGAGGAAGTCAATTAGACAGGATGATGATGGTTAGGATTTAGCTTGTAAATGTGCTTTAATATGACATAAATCTCCTAGTCTGATATGGACTAAAGATGTCCAACTTCAAGGCACAAGTTTCTCTAATAAGTTTTGGTTATATTGAAGACTAGTGGTTCTTATTCACAGCGGATATTGTTCTCCTGCTGTCATTAAAAGCCCCACAGTGTGTGTATCAGTAGCGTCAGTACCATCCACGACCATTTGAGGTCAGCGTGGTACTGCAGCTCTCGTCAGTACGGCAGACTGGGTTCTTGGAGGGTGCGACAGCTCAAAATCTGCAGTGCTCACCTCTCTTGCCTCTCTGAGACAAACAAAAGCCCACTAGTGCCGTGGCCAAGTATACCTACACATGAAATGCCCTCATTTGAAGCAACAACAGGCTCGGTTTAAAGATGAGGGCATAGAAAATTGCTGCCACGCAGATTCTTCACGGTACCACCGTGCTGAAATTAATTCATCAGATACCTCTTTCTATACCTTTTTGCGGATCGATACAGGAGCCAGTGTGATAAATGGAATGAGCTCCTTTTAGTGTGAGACTTGGCCCGTTTCTGCAGCTTCTCAGTTGCTGCATTCTTAATTGATTAAAGCTATTGATTAGGCCTCCCAAAGCCTCCAGACCAAAATCGGCCTCTATCTGCCGTGGCCAGATATTATATTCACAAGTGGTGGAGTCTGTGCCAAGTGGAGGAGAGAGACGGCGTCTGCATTGGTTTGCTCAAAGGAATAAATGAGCATGAACGAATGAGTTAGAGGGAAAAAAAAAGAGCCATCCATCTTCCATCCACCTAGTTATGCAGAAGAGGAATCCCCTATCTCGGCACACACTCGGCAGCCACCGTAATTACTCACCGCTGCGGGAGTGTGTGTAAGTTTCCACAGCCGTTGACTGCCTGCCCAGCTCCTCCGTTATCAGAGCCAGCAGACTCTTCCAGACTGGACCGAAGTGTCCAAAGTTCCCTTCACCCAGGAACTCGACACGGGTTCACCCCTGCTTCGGGCCCTACCCTCCTGCAAATTGGCTGACAGAGGCAGCAAGGTCACAAGAGTTGTCCCCCCCCCCATACAACATGGGAGTGTGAGTTCAGGAAGTTAGAGCAGCAGCCCTGGAGCTGGATGTTGGTGGGGATTCAGTGGCTTGCTCGAGGGCACTTAGGCTAGGTGTGAACCTGCCAGTAGTCGGTCTTAAACAGAGGTTTTCGGATTCTCACTGGCTGCTCTTTTGAGCTCTGGTAGGAGTTGTAATTCGTGCAGTTTTTTTTCTTACTTTATATAATAAAAGAAGAAAAGACTGCACAAATCTCAGTAATGATGGCCTTCATCAAATAAACGTAACAAAACACTAAATGAATAAGTAATGGGTAGCATGCAGTCATTTGTACATATATTAGAGAAGGATTATTCTGTTTTCTTGTCCTGTATTTTTTAATGGACTCATCTAAAACAGCTTTTTACTTTGTAAAAAAATAAATAAAAAACTTCTATACACAATTTATTTAGCAGTTTCCTGCTGACAGCAGTCTCCCACTGTCTGTAACTACTTTATTATGGTAATGTAGGCTCTCTAGAAGCAAAGTTCATATTTATCGTGTCTTTTATAATTAGCCACGCGAGTCGACAGTCCACCACTCTGGTAGACACAGCTTTCTCAACAGCATCTACAGCCATGCCATATTGAGCCCGAAAATTGACGCTTATATTTTCTGAGGCTGATAGGAAAGTCATTAGCTTTGCAAAGATTTAGACATAAGGCAAAAATATTGGACAAACTGAAAATTTGGATCTGATAGTGGCACTATCCAAGTCACCATCTATTTCAGTTGTCTAGAGTATATGTGTTTTATTATATGGCCAATTATAATGTTTACTTCATCACAAAGGCTAAACATTGAAACGGAAATGTTGTACCTCAGCTTTTGATTTAGCAGTTTGGTTTCCTCTTCAGTGAGCATTGCAGCCTTACAGAAGTGCTAGACGGGATGTAGTCTTGTTATCATACGTAGATGCTTCAATCTGAGGCACACCCGCGATGGTAGAAGGTTAATCAAATCCAGACTTATTTCTAGATAATGCTGCCGAGTGGTGCTCCACTTTTGTTTTTTGAAGGTAGCAACTCGTCTCATTTTGTCCTCGACTTTCATGAGCATATTTCACTGCTTCCTCTCTTGGGGCAGAAAGAAAAAATTGGATGGCAAGTGTTTTCTTTTTTACGCCATGCCAGGAGCAGGAGGAGAAAGAGCCTGTGTTTGCCAAGTCAGTGTGTATTTGCATACTGAGGAGGTGTGTGTGTGTGTGTTATCAGCGGTTTACATGCCTGTCACTGAATATCTTTTCCTACACACAACTTCCTGTGTGTATGTGTGTGTGTGTTAGTATTGGCAGTGTGTCAGCAGTGCCACAATGCAACTAGAATTAAACCCATTAGAGCAAACATGGTTTACACAGGCAGAGACATTCACATTTCAGAATTGAAATGTCTACAACTCTTGTCTCTGTTAACATTGTTAGTCCCCAATCTTCCCTGTTACTGGCCCCATTTCAAAACACAAATATCAGCAAACATACATCATCTGTTTACATGTGACTATCTGCGCAGAAATGTCTTGTTTTCCCAAAGCGGCTGCCTCGGTCTCATTAGAAAAGCTCTGTCGGTGCTCCTGCTTCTCGTCTCAAAACTGTCTTCGCGTGTTGCGAGTCGAGTGTGGGGTCACAGGAGGTTAAAGGGTCACACAAGGAGGAGTCTTGGAGGGGGTAGTCAAGGTGACGACGACGAGCGGCAAACACCTGTCCTGATTCTCCGAGAGGACCCAGTCGTGATTCACAGCAGGCAGGGTGTTGTGTGTTTGTGTGTAATCTGGGTGACAGGGGAGCTTATTAAATCTGCCAACACAAACGAGGAGTGCGCGTGTGTTCGGGGGCAGGAGGGGGGCGATGCTGAGCAAGCGGTGCGAGCGATTGACAGCGCAGCACATTGTGCCTGGAAATTGGGGGGGGGGAACATGAAATGTATGGGTAAAGACAGGCAGGTACAGGCTGCAGCCTCCCGCTGTCTGACTCCAAATCAGCGCTGCTCTCATTAGAGTGGCCACGTGCACATACTGCAGTCATACACATTCATATTCAGCCACAGCGTTTACATCAATTTTCCTGATTATGTACTCCCTCATTCCTGCGCACTCTGCAGCAACAGAGGGTGTGCGATAAAGCTTCACACACACAGCCTTAATACGTAGCAGACATTTTACATCCACTTTGTTCTCATGCAGTCTGTGTCGCCTCCATTCACACGTCTGTCATCATTCGGAAAGAAGACCTTATAAAAGTGTGTTATTAAAGGCTGAGTCAGCGCCTTCCTGCAGATGTGACACCTGGTTCATCAACCGGAAAAACAAGCCTCATTGTTTCCATTAAGTGCCACAGTGAGTGTGCGTCTACCTGCCCACACGTGAGACAGCGTTTGCACCCCCCTCCCCCCCCCTCCCCTCCCCTCCCCTCCCAAAAGCAGTTTCCTTTGCTCCCCCTTTGCAGCTAGCTGGTAATTAGCCCCGAAGCCCTCCTCGCTGTCTGCCTGTGTTTGTTTACGGTGGTGAGAAGCAGATTCCCTCCTGAGAGTTGAAGGCGTCGTTGCGCTCAAGAGACGGAGCAGACGATGTCAAATTAAAAAGATAGGAAATTCCTGACTCACCAGAATCATGCAGGAGAGGAGGAGGAGGGGGGTAATAGGAGGCAGTCGACAGATTTGTAGGGATCAAGGTACTCTGATCAAACCCGGTGGTGTCTTTGACTGATGCTTGTGTTTTTTTAACCGTGTTTACCACTTCGTATCAGCTGTTTGATATAGACTTGACTGACTTGGACTCCCAGAATTGGAAAAATTACTTTTAAAAAATTCAACAGAATCATCTATTTCCAGACACAATGTCCCATTTACTGTGGGTTATCCACAGAACACACTGTCGACAGTTTTCACAGACTATTTAAGTGTAAATGAGCTCTAATGAAAGCAAAAATGTTGATATTTTTTTATGCAAATGAGACCAAAGTATTAGACGGGATAATAAGAAGGCCTCTGGAACAGAAGGGAGGCAGTCATGTAAGACGGATGTTAAACTGGAGAGATTGTTTTAGTCACATTAGCAGGACTTTTTTTTGCCGTTCTCACATTTAAAAATAAATTACATTGTATTGTGTTTTAAGGTTAAGCAGACTGGCATCGTGCTGCAGTGCTCTAATTTTAGGAGTCGGAACAAAAACTTGCTGAAGACCCTTTTCTAAAGACACACTGGGTTTGACCTTGATAACTTAAAATGTATGTTAGTGTATTCAATTAGTTGTCAACTATTTAACTAATCGCCAGCTATTTTAATAACTGATTGATTGGTTTAAGTAAATCTTTTCAGGAAAAAGTCCAAATTCTCTGATTCCAGCTTCTTAAATGTGAATATATTCAGTAAACTGAGTATCTTTGGGTTGAGGACAAAACAAGACATTTGAGGACGTTATCTTGGGCATCGGGAAACACTGATCGACATTTTCTGACATTTTATAGACAAAACAACTGATCGTTTAGTTGAGAAAATAATCAACAGATTAATCGAGAAATGAAAATAATCGTTATTTGCAGCCCTAGTATTAATGTGGAAGAATCCAGAATTATGATAATTGTTTAGTAGACAACAATGGGAGAGGGAAGAGAGGCCATCATCAAAATGCTGTTTCCAACATCCATCCTATCAGTGGCTACTGTCGAGATTTTTAAATACAAGAGAAAAGCTGGAAAATGAATATTTTATCAGCCTAATTCTTACCGTAGCTTTGAAGAAAATAATTGCACAGCAAAATATCACTAACTATTTTGTTGAGTCCCAGAAATCAAAAATTGAAGACAATTTGCAAATGAGTTAAATGAATTCTGAAGTTTGAATACAAATCAACTTGTCTCCTGATGTTTAACCAAACAAGTATAGTTTTCTTAAAATTCAAGTGTAGAGATCTACTTTATTCTGTCTTGTTTCAAGATGCTCATTCTTGGAAAATTCCTGAAATAAAGCTAAACTCAGCCATGAATGAGTGGAATTATCCCACCCTCGGGCCCATTTACACAATGTATTCTTGTTTCCTCAAGGAAAACGAGGCCCTACAGCGAATTCTGACTGTTAATCGTGATTTTTTTGGTACAGTTGGACACTATCTTTAGACACACAGGAAGTCCTCAAAAGTGACATTAAATTGAAGGTTTTTCTGTAAAACATATTAAAGAGGAAACCCCTCATCATCCTTCACAGAAGAGTAGAGCCAATGTCCTGCTCACAAGTAGTTAACCCTGCGTCAAGCGTCTTAAACCTCCCTCCTGCCGCTCCTACAATCTGTCTGTCGTGTGTGTGTGTGTGTGTAATATTGTGTGTATGTGACTTTGTCAATATCACCCATGAGGATTCCCCTGCTACCCTGCTGAAGGGGATTAAACATTCATGATCATGTTTATTAATGACCAGCAGGCATTAGGGATCTCCGGGCTGTCACACACACGCATAAGCAAACACACTTTTTTTTTTTTCACACACATTTGCACTTTCTCTTACAATCTTCCTTCACACTCTCCCACAATCTCTTTGGTATTATCCCACCCACACATATCAGATACGCAGGCACGCTTTCTCTCTTGATCTCATACACCTACACACTCGCACAGAGAGATAACACATTTCTTTAATTTGGTAATAAGCCCCGAAGTGTGTGTGTGTGTGTGTCTGTCTGTCTGTGTAATATGGATCCGCTGGCTAGTTGAATAGAAAAAGAACAGATTTCCTGTCTCCGCGTCTCTCTGGACTGCCGTTCTGAACTCTCCCAGGGGTGGAGGGATGGACTGAAGACCTCGCTGAGAACATCTGTGACGGCCGGCCCCAGCAGAGACCTCAGTGTGACAGGGCCTATCCACAGCAGATGTCCACCAGTGTGAGTGTGAGAGAGACAGAGTGTGTGTGTGTGTGTGTCTCGTGTAATCAGAGTTGAGAAGTCCATGACCCAGAGAAATTGTAGAGGAAATGCACTCACAGTCTCTTCCTTCCTGTCCCTCTTTTCCTTTCCTGTTGTGGTGGTAAATTAACAGGTGGGTAAAGATGACCAACAGCAGCTGACCGACCTATAATTATTATAAAATCAAATATTTCCAACCTTGTCTCCTTCGTCTCTTTTTCCCTCCACTCTCCCCTTTAAGTCAGGGATCATTTGTCCTCTTTTGGAACGATATAAAAACTATACATGCTTTGCCCCGCAGCCCCCGCAAATGAAATGACAAATGAGTGATGAGCAGAGGAGCGCTGATGCTGCACTCCTCACATCGCCCCATCTGATTCTACATCTCTTTTCCTCCTTCTTCCTATCCCTACATGCTTTCCCCTCATTATTCTTCCGCACTGCTTCCTCCCCTTATCCTTTCTTATTCCTCTGGCCTCCCACCTCTCTACTCCTCTCTCCATCCTCCCCTCATCCTTTTTTCGTACTCCCTTCCCAGTGAAGCGTGTCGTAGTCTGCTCAGATTCCCTGGTAACTGAGCCCTCTCAGTGGGAGCTACATCCTGGTTCATGAAACTAAACTAAAAATGCAGTTTAAAAAAAGAAGTCAATGGCTATTTTTAGGTCTTATTTCCATCTTGAGCAAAGAGGCTATAGAGGGCAGTAAATTACCCTTCAAACTGGAGGGAATTCACTTGAAACGAAGTTAACCTTTAAATAGGGAAATCACTGGTTGGGATGTGAACATAGGCTATAAAATTACAACATGTCCTTGGTCGAACTATGCCGAACACATTTTCTATGTTGTGTTTAAAAATCAAAAGTGAAAAACAGAGAGGTTAAATTCATTTTTAGGCAGTTTGGTGGAGATGATGTCAACCTCACATTGGTTTAAAGGTGCAATATGTAAGAGTTGGCCACCAGTTCATACTCCAAACAAGCAGGGGGCAGCATATCACCAGAGTGACCACTAACTGTAGCTGCCATTAGCTAGTAAGCTTGATAAGCCATGCATCTAGTGGGCCAAACTGGGAGCTTGGAGCACCAGGGAGGTGTTGGTGTTTACATTGCAAACACAGGACTGTTGGTCAAGAACAGGCTGTTGCTAGCTGGTTAGCATGCTAAGTTCAGCATATATCTCTAACATAATACATAGGTGTTGTAAAATCAAAACTATTATTTCTTCACATTCGGTTGATAGTTTTGGTCAATTTATGAATGTTTTTAACCAGAGTTCTTACATATTGTCCCTTTAAACTAATTTCTTGAAGATTGTGTACTTCTACATGCGAGGTTGTATCTGAGATAGTCGTGCATTTTATTTCATTTGGATTGAAAATTATACAGAAACAGCATTTCTCTGCGAAAATGTCCAATCTCACTTTGGATAATGTTGCATTCGCAGCACAGTGCGTACTAAGGAGAAAGAGAAAGCCAGTGGTAATGACGTGTCGGGGGGGCATGGATGAGTTTAGAATGTGCACTGATGTCAGACAATAGACACAACAAGAGCTTTGCCTGTACAGCATAATTCAGTACAACATCCCTGAAATGAATGCTGCCTTTGTGGAGCTATTTAGGGTTTGAGTCAGAGAAGCAACGCAACATTGAAATTGGAGAAATTGGAGATGTCAAACCAAATTCAGTAAAAGTTCCATTCAACACTGGAAACAAATGCCACTTAAAAAATAAGCATAACAAGAAGTGTTCTTTTGCTTGGAGTAAGCAAAAGGAACAAGTGAACATTTTCTTTTCTAAAGATTTCTGGAAATAAGACGTGCCTAAAAACTTCCTATAATCTCACTGAAATGTGAGGTGATTGTGTTTTATACACATATATAATGATCAACTATTAAATTAGTATGCTTGGTAAGATGTTGAGTTTTTACAGTGAACCAAAACTTAAAATTAGGGCTGTCACAATATCCGATTTTCGCTACGCTATCATAGACAAACAAATTCCTGATGCGATATATTCATCTTTAACTTTGTTTACACTGTGTTTTTTTCTCCATTTTGACAAATAGATTACCATTAAATTATGAGTGTAGGGAGGTGTATAGATCTAACATCTTCACTGGATTATTCACACAATATTATCATATGCGTATTATTAACACAATATAAATATTTTATTTTTTAAATATCCTTAATTAATTAAGGTTAATTTGACACCGCAACACCTCTACCCCTAAAATGAAAGCTAAATTCAGAGCAGGAAGCAGTGAATAATGATGTTGGTGGGGGAGAGCAGAGGAGTGTCAGAGGGGTAAGTGCAGAGGATTTGACAGGGTGAAGGAGGGCATTGAAGCTAATGAGTAAGCACCCAGTCTGCTCCAACCTGTTTGGCCTCCACCCTTTCTCTTTCTCTACCCCGTCTTATTCCTCCCCCAATGCCTTGAGTGTCACGAGGGACACCGGGGAGAAAATGAGAAACATGAATCTGGCACTCTTTAGTGTGTGAGCAAGGTGGACCCGGTCAGACCAGACCATTCTGGGCCGGGATGGGGGGGATAAAGTGGTGAGGGCAGAGAGGGTAGCCAGGGAGTAGACAGAGGATGTCGGAGTGGAAAGAGTGTAAGAGACGTCTGGTGAACAGACTTTCATGTAAAAATCTTTTAAAGGATAATTCCGCTTTATTTATTTATTTCAATTTTGGACCCTATTTTCATAGTTTTGGTGTCATGCCAACAGTAAGCAGGTAAGAGTTAGTGCAAATATACATAAACACAGGAGGTGGACAAAATAAGACAAACAATTCATATGAAACAACTTTCATGATCACATATATATCATCACATCATCGTAATTACTAGGCTGGATACACAGCACAGTAACCAATGTACCAATTAGTGGTGTGCGTCAGCTGTTTAAGAGGTCTGACAATCACTTTTTAATGGGTGCTTTGTGGCTCATATTATATGGGATGTGGATTCATACGTTTTTAAAATTTAATATGAGCCTTATATAGCTGATGCAGCCATCGTTTATATTTGGAGCTGGTTCAGTTGAGTAACTATGTTTTAATCTGCTGTTCGGTTCAACCTATGAAAACACAATTTGCATCTACAGGAAACTCATCTGCTGTTAGAAATCCTATTTTTTTTCACTGTTAAGATGAATCCACCTACACACATTCAGCTGACACAGTGTGATCTATGCTGTGTTAATGTGGAGTCCCAGATACATATAATTTGACTGGTAAATTAACTCTCAGATAAACTGCCAAAGGTCTAACTGCTAAATAAAGATCCACTCACACAAGTCAAACTTAAATAAATAAATTGATTAAAAAATGTAAATCTGTAGTAGAGCGCTAGAAGGTTATTAGTTCAAAATAATGCGGGCCCAGAGCCATGACAAGAAAAAAGATGAGGCGGATTAACCTACTGTGAGGTCTAAGGGCAAAATAATGAGCTGGTGGGCCCCTAAAGACCACCGTTCCTTCCCCTCTGCATTTAATATATTAGTTTTTATATGCTATAACACTGGCCCCAGGTTAACTGTGTGTGGTAACTTAATTGAATTGCATTAATTAAGAATTACGCTAAATACAGGAAGCTTAAAAGAAGAATTTTCAGTTAATTTAGCACAAACTAGTCGTCTGAAGCTTTCGGGGTTGAGGTTCTGGGCCCTGCAGCAGTTGCCCACATTGCTTCCCATGACCTCCCAAATCACCAGACCTAAACAACATTAAACTTGGAGTCTTTCCTTCGAATCGAAAGCTCCAATATCCTGTTACCCTGCAGTTCAGGATTTGTACTACGGCACCACAAGTCGACATAAAGCTCCTTTAAAGGGGAACTCTATTAGTGTTTCAGTTATTTTGTCCTCTACCTGTACATGCAAAAACACACTGCAAGTTGTCCGCTGAATAATAGATGCTCTGCCCTGTCTGTGGAGCGGTTACCCTCGTGCACACAATTTGTTGTCGAATCAAGCCCTCATGCGCGCGCACACACACGTGCAGAGCGCAGGAGAGCACACAGGAGAACTAATCCGATTTCACAGCCCAAATGAAAAGAGTCTCACATGCACACATCCATTAGCTATTATTAGCTAAATAGGCTAATAGGTAAACACACACACACACACACAAAGGGCTGCTGTCGAAAACACAAACACCAGGGGAGACCAGCTGCTACAAAATGGAAATGTGTTGAGTGCTTTTCTTTTGTTCGCAGCTCTCCCACATGTCCAGGAAGCAAGGCTTGTAAAACGGGTTTAAATATTAATCTCACTTTAACTCAATACCTTAGAATTGATTCTCGGTGGATATGGGACATTTCGAGTGAAATTGACCAATTGTCTCATAGGTCTGCTTGAAAAACGGAACATAATATTTGTTCGTATGTAACTTTTTACGATGAGGACTAATTGAGGTGTTTGGAAAATGTTATGCTGTCTCAGGTATCATGGCTGGGAACGCCGGTGCGCGATCTTCCACCAATTCAGTTAAGAGCAGGACAAGGCTGTTTACATCAGCGTTAACTCTGAGCCTGTTTAGACCTGGTGTAACACGCGTCTCCACATGCGTCTTGAGTGACCACTTGAGATCGTATTTCACTCTATATGCAAATAAACACGTTCGTCTTTCTGTTTGCAAAACCACGCAGTGTTGTATTTAGAACTGGCGGCCCAACGGCATATGCGGCTCAGACCACCTCCACATTTGGACTGAGCGATCAGATCCCAATACAATCTCAATATGTATCTTCTTGGGAGCATTCACATCTTTACTTAAGGTGCCTTTCATTTACCTCCGAAGTCGGAGCTGGGAATGACGTCAAGTTGACTGTGTTCCAGACAGTACGAGTCAGAATACCAGTTCTCGCCAGGTTAGCCATTGTAAGTCGTCGTTAGCAATACCAGTTGATAACAACGCATAACAATACATTTTGTGCATACAAACACAGAAGCAACATGTCCACAGACAGAAGTTGGACAGTACTGTGTGTAAGACTGATTTAATGAGACTAATAAACAGCATTTCACAGCTGTTGATAAGCAGAGCCGCCATATTGGATTTTGAGCGGTGATGTGTCTGACTATCTGAGTCGGAAATCCAACTCCTAGGGGTGTTCCAGTTGAAATTGCCGACTAGGAACTCAGAAATTCTGACTTTCCCGTTCAAATGGAATGCAGCATTAGAGTGGTCCACTTGTGATTGGATAACCGTAGACGCATGTTCATGCTAGGTGTAAACAGCCTCTTTGGTACCATCCAGTACCAGATTCCACACGTTGAACCTGCCACCCCACAAACTGATGTAGTTAGCTAATGGTGTCCTTAGCTAGTAGTTAGCTAGTTAGCCAGACATGCTAACAATTGTGGCATATGTTAAAGAATTAAACACACTATTTAATCCATCCTTATTCTTTTGTTCTTGTTTTTTAAGACTATATAAAACACCAGCCAAATTTCACACCACTTCAACCTGTGGAGAAGTCAAAAACTTGACAGATCTGCCATAATACCTCAAGTTTATCCCCAAGGAGACATTGAAAACTGCTTAAGAGCCTCAAACACAGACACACACTTGGAAATATAAGCTTACCAGCACACAAACTAATCCATTGTTACCATGCAAGCCTCTACAGTGCCTGTAAACAAACCAGTCCAGACAGTTTGAGGGGGAAGTATCAGCTTTCCATTAACAGCTCCAGGTCATTCAATTTCCCACTTTGTTTAAAACCTGAGCTGCCAGACGGACAACCGCCTCGCTTGGGTTTGGTGCTCTGCGTCGTACTGGTAGGCGATGATTTTGTGGGAAACTGCATGGTGAGTGTTTCTAATTAAGAAAGTGAAATGAGCAGATTTTAACAAGGTGATTTTAACAGCTCTGCGCTCTGCTCCCTTCACATGGGTGTGAAAGTGTTTCTCAGCGGGTAGCGAGGAGGTAATGGTTGTGGGAATGTTACTTTAGTGGGCTGGCGCAGGGACAGTCATGGTCCTAATGGAGCAATAAGAGCCCATTTGTAACACATTGGATATTATGCTGGGGGTCCACAAAGGCCGGCAATATCACCGTCATAGCTACATGAAGTGGTGAAAAAGAAATTGTGTGGTTGCAATTAAAGAGTGTAATTAACACATCGGTTGTTCCCAGCCTTTAGCTTTCTTCTCCAAGTTGAATTGTGTGGCTTGTTTTCAGTTTGTGTGTTGCCCTTATTGAATTAGAATAAGAAGAGTTTAGCCTCCGCATGGCCCAATACAAATCACATGGCACTTCAGAGTGAATGATTGCATTTGCCTCATTGGAATCAGCCCTTGCCATTTGTTACTGAATAGAGCTTTTGATTTTCAATGTACGTTTGTTGCCTTGTAATATGTTATTCTCATTTGACTCAATTTAAGCTTATAGTAACTCAATTAAGTGTCCTTGTGTTTGCTGTGGATTCCCCTCCGCTGGCCTCTGGCTGTGAGGCTGTGGTTGAAGTCATTTGACCAGGAGTGAAGAGATTTGAAGCAGCTTAAATTGTCTGTCCAGCCCAGAGCTACAGACTTCCTCCTTATTCTCTTTCTGTGAGTCTATAAAAGACGACACTTGTCCAGTCCTGATCTTTCTTTCATAGAGTAATCTCCCCGCAGTCACTCAATCATTTATATCCATTTTCCTCTCTCATGTGGGATAAATTTGGCAACGTACATACTCTCAACTTTGTCATTGTCAAATCTGCCCTACATTCACTTAAAAAAGATGTTAAAATGGGCACACTGGTGTTTTCTTGGGTGCATTTTTAGATTGTGGTCTGATGTCATGCTGACCACACATCCAGCTGTCCAACATCGGTCCATCAGTCATATTTTCTCTCCCCGTGTTTGACGTGGTACGGTGCGACTGTGTGCCATTCTTGACACGGCCCGGTGGGAAGACAAACATGTTTTTTTAGGATAAGCAATTTTCTTGTTAGTCGCTGCAGATTCACCAGAGAGAAAAATCTAGGCAGATGGATGTTTCGGAGCTAATGTAGGTGGGCAATGATGCCTGAGAGGAATTGGTAAAAGCTAGAAATTCAGTGCAGAGAAAACATAGGGGCTTAAAGAGATAAAGAGAAGACTGTTGTTCACTGAGATTTCTTTGTGTAGCACTGGAGCCTAAAGGGATCTATAGAACAGGTTTCACTATTTCGCACAACAGATGCTCACATGTACCAACAAAGCTTATGTGAGCGAGCAAGCATTAGGTTATACCATCAGCTGTACGTACTGTATGAACAGTGAACATGTTGGGTTGATAGAGTGCATATACTGTACTGCATGAAACATGAAAAATGACAGATGGGCAAGGTTTATGAATGCACATAGATCCAGAGGCAGCTAAATCATCATCATCATCCTTTATTTAAAGCAACATTATGTAGGAATTTAATTAGAGACAATAACATCTGGCTATAATATGCTACCTCTGTTAAAATGACATGTCTGATGATCAACAGCCTCTTCACTCTTCACTGCTGTCATGATTACAGTAGACGTGCTGTACGTGATTGTAAAGCGTTAGGCGCTGTGATGCTACCCACTCACAGAAGTTACATAGAACAGGAACAAGCAACAGATGGGTGGAGTGGCTGAGACAGAGACACCGGTAACCCATTAACAAGTCACTAATGCATTACATATGATAAAATACATATACAACACATATATGCAATACATGCATAATACATATACAACACAAACCAACCACAACACAATCAGCTGAAGAATGATTGCAGTCATTGCCAAATTCTATCATTGTGATTTTATTCTTGTTGCATTTCTCTTTGGGGTGTAACCATGTCAGACAAAGTCAGCTTTTGTTTTGTCAGATTAGATTCTATCGGCGACAAGAACAAAAACAAAGATAATGAAAGCGAAATCAAAATATTGTGTTGCTGAAAATCTTTTCTGCTTTGTCATCTTGTCAGTTGTTGTGTGATCCCTCTAGAGGTCGAGGAACTGCTCACGGTCTATTTTTATTTGATCCATTTCTCCTTAATTGATGCTGCATAATTTGGTAGCAATTTTGGCAACCTTTTCCTTTCTTTCTGTTTTTTTTATTTTCTTATTGCTCTCGTCTTTCAGCAATCCTGCACAATGTGAGATCATCCACACTGAATCTGTGTGGGATTCATCTGCAGAAGTGATCATGTTGACTGACTGATACCACGATGCTGTCTTGTTAATCCCTGGCTTATTTGTTAGCGAGGTGCGGATATCCTCTAACAACCGCGGTGAGCTTACCTTGAAATGATTCATTTGAGAGTAATGATCGTCAGTAGATGGAAACAGGCAATCAGTCAGAGAGAGAAAATGGCCTTCTCCAACATGATTTTCAACACTTCATGCAGACACAGTGGCCTCGGGTGCCAATGTGCTCTTTCATTTACCTGAACCAGGGCTTATTTTCCACAGGTGCAGCCTCACTTTCCCATTTTCTAGCTTTATCCTTGTTTTACAGTCCCATCCTCCCATTCATCAAATGGCTGTCTCAATCCTTTCTCCACACACAGGGACACAAAACCCTAATTCAAGTCCCCCAATCGGTCACACCCATGTGATATTTTCTTCACCTCGAGCTCAAGCAATCAACAGCTCAGGCACACCAAGTCCCCCACCTGCTTGTCTTCCCTCCTCTCAGTAATAACATATCTGTGTGGCAGACAAGCAGTCAGACAGACAGATGATGCAGCGTGCGGGGGACAGATCTATCACATATGTGGTTTCCCACTCTAATACATCCATACAGGTTTATATATCCTCTGATAGCAGACACAGGCCGCTCTATCAAACATCTACCTGCTCGGTCAGATGGATTTATTTCTGCACAAAATGAAAACTGTGGATGATGCTGCTACTAAGTAATTTTCACAGGTCTGCAGTTCAAGGAATTCATTCGGAAAAGCCATTTTCCAAAGGTCTTTTTTATCTAATACTAATAAAATCACTTGTACAGGAAGGTAAATCAGGGGCTTTAAGTGCTCAGTCCGTCCTTTAAAGACCCGCACAACACTGGCGCGAGAGGTCGGCTGCTGTGGCACACTGTTCACTCGTTGTCGTCATTGATTTCTCATTAGTTAGGCCCTCAGGAGTCTGCAAGCTATCACTTGGATCAGATCTGTCGCGTTCAATTAAAAGCCTTTTTTCCAAAATGGCCCGGCTTTTTCATGCCTTATCACCACTCTATCGCCTTTTTGTGCGTAAAGATTTCCTTTGTCTATTGTGTGGGCTGCTGCGGTCGCCTCTCTGCGAACGTGGATGCTTTTAACGTCGGCTGCTGTATTTAGAAACAAGTAAGGAGTTGTTTCAGGGTGTGGTTGGAGTGTCTGATTATAGCCCTCCCTTGTTTCTCCCTCACACACACACCTTACGATAACTCTTTCCTTTTGTATTCTGGATGCACAAAAACCATCCTCCCCTCCAGACAGACCGCAGTGCGCCTTCTACACCAGCCTGCCAGCCTTTGCGACGACAGTATGAGACAATTTTCTCCCAACCACAGCAAGCTATTAAAGCCTACATGACAAATGAGCATGGTAATAGCATGTGGACACTGGACAGGACGACCCTCATGCAGTGGTAATAATGGCTGGATCACATGGTATGATGGAAGAGTCACTTAGCAGGGAATCTCACCTTCCCTCCCCAACTCTCACATACACATAGAACCACTATCAGGACCCTATTAGAGTGGAGACGGACAGGATTGCTGGACTGCGGGTGCTGAGAAGGCTCTCAGGTGCTAATAAGTGTGTGCACATGTGTGTGAGCCCGAACCTGCCTGACTATGTATAGAATATTTGTTTTGCGTCAGCAGGAAAAAAAAGAATGAAAAGAAAATGCTGGCTGAGCTTGCTGTTTTTCTACCCCCTGTTGCGTTCTAAAGCAAAAAAAAAAAACTGGCAGTGCCAATGCTAACGCCATCACTGATCCTCTACCGGTTCGTCTGTGAGATTAAGGGAAAGCCCTGGCAGGGTTGTTGTCTTGTGTCAGAGCAACAGACAGACAGCAAGAGATGATGGGTGGCAGGATGTCTGTCAGAGCCAATTATGTTTAATGACATGCGGAGTGACCAGAGCTCCTGAAAACTGCCAGATGACACAGAGAGCTTCTATGTGGTTGGAATATATCCAGAATGCTGCACTGATCAACATTACATACTGGGTGCGGATGTGCAGCACGTCACTGGTAACACTGATGACATTTTCTCAGTGGATTACTGCAATAATAGAAGTCCAACATTTTGGTTCTTCTTGACGAATAAGACGATCTGAATCCTGGGTTACATCTCAATTTTTCACGTCCTCTCACAGCCACAATTGCCCGTATCCTGTTACACTCCTGAAGATTCATAACACGATTTCAAAACAATATCCTTGGCTAACCGGAGCTGAATACCCTGCGGCTAGCTAAAAGTAAAGGGGCACGAGAGGCGGCTCGTTGTGTAGACAGATATAAATTGATGTGTGATGAAAGTAGCAGAGCAGCACAGAAATAGGCAGAAGAGAAACAGGCATCTCCGTTCGGACCACACTGCAGCAGCTGTAAACGGGCTGATATGCAGATTAGATCGGTCTGGCCTGGGCCGACACGCCCGGCCAAAGAGCCACGTTACGAAACACAAGGCCGGATTATGGTTTTTCGGGCATTGCGAGGGAGATTGCTGGAAAGGAAGGGCTGGCCATCGCGACTGTGTTATCAGGGAGGGGAGGCATTTGGATGCGGGTGACTGAGAATGATAGAGATGGATGAATAGTCGAAATGTGACGTCCAAGAATAACAATGACAGTTCTCGTCTAGAGGAAAACAAACCTGTTTGCTATCACTGATGCTTATCAGCTCATTAGTCCATGTGACAGACAGGGCTGTGGGTGTTATGCAAAATATGCTCACCTTGTTCCCCCTTCCAAGCAAACCAGCTGGCTGAGAAGCAAAGGTTAGGAAGCTTTACAGGTCAAGGGCCAAATGGACAAATGGATTCCAATAAGAACACAGATCCAATTTCAATAATAGTTTATCGCAAGGAAGCCTAATTAATACTGAATTATAAGTGGTTAAAACTCCACTTAGATGTTATGTCTGGAGTTAAACTTTTCTCATGAACAATTAAGATGTCAAACCTTATTGGGTGCTGTTAAAACACGTGATGCCATACAGAACATTGTGTAAAGCTCGATTTATAGTTTTCCATGTCTGTGTTCACAAACCCATATCATCATGGACAGCATGTACTGACAAATATATGTGGACATCAATGTAATATATACAAACCACTGTCCGTTGGCGAAATCCACACTGTGATTCTTTTGAACAGGTACTTCAGCTTTTAGTATTGCCCATGAATTCTGGGGACTCACAAGAGACAGATTACAAAAAGAATGGTTAAAATCGAAGCAGCATAGGTTGAGATATCCTGACTTTAAGTCCCTATTACGGCTCAAGCTCCAAAAACACCGCATTTCCCATAATCCTTCCTCAAATATGTGCACTTCATTTAAACCCCACAGCCTCAGTTTGTAAAGCAGACTTTCTATTAAAATATGAAAAGCACAGTTTGTCATTTCTGCTGCTAAAACAAACAAAAGACATGGTTTGATAATATCATGGAGTAGGGAGGGATCATGGGAGTTGTTGTCTTCATTGTAAAACAACCAGAATTGCCAATGAAAGACTATACGATATGACTCAGGCAGAAATGTTCATGGGCGAGGTAATGTGTTAAAGTTTTATTCACGTTACTAGTAGTCACATTTTCTGACTTACTTCCTTTCTCCATCGAAAAATAATCTGATGTTGTCTTGAAAGTCATAGCAACAAGCAATGAAATAAAACACATTTACCTTGAGTAAAAATACAGATTTTTCTGGGTTTGAACAGGGTTGGAAGGGCGGATTTTTCACTTCACTGTTGGGGGGGCGGTAAACAGAAAACATCTCAAGAGCAATTCCTGAAGGGGACACCCCTGAACCTGGGAAACTTTCTAATTGTCGTGACAAAACCAGGTGTTTTTACCAAGAGTTTTTTTGTGCTTAAACCTAAAACATTGTGACAAGAGAAAAATAGTTCTTTAAAGTTAACTTTTGCAAAACATCTACCTACTATGGTCTGCCAGCACCACGCTGAGAGGCTCCAGAGAGACAGGTGTTAGATGTGCAGGTTGATTGGCAGTGGCCCAAACCACTGTGAGGCATATGGAGGGGGGAAACTTTAAAACACATCTGCATCTTTAATTAGCAGTTTTTTTTTATTATATATTATATATGATTTCCGCTTATGGATCTAAATACACAAGTTAACATGCAGAAATGTTTCATATAATATCTTTCAAGTGAAACAGTCATAAACTTTAGGACCCTGCCATCTCCGCGAGGGACCCCTAAAGGTCCACGAACCAGTGTTTGGGAACCCCCCGATTTACCGTGTTTTATCATACACTTCGATATACTTTAATTAATCTCCCACTATAATCCTTGCCGTGGTAAAGAACACGGCCATCCCCCCTCTGTGTGTCCGTCGGAAGGAGGAGTTTAACCCCACATTGTCTGGGAGGAGCCCGCAGTCTCTTGGCGCTCCGTCCCAGGAACACTTGGTCTGGAGACGGAGGAACCGTGGAAGTACGCTCCAATAAAATCCGATTTTTATGTTTCTATTAAACACAGTTCCGTTGCGTTTAGCGGCTGCGAAGAGGGGAAAGCGTGAACACTGCGAGAAGTATGTTTTAACAGAGGAAACAGTAGCCGGTAAGTCACAAGCGAACTTCTGTCTGTCACGTTGCTGTTATATTAAAGGTCTCCGTTCATTTCTGCGTGCGCGCTTTGTCCGCCGCGACACCTAAACGCATCACTGATGAAGATGTTTGCTAAAAGTTTATCTGTGAAACAAAAGTTTGTGGATGTGTGTGTGTGTGCGCGCGTAAAATACGGCATTGATTTCTCCAGTGAATTGTCACTGGTTGTTGTGAGTAGTAAATCTCAGCAGCTGTGACTGAAATCATCTCCCTGCAAAACATGTGATTGTCGTGTTGTCGGTGATTATCATTGCCTTCGTGGAGAGAGTACACCATGGGCAACTGTGTTAAAAGTAGTGATCATCTGTGTGTATTATCCCAGAGAGACAGAGAATGACCTCGCTCTTTATCTTTATTATAATCAGATATTAAAACTGTCTGGTCCCTCATTAGGATGCAGAATCCTTTTTATGAAGCCTTTTGTGCAAAGTGACACCTACTTTGGTGTGATAAATACAATAAATTGCATCCTGTCACCAGGCTCAGCCTTGGGAATTAATTAAAACCCGATACCAAAGGTATTTGAGTGTCATTCCACGGACACAATAGATCACTTGAGTGTGTAGAAGTTCAACATGTAGCCCACAGCAGTGTCACACACGCTACTTATTGCCTCTCTTTCTTCCTTCTGATTTATGAACTGAGGGATCGGGAGCATAGGCCATTCCACTAAATGCCTGATTATGTTCTGCTGTTGTGTTTGAGTGTGATTTACCATCAGATTGTATTGTTATTTGGCCGTGTGCTGGGGTGGAAGGGCTGGAAGGGTGACAAAAGGGTCCCGGGACCCCTGGAGTGAGGGGGCAAACAGAGCAAATGTACCAAAGGAGCAGGAGGGAAGGGCCTGGCATGCCTTTTGGGATCTCTGTCATGGAAACCCACACGGAAGGTGTCAGTCTGACTGTCCTGCTACCTTTGCACACTGCTGAGGAGGGTTGTAATAATAAAAACACAGGCTAATGTTTGACTCAGAGAGGCTGGCTGGTGTGCTCATTGATCTGTCTGAGGGCTCTTGGTGAAGTTCAACCTTGAGGAAGTGTGATATTTTACTGCTGATTAATGTGATTAATGATTATTTAATGAAGGATCAGACAGGTAAACAGTTTATAATCATGTACTTGGATCATTTTCAACCAGGAAATAGACTGAGCCCAACATGAGTGCAAGAGAAAAGAATGTCTTCTGGTTATTTTTCTGGAGAAGGAGCATGCTCTGAGATTGGTTTATATGTCATCCCCTGCCGAAATAGTAACTTAGATAATTGCTGTTCTCGTGTGTGCGCCCTGTTTTTTTTTTTTTCTTTTGGCGATCAACAAGAGAATTGCAGGGTCAGAAGCCGTGGCACCACATACATATTTTCACTTTTGTGGTTCAAATTTTTGTGGCAAAGAAATCCTCAACCACGAGGAACATTATGTTTTTACTATTCTGTTTTTCCCTGGGTTGGGACGGGGTCTTGACCCAGAGTGATGCTGATTGAGTGTGACCCGTAATTTCCTTTTAATGAAAAACCGTATCATTTTGCTTGTTCAGTCTTTCCCTTTGTGGCACGGGTTGAGAGTTATGCCTCTCAGCTGGCAGGACTGTCAGTTGTCAGAGTTGTTTACCAGTGACAAAAGGGAAATGTAATGCTACCCTCTCTCCTGGGTGGCTCAGAGTTGCTTCACAGGCTCATCACTTCTCTAATTTAAGTCGAAGGGCTCATGGAGCGGTGACATCATTACCACAGGAACCTCCCAACTTCATGAAACAATGTGTTTTGAAGTCAGATAAACAGTGTGTGACTTTGTGGCGTTATGTAAAAAAGAACAATCGGCTGTTGTGGGAAAATGACTCATCTTGTCATTGATGCTCTGTGGGAACGGCAACTTTCGAAGAGTGAGAAACTCTACTCGCTGGAGCCCATTTGGACGGCTGTGTGTGAGTGCCCATCGCCGTTAATTCTGAAGTGCTCGCCGAGAAACGCCAATGTTTCATGTCTTCTCCGCTGCACATTTTTCTCCATATAAGGTGGTGTGCATGTGACTTATCAGGCATGGGTAACATCTGTGCTTATTGTCACACGGGGATGAAGAACCTTTTACTGTCTCTAGGTAGAGAGGCACTGCAGGGGAAAAACCACAGGAGCTCCACATGACTGGTGCATCTCCTAGACAGAAGGATTTGAAGTGGATCAAATTGAGATCAGCAAAAAGCTTCTTTCTGAAATGAAATGTCCTTTTCAAGGCCTTTCTGTTTCAGTGCAGACCAGTCCAGTCAGGCGGGCATAATGGTGGCCTGTATGTTTCTATTTCTTACTTCTGTGGTTGAGATTATATTTGGCTTTCAAAGTGTTTGCTGGTAGCGTACGGCCAGCAGTGTCTGGAGTGGTTGCTATAAAAAGCAGGTGAACTAAAAGCTGGTGTTGACAGCATCTTGGCCGAGTCCTCTCATTTGCTCATAACACTCACTGAGACGCCAACTAAAAGAGACATGACTGACTTTGACCTAAACCTAAACCTAACCCCTCCGGGTGCACAAAACTACAGGCCGAAAAGAAACACCAACAGAAGAGTGACATGCCCATCCTGGTTTTTAAAAATAATATCTACTCTAAAAAACAGCCAAAAAGAGTCGCCTTGTGCTGCATTATTCAGAGATTCTGAATTTAACTTATTATGCTGTGGCCATTGTGCTGGTGGACACACACACTCTCACACACACACTCATCCAGTTCAAGGGATTTGTTCAGTCAGCTCCACTTTGTGTAACGGCTCCAACACGAGATCCACTTGCTCGACTGCACAAGCAGGAACCTCCTGTCCAGCTCAGCAGAGCGACGTGGTGAACCGATGGCGCCCATTCATGCCATCCTTCACAGCCAAAACTCCTGGACCTTTTGAGGAGATCAATGCATAGGTCTAAATTGAATTGCACTCATTCTGGTCACCTGCAGAGGTTGGCCTGTAAGCTTTGCAAAGAAAATGAAGATTAAACTGTTGGCGGGTGCTTTAACAATGTATCAAACGAGGTAGCTGATTAATAGTTACCGTGCAGATGGCCGGGGTGTTGGTGAAGAAGGGAGCAAGGTAGCTCTTAAGCAGTACCAGACAACTTCACTTGTGATCATGACTTTCATTAACCCCAAAGAAATAACTGCAAGACATGCCATTACCATTCATTTATTGATGGTCATATAAATCACAGGGCGAGTGGTGCGCATAAGGCAAAAAGTCCCCAGGGCAGCACTTGAGTAGCAGTGCATGTAATTCCTGTAAGCTTACCAGACGGCGTACAGTATTTCAGTCTGGAGCAGGTGCTATCTCAGCACTTTGAACCCGAACAAGTGATTTACAAGCCGTGAAAATACAAGACGCAGTTTGATTATCAAAATGTATGAACAATGAGGTGTAGGGGACAAGGAGTATTGGGTACAGAAGCTATTTGCTGCTGTATTGATCTGCATATGGGATTTGATTTCTTGAATCCAGCTGCTGCAGAGAACCCTGTTTGAGTATGTGTGATCTTTTATGCTCAAAGCGTATTCTTTCAGCACGTTGCTGCTGAGTAAAATTCAACCTTTTGATTATGAATTCATGCTGGAAACAGTCATGTTGCATCATGTCTGCTGTTTGCAGTAGTCTTTATGTATTATTTGAGTTTCTGATATCATCTTCAGAGAAGAAGAGGCACGTGTTGCCACAACCAATAACCCTGTTCATATGGAAATACCCCATCCCGCACCCCCTCTCATTATATGTAAGCCTGCTCACCGGTCAATCCTTATAACAATACAAATTGTGATTGATCTGACCTACCTTGGTCCAGTAGCCAAAAGGTCTCAGACGATCCTTGCCCTATTGGAAAGGCAAACACAGCTGGTGCTACAGGCTAAAGTGCTCGATGCTTGGATGTTCTGTTGGCGCCATGTGTCTTGCGTTGTCCCCATGATGGATGGAGCAAATTCTGGGTACACATTTACTCCAGCACATCCCACCTGCTCATCAGTGGGTGGAGATTGACTCTCTTATTGTCTCAGATGAAAGCTAGAAGGCCCAACCTCTTCTGATGTTTTTTCTAAAGCACCCTAAGCTAGGCAATTGATTCTGCTAATATATTCAGCATGATCTGTTAAATAATCAAAGCTGTGCTCATCTCTTTGAACTGCGCGGTATTAATTGTGTCAGATCTCTTTGCTTTTAATTTAGATAACAAATTTCTCCACAGCCGTAGCCTGATCCGTATTCCGTCACGATGGGATCCTTTTGAAAGATGATAAATCTTAATACCACAAAGTTATAAAGAGCAGATGGCAAAGAGTGTTGGGATGTGCATAAATCCATCACTGACCACATATGGATCCAACTGAGCAATAGACCATTCATCTTTGTCTACCTTTAGCACTCGTATATCACTCATCACGACACAAAATTGCTATAACTCTGCAGTCTTGCAAGATTTTGCTGTTGTTTCCCTTCCTTTGCGTCCACAGTAGCTCGCTCCACTGAGCTGTGTTAGACACGATGCACCCTTATCTGCACTCTTTCCTGGGCATTGTGACAGACATGAAGTGCTTTGGAGGGTCTTTGGCAGCCGTTGTGTTCGTGTTATGTTGAGGAACATTTTCAGGCTCATTAGCACTCCTTCCCCTGTCCAGCCCCCTCCCGGCTTGAACAGTCGGTGGGTTTGATCTCCGAGCAAGATAAGCTCTTTTCTCCACTTCTCAGTCTCTGGGCCTTGTCATGTTGGTTCAGTCATTTGGCATCCGGCCAGTGTAAACAGAGACCAGGTCCTGATTGTTTTAGGTCACCCGCAATCCTGGCATCCACTCAGTGAACATGCTCAATTAAAGCTTTCGTGAAAATCCTTTTCTCCAAAGAGGTAAATGTATCCAAGTAACCTGTTTCCTGGGGCGATATCATCGTCAAGGCATATCTGGCTGACAGGCCTCAGCTGTCAGAGGGAAAAGGTGATCTGAGTGAAGGAACTAATTGTAAAGAATGTCAAGAAAAGAGCAAAGAAACAGTAGTTGTAGGGACATTTTATCAGTTTCATCTGTTTTTGCAGTCTACGCCTTGTGTAAAAGCAGCAAAATAGTACAATATGCTCCACATCCTCAACGTAAGGAAGCCAAGGGGTGTATTGGCCAGGCTGCAGGAGGAGAGTCTGTGTGTGGCCTTGCTTATTTTTACGGCACCCTCTGGATGCCCAAGGATCGACTAGCCCTTCTCCATTTCTCACTTTGGTCAACTTGGGTTTCCTCATCGCACAGAAACGTCCAACTTCTCTGCTCTGCTAGCGCCAAGACATGATCTCTTCTTGGCTGTTGCATAAGAGCTATTTAACCCAGGGTTCGCTCTGTTTCTGGCCCAGGGGGAACAACTTGCACACGCTGTCTGGCCAGCCCTCCATGCCACCCTGGCTGTAAAGTCCACGCCTCGATCGTTTTTCACAGTTTATGGGCGCAGGTGCAAAGGCAAGTGCAAAGGACTTTCTAGACTTTTCTACCCAGCAAATCTTTGCCAACCCAACATTGAGACGTGAAACCTCTTTAAGACGAAAGTGTGTCTTACTAATCTTTGTTGCTTTCCAGTTCTGGCACATTTTTTGCTATCAACTCACGGCCAACAAATTACACATGGGCAAAGCCTTTATACAAAGTCAAGAAGGTCGGTCTTATCGCTGGAAGGTTCCCACAAGAGGTTGATGTTAAGTCAAGCAGATTACACAGAGTGCAGGTCGCTGCTCAGCTTGTTGCAACCTGGGACAGTCCTGCAATATTAATACGTCTTCTTCCTCCAACGGGGTTCCTGCAGATGCCACCAGGCTCTCATAAATGCCGCTTTTTAAAATTTTCAGCAGTCTTGTCGAAGTGGGTTCACCTAGCTGTCAGAGGATGATTAAAACTTGCCACTCACAGAAGCTCAACGCAATGTCACTGAATCTTTGAACCTGATGGTATCATACTGGAGCGGAGATGAAGGAGTTCACCAGGCGGCTGTAAACAACACAGGAGACACATGTGTGCTGTGTGTACAGAGGATACCAGAGGCTATTAATGGTATTTGACATTCAACTGTCATTGGAGAAGACGACTCCTAATTTGTCTCCAGCTCAAATCTAATGTCATTAAAGGTGCCGGAGCCAAGACGGTGAATCTCATGGTTTATAGACTCCCACTGATGTGGTGCTGGTTCCTCTGTCCAAGCACTACTACTTTGATCCAGAAAGGGTTATCAGAAGGTGAATTGTACAATGAGATTAAACGGTGCAGCCAGACAGATTTGTTTTAACCTTGTGACAGAGCCAGACTAGCTGTTTCCTCATGTTTTTAGTCTTTATGCTAAGCTAAGTTAGCATTCAAAGTATGGAGTATTCGAAAATGTTGTGAACACACTTTCTGCTGTTAAATCAGACAAATAGGTCTAGATATTCTGAGAACTACAAAATCAAAGCAGCCATCAGATGATCGTGACTTGGCCTTTGGTGAGACTTTGTGACCTCACCTTTCTCTATGTCCTACACGTGATCCTTTACCACCATGGTTAGGGCAGTATGGGTCATCTCACTCAACCTCTCAAACCTCCCTGGTGGCGTGAAACACTCAACAGGACCATTGTTGGCTTTTCCACGTGGATCTCCCTGGATGTGGATGATGTGGACGATGTGTGAGCGTGCAGTGTCTACAGTTTAGACTGGCGCTCTCTGTGGTATGAAGGGGAACAACTGACTCACAACTAAAAGGGATGTGTGTGTGCTTACTAGAAAATCACTGCTGAAGCATGTGGCACACATGTTGAATAGCAGCACTTCTTGCATTCTTTCTAGCTGAATAACAACAACTCACAGTGTGTTACACGGCATAACTCTTTCGAAGCCTTCATCCTCCATGTTGATGGAGTAGCTGCGTGTGATCCGCCTGTTGGTCTTGATCGTATCTGCTTTCATGGCAGGATTCCTGCTACCTAATCAAAGAGAGAGAAAAAAGCACCTCTGAGATGTTGCATTTTTCTACATCCATTGCCCTTTTATATACTCATTGATATTCACCTCACATTTGACAGGATCTGGTGTAAAGTGAATGCGTACAGTGGTGAAGTCATTCATTATAAATCATTTCCCCTTTGGAGGGTGAAATCATTTATTCACAGTCTCATGAGGTTAGTGATCCAAGGAGCACGCCCTGACTGGTGACTAATATGTTGTGTCACTCAGCCCGCTGACATGCACTGGATACACTTCGGTGTCTAGGTTTATTGCAATTCATCTCCTCCGCCAATACAAACAAGTGCTAGAAAGATTGAGTCGCTTTTTTGCCTTAGGTGTCTATGCTCAGCTCGGACACTGAATGACAGTTTTCATCAGGGATTGCCAATTTCCTCACTCCAAATGTCCGTTTCTGCAAAAGAATGACTTTAATAACTGTGACATTTTCCTTAAGTTATTTTGAAAACCATCCCTGTCTCTTTAGGCGCTCGTCCTGCTCCTCGGTAGTAATTTTCTGTGTGTGCGAGCGAGCGGTTTTGTCTCCAGCGGCAAGCCCTGTGGTCTGCTCGCGTGGAGAAATCGGCCTCACTGGAAACTCGTGGTTGCCTTTTTTCTTTTTTTTTAATTCTAATAACAATATTATACAGTGCATAGGTTCATGCTGGCATGCCCAGGCTTATACTAATAATAACAATGTCGAAGTGCCAGGAACTGGGGTTTCCTGACAGTTGGGATGATTTTTACAGTTCAAGGAGCCGAGTAAAAGCTCTACTTATGCAGTCATGTTGTATTACTAGCCTCATGCATCATTTCTCTCGCGTTTCTTTTTCCCTTTCACTCGATGAATCACATGTTCTTGTCCTGAAATTTTGAATTAACAATTGGTAATTAACACATTTCAACCTTTTGTTTTTCATTGGCATGCACAGCACTTAATTGGCCCTAAGAGAAAGTAAGCCATTAGTCAGCGGGCAGCTTTTCTAAAATGGTGTGTGTGTGTGTCCAAGGGGGATGGGGGGGTCAGCTAAGTGCTCATGTTTGGTCCCAGACATGCCTGCTGCTTTTGCTAATCATGCTATCATACAGTGCCACAGGCTTCTTTCCCAGAGCCAACAAATATTTTAACAAGCTGGAGGAAGACTGCACTCATTCTTTCCGATGTTTTACCAGCATCCATATCATCATCGCTTAATGTCTGGGCTTTTTGGCAAGCTCTGGCTAGCCACAGGACTTCAAGGCCAAGATACATTAACATACAGCATGAAAAATGTTAAATATCGTCTTCTATATGCTGTGTGCACATCAGAGCCACTTTGATGTGAGACAAAACAGCCTCACAGTCTCTGCAGACAAGTCGGATCAGGTTAGATGGTTTGAACCACTATGCCTCTGTGGTCATTATTGTTGTTTAAAGTGGGCTGCAGTGCAAGAGTCTTTGCACAGTGTGCATTGTCAGAAGAACACCCCGTTCCCTATTATCCAGCCTGGGTGGCGGCGCGTTCTCTTCATCATTCATTAGTCGGATACACTGTGAATTTCTCACTTCCTCCAGCAACTTTCTTTGCCCCTTTTTTTTATCATACCTTCCTCCCAGTGGGTGCGGGTGGAACAGTTGCCGTATCGCAACCAGTAATGAGAGAAACAGTGGATGGTTTGTAGTCAGCCGTTTGCCTCAAGGGTTAAGTATCCATCTTCATTCCCTCTAAGCCCACCCCTGCTTAGGAGGAGAAGGCTGTGAATAAATACCACCCTTGTCTTCTCATAATGGAACAGCTTGACCTCCCGTGACCTCTGCTGGTCGGAGCATCTGCCTGTCGATTTCACCAGCCCGTCCTTTGGGACATCACCGGGCTGTCGCATCTGCCCGTGAGCTGTAATTCAATTGGTCGAGGAATTTATTTTAAGGAATAAAAATGAAGCACTGGCCTATAATTTTTCTGAGAGACAAAAGAAGCCTGTCAACTGGAATATGCTGTTGATTTATGGTTTGTAATTGTGTGAAAGTACTTGTTTCTTTCTGGGCACCGTGCATGACGACTGCATAATGAGCGCCGTCCTCATTGGCATTCTTGAGCCTCCCTATATGGATGGGATAATAACGAGGTTGGCAGAGGCCTTAATTTAATCATGTCGGTAAAGGCGGTGCACATGTGGCACAGCTGCTAGCGCTTAGCCGAGACTTGCCATGCCCTCAGATGAGGTGCCATTCGGTGTCCGCTTTGGCTTGGTTCTGCTTTATCAGTCTGTAAGAACCGCATTCCACAGTGAAAAGGCTCAGCAGAGCTGGACAAAGGAGTTTGTTCTGCACAGATCTGTCTGCGACTTTTCTGCCACAATCGAGTTAGCTCACGTGCCTCTGCCTACGCGTGACTAGAGAAACTGGTTTAGGTATTTTTCCTGCAGCAGGCACAGGTCAGCCTTTGTTGTTGCGTTTATTTAACTTTCCCACTTAAACAGTGAGCTGCTCAAGCGCTTTGTCCAGCACCTGTTCTGGATTATAGGTCGATAAAGGCTCCCGGCTAATTTCTTGTGATAATTCAACGGTGAAATCTAATCTCACCTCTGCCATTTGGGCTCCTGTTGGAGAAAGCTCTATTGAAACACACGCCACAATGTCAAGAGTCAGAATCTCTTTCTCCTTGAAATGGAAAAGCATGTACATGCTTGAACATGTGCATTACCAAGCTAATTTTCACACAACATTCTGCTTATTCCAATTAATCGCATTTTGACCTATGACACAGTTCGGCGACAGGAACTAGGTCATGCGTTGTGAATTGACTGAGCATCTGCTGGGAAAAGAGGCAGAAGACATGCAAAGTTGTGTTGACACACGTGCACCGCAGGTATATAACCTGCAGTGCTGTGTTAAACCGGTTTGTGGTTGTTGAGCTTTCCTCTGTGTGATTTGTCCTGCCAGTGTGGCCTAATTTCTCACGCTTAAAGGTGCACTATGTAGTTTTTGAAGAAATTTTAATCAGAACGATCTTCATTTTTTTAATGTCTAAAAGTAAATAAACAAACTCAAACTCTTGTTTTCATGAATGAATAAACTGAATAAGCAATTTGGCGGACCCTGCCACCTTTCTAGCCTCAAACAGTGTTCTGGGGACCTTATTTTCCCCTGAGAACAACTTGTTTTTTTCAGTTATGGAAAAAATAAATATATTGAGTTTGTATTATTACCTCATTAATATACCCAGGTGTTGTTGTTTATGATCAAGACTGGTCCAAATCGGTGATCTGATGTATGAAGTGGATCAAGAACTCAAGGAGCATGTTTGGTAAAGACCCCAGAAAAAAATCACATCATCATTTCTGTATTTTTTTTCAGTGAAAGTGAAATGCAGAGATTCCCATTCCCACTAAAATCATCCCTTAATCACAAACTGTCAAAATAATTGCAATCCTATATTTTGCATTATTGTTCAGCCCTTCTGTATGTGCGCATTGTTGCCATCCTGTACATCCTACGCAGTTATTTAAAAGCCTGCAGAATGCAGACATCCGCAACCAGTAGCTGTAGTGTTGAGTAAAATTTCTGTGTGTACGTCTTACTGTCTGTGTGTGTTTCTGCCTGGCTCCTCACCAGCTGTCTCACCCATCATCAGCTCTCTCAGGATTCTGAGCAGACTGTCCAGCTCAGATTTCCCTTCTCCTATCTGTGCTGCAAGTCTTCTCTGGACAGTAACAGATACTGTATATCAAGCCAGCTGGGCTTGAAGCCGCAATAAAACAAATTGTTTTGGTTAATGATAACAGGAGCGGTAGTTTCTCCTGCTTTCCTGTAAAAGTGCGATTGCACTGAGCTGGTCTTATTTCATAACCTGTTTATTGCACCGGGAAATTGTCCACCTTTGATCAACAGCCAGCTCAGTAGAGAATATTAGTTATTCTGCCTCGGTTATGGAGAGCCAGCAGCTGTGAGCAGCTTTACATCAGAGGATGGTTACTTTATGTGGAGATTTACATGAGCTAGCTCTGCCTGTGAGTTTACTAAAGCTGTGCTATAAGTGGGGAACTTCCTCTTTTCGGACTTTCATGCACTACATGTATGTAAACTTGCATGTATATAGGCCTCAGGTAGAGCAGGACTCGTCTAAACAGCGGCAATTTCCCCTGATGGATGGTTTATTTAGGCGTCCAGACTGTGGCCCTGTGTTTACAGGGCTCTGATGTAGGTCCACGACCTCATGCTGACAACCCCACCGCTTTTATCCTACCATCTACAGCTTGGTCGCCTGGCTCCACTCGGCTCAGCCTGGGACGAGGATGTATGCTTGTCTCACACAGACCCACCGGTGCGAGCAGAATACTAAAGCCTCTCTGGTGAATCATCACTTTAATTTTCATTTTAAACAGAAAGAAACTGCATTCCTGCGATGTCTAATGTTATGTGGAAAAAAAGGTCATTCCTAAAGAGCAAAGCGGTGCTGAAATGAGTTTTTAACAAGTTAATCCACTGTTCTGGTAGAGGGGGATAATCCTGATTGTTTAGTTCAGTCTCACTTTTTTGATTTCTTTAAGTGTCAGCATTTAAAGCATGTTGTCACTGAATTACCTCACGCTAACATGGAAGCTTTAGATGTTATTCTCACCAGGTAAAAGCCCTCCTGTGCACTTAACAGAGGCCATCTCTCAGACCTGTCAGTGTGGTAAAAGAAAGGCTTTAATATAGACTGTAATTACCTCAGGTAATGGCCTCTAATGGCCAAGTGAGCATCAGCTCTTTTGTTAACCTTGAACAAGATGAACAAACTGCCAGACAGGCCCAGACTGGTCATACCAGCTCCATTAGACTTAAAGGGGCACTATGTAGTTTTGAGGTAATAATACAAACTCAGAAATATTTATGTTTCCCATAACTGAATAAACAAGCTGTTCTCAGAGGAAAATAAGGTCCCCAGAACACTGTTTGAAGCGAGAAAGGTGGCAGGGTCCGTCATATTTAAACAAAACAAACAAAAGAAAAACAGCATGAAACTGTGTCCTTTAAGGTCAGTCCGTTTATTCAGTTTATTCAGTCATGAAAACAAAGAGAGTTTGTTTATTTAGTTTGTTTAGACATAAAAATCTTAATCTTCTAATTAAAGTTTCTTCCCCAAAACTACATAGTGCACCTTTTAAAGCATTATTGTGGCTTTGACAATGACCGTGATGTGTACAATGTAAAGAAAGTGCTGAGCTAGTACCAACAAGCACTATGACCCCGTCCTTACCTAATTTCGTCTTTCTCACCTGCTTATCGTGGTCATTGTTTACTCGTGTTATCCGTCAGATGGTGTCCCGACCCGCGCGGTCAACAGAGTAGCGCTCATGAATCTAATCAGAGCGAGCTGACTGATTCATGTTCTGTTTGGCCTGACTGTGATCTACACTTTGGCCCTTAATAGGCCATAAAAGCAGAGACATTGCCAGTTGGAGCGGTAGTTTACCATGAACATATGGCTCGCCTTGGCTTAGGGAGATAACATTTAAATTACCATATCCATTAGCGTCAACCTGTCCTGATCCATCAGCGCGGACGGTGCCAACAGATTTCTGGGTAAAGTTTTATTCATGCAGCGGGCAGAAGTGGCTGCGGGGGTCGCGAGGAGCGGTGCTCTACACCCAAGGTGGGGAGGAGGCCATGAGGGCAAGCTCCCTCTGGCGTCAGCGCTCCTCAAGAATGCAGAGAGGGATTAATGCTTGTCTGTGGCAGTGATGGATGAGACTTGGAGGCACACACACACACATATATATATACACCCACAGAGCTGCATCTGGATGCAGACTGTTTAGCCCTCCCCTGCAGCAGTACGTGCCAGCTTTGCAGGTGTGTGTGTGGTTTGTGTGTGTTGTCTGCTGGGATAAAGCCAGACTTGGTTGTTTGCCCTACTACCCCAGATAGAGCTGTATTCACCAGCCGTTTGTCATTTTGAGTGGAAGGCGCAGCTTTTCATCACGCTAGTTCACGTCTGGGGCACTTTGATTCGTTTTGGCCTTTTCAAATCACAGATGAATCAATTTCTGCTCCCTCAATAGATTTCTTTCCTTCCTGTTGAGTCCAGTGATTGATGCCACGTGTGTGTGTTTGCGGCTTTGACTGTGTACGTGCGACTTCTTCTTTCTTTCGAGCCCATCGATTACTGCACATGCACACGTCTACCCGCTCCCGAATCCCCAGTTACCTCATTGTTTCGCCGAAACCTCTGGTGATTCTATGTGACCTCCAGCAGCTGGCTCTCTGTGACTGATATTACACTGCGATGGTCAATGATCTCTGATGGATCACCTTAGGGAGGCTGGAGTGTGTCTCACATGACTTGCCGCAGTACACTACAGTGGCTATTGCTATGGTAATGAGTGAGCGAGTCGCTAGCTGATCGTATTAATCACCAGGGCTCACGCCGCCGAGCGTGTGACAGATTATCCTGCAGCTAACAAAGGACAGCCGCAGTCACTTCCAGTGGAGATAATACAGTTTGCAGATGGGTTTAATGCAGGTGTATTATGCAGCCGTTTGCGCAAACTACACAAAGTCACTGTGAGCAATGCAAAAATGGTTGAGGAGGAGGAATAGGTTTTTTCCTCAAAGTTCAAACCCCTGAAGGTTAACAGCTAAAGTCATCGTTCTTTTCCCTTTTCTCCGCCTCAAAGGCACTTTTCTCTCCGCGTCTCTTATCGGTTGTGAGATAATTAGGTGTATCTCCTTCCCCTTTGTGCGTGGAAGCGGTCAGGCTTTGCCCCATCTTCCTGGGCAGGGCTCGATGTGTGCTTGTTTTCCCAGCAGCCTCGGGGGGTGTCTTATCTGAGCCCGTGGCTGTTAAAGACACTCTGCATAGTTCGTATGCACTGCCTGTCACTCATTCGATTACTTCTACTATCACCTCCAGGCATTTTCTTTACAACTCTGCAGCTTGAATACTGAGGCTGTGTTTGCGTTAGCTCTGCTTTGATTAGACTAAATGACAATGGCATGAAGCTGAGAAACACTCGGCTGAGATGCAGCACAGATGTTGAAGTGTGTGTGTGAGAGAGAGATGATTGCACCAGGAAATAAATCCAGCTAAATTGTGGGAATATCAGTCAATCTGAAAGCCCAGATAGTGTAGCTCTGAAGTTCAAGCCCATGCTGTGTGTGAGCGTGTGTGTGCGCCATTTCTTTCTTCACAGGTTTAACCCTCAAAACGACCTTCTTCTGTCCATTAGGCAGCTTAATTAGCAGAGAAGCTGATGAAAAGCTGATTTGCACCTGCAGTCCTCCAGCTGTTTGCTGCGTCTCACACATGCACACACTCTTTTTTTTCTATTGCTAGAGCTTTTAACCTACTCCTCCCTCCACCATTCAAAAAAAGCATGCACACATTCAGTCCCATACACACTCTCAGGCAGCAGATGGATGCTGACACCCCCTTGAGGATGTTTGGAGTCAGTGTCTGCGCTAAACAAAGCATCAGAAGACGTTTGCACCACATTTCTCATTTTCATTTTTTTCCCCCGCTGCTGCTGTCAGCAGAGAACGAACCCTCCGGTGCTGTCCTCTCGCACACACACGGGCACACATCACCCTCCTTTTGTTTGCAGAGAGCCCGCACGCGGCTCGACATATCCCGGTTAATTTAAAGTCGTGTCGGACTTTCCGTGTATCGTTCTGCCTTGTCTGACAGGAGCTCCAATCTGTAGAAAATGAACTGAACTGACAGCAGCGGGGGGCTTGCAGAAAATAGAGATTTCACTGTATGGGACAGAGAGATGAGGAGGCGGAGAAGGAGGATGTACGATGGATGTGGGAGGGATAACCTTTGAATGATTTGAATGTCACAGAACACAAGAGAGACATTTCCAATATTTGGATTTCACTTTTCTAATTTAGACGCAAGTGTATTTTTTTGAAAAACACTTAAACACACATAAAAGACACCCTCAAATGTAAACTTTTTAATCATTTGTTTTATTTTGTAATGCAAAGATGTTCAGTTTAAGAAAATATTTGGATTCCTCCACAATATAACCCCCAGTAATTGAAATGTTAAAGAGGTGGAGTGGGTTCGAGGGTGAAACTACCAAACAAAAGATGTGACCTTTCACCCCCACTTAAAGCATCCCAGCTTAAGTGAATTCCATCAGTCTACACCCCCACTCCCTCCGACCATCTCGTTATCATTTCTAATTTCTAAGCCCTTGATATTTAAATCCATGCTCATGTATGAGGCACTGTGCTAATCTCTGCTAAAATGTGCAATTAAGATCAATTTATTTCCTCCCGACGGACGTTTTCATTCTCAAATTGCTGCAGACTGCAGTCCCCAGTGAGCGGGATAATCAATGGCATCAAACCATAAGCGGCCTCCAGCTATGAGAGTGGCTCCATCATGCTGTTTAGGAGGGAGACAAGAAATATTAACATGCCGACTGAAAACTCATATTTCTCCCTCTGACTCTTCCCAGACTCCTTTTCCCCACCACATTCATCAGCCCGGTCCCATGAGTATCACTCAACCAGTTTTTCATTGGAAATGGATAATTGCAAGTAATCCGTCTGTGATTAAGTGTGACATAAATTATGTATTTTATATTAAAAAAGGAATATTTTACAAGGAAAGTTAAGGTGTCTACTGTACCACTTTCAGGTTAACACATAAATTGGATGCATCTATCTGAGATGCCTGAAGACAGAAAGTGCTGTGCGCACACCATTCAAAAGTGCAGTGTGCAATTGTGAAAGGAGAAAAGTCTCATTCCCAGGTCTTCAAATACTTTGAGACTGAGCAATCAAATATCATTCTCCAGAATCGCTAATACCCTGAAACACCCCGAGCAACACAAAATAATTGGAAAACAAGAAAAAACGGCCAAAGCGCAGGTTTTTTTTCAGATACAGCCACAGCCACACTCTTCAAGTGTGTTGTAAGTGCTAATAGAGTACTTTTTTAGGAGTCTTTGCATTGTTTTTCAGCTAAATCTGGCATAGTATAGTTTTAAAAAATTGCTTTAAAAAGGACAATGAAAAGTAAAAGTATGATGAATCTCTTAGTGGAATTTTTAATTTTTACTTTAAAAATGTGTGTGTATATATATATATATATATATATATATATAGACACGAAGTCTACCACTGTCGTTCATCCTGAGTGGAACATGAATTTGTGCAGGAACTTTCATGCTAACGAAATGAATGTCATTTTGTGAAAGAATGCAAATGTGACCCACTTGGTGGCACTTAAGGAACCACAGTCGGTAAGATTCATCCTCTGGAGATCATGAACGGCTTTCTTTTTTGGCAATCCATCCAGTAATTGTTGAGATATTTCAGTCTGGACCGATCCAGACGTCTGAAAAACAATCAACACCTTCCTTAGATTTGGACAAATAATGCATAAGCGCTGTGGGCCTTGTACACTCCTTTGCCTTTCACTATCAGCCATTATGGGAGTTGCTTTATGACCTAATGTTGGTTTCCTGGCAGGATTTCTTGAAGGGACTTGGATTTTGTCACACTGCCATTACTGGGCGGAGAGGCCATCAGGGATCATCTAGACTTCTCTATCAGTGGGATTTCTTGTTTGAAAGCTTTATCCCAAAGCAAAGCTCTGCTGATAAACTCTTAAACCTGAGTCGCCACACACACAACAGTAGTACTCCCATTTTTCCCAGCCTGTTTAATACGCTGGTATTTCCTGTGCTATACTGAGTAAGGTACACCCGGACATTACGACATATCACCAATAATTATCATGATGTAATGCGATGTGACCTTCAGCTTCCACTTTCCCGTTCGGCATCAGTTCAGCAGTTGAAGCCAAATGACTTTGAGCTGTGTGGATGAATCAGATGCCCACAGCCTGGATATAGAGGGATTTAATTTGACTCTTGAGAGCTTGTTTGGGCCTTAATTGATCTTAATTAGGGGTCAGATCATTTGGCCGTGTGGAATTAGACTCAGCACCTGCTCTGTATGAATATGCATCACAGCGACCCACCCACCCTGCCTCCTTCTCCTCACTCTTTTCAGTGTGTTGTTGACCAACCTTTTAGCTGCCTCCATCTAAAGCCGGACAAAGGGCTTTGAGAGGAGCTCAGGCTAGCCCACGAGGACTATTGTGTTGTTAACAATGTTGTTTAGCCCCAGTGAACGCCGCTAATATTGTGTCCCCGGGCTGATGTCTCTATGTCAAGCACCAGCAGGCTGATGGAAGACTATTCTACAGCTGCTCATACAGCATGGCATGGTCATGACTTTGAATAGCTATTCAGACCAAGATGAATTTCTAGAGAAGAACACGATTGAGCATTCTCGTTTCATCGGCCCTCATCTTTTCCATTTGTAGGAGTGGTAATAATGTTCGCTCAGTTCCTCTGGGATAAACAACTGGCTCGCGAGAGAGAGTTGGGAGCAGCTTTAAAAGCAGTCTCGTCCAGTTCTGATGCCGTGCTGTGTTCTGGTGTGGCTTTCTGAACGGGTCCAGTTTGACTGCGTGACCACAGTTATGTGAACCATAGTCAAATGGAGGCATGCATGTGTTTTTAGACCGACGGCGGTCTCAAGTTCGTCTCCGCTGGGATGAGGCTTAGTCACAACACTTTTGAGTGCGTTTCAGAATTATTTCTAATTCCAGGGAAGGTTTTCGACTCATTTTCTTTTAATTTGCTCCTGAAAATGAACTGCACATTTGGTCCCTCTGGCACTGAGAAACTTTCAAACAGCTTAGCTATGTCCCTAACTCTGCTTCTCCTGAGTAATTTCCTCTGTGGCCCTGCTCTTTTTCACACAACGCCTCTGTCTTCACTCAATGGACTTTTTTCTTCCTCTCTGGCTCACACGCTTACTCGTGCATACACGCATATACACACACTTTCTTTCTCTTTCTTTCTATCTCCCCAGTAGCTGTCTGCCTCCCCGGCCTCCTCCTTGGGTCATTGTGGTATTTAGGGTCAGACAAGAGCTCCAGTCATTGCGCCCTCCCCTGTGCCTCCCAGGCAGCGCTGCAGCCAACTTACGCCAGCTTGTCTGGCCCAATCGCCTCAAACAGCTATGGAAAACCGCCTTGGCTGCAACGAGCCCCTGCATCCTCCTCCTAGCCAACGGAAAAGCAGGATATAGGAAAAACAACACGGTGGAGTAGTGGAGCCTTTTTTGCAGTGGAGACTCTTCTAAATGGATGAGAGCTATAAAACATCCTTACTTCTCTTTCTGAGGGAGCTCTTCTGTGGAGAACTTTTTCACTTTTTCCTCTTGGCGCTTCGTTACCTAGGGTTACCCCAGGAGGATTTTGATTTGCTGCTGCTACCGAAGCCAGGCGGGAGTTTCCACGTGTCCTCCAGTGCGTCTGGGTGCGTGAGTCAGATGCGGTGTGTGTGTGTGTGTGTGTATGTTGCTTTAAGACACAACTAGCCTTCACAGGGAGAATCCACTCTGAGATCAGAGAACTCCAGCTAGATTTCTCCTGTGCAGGCTGTTCAAAGAGCTCTAAGATTAAAGCCCGGGCCACAGAGGTAAGGGCTCTGTGTTTTATCTTCCTCTGCCTTTGTTTTTCCTATTTACTGGATTAAGAGGAGGCTTGGGTGAAGAGCATTGCGTTTCCTATTGTCCAGATCCACAGGTGTGAGTTACAGTGTGTGTTTGCATGTGTGAGTGCTGAGATGTTTCCATCTGTGTCTGTTAGATAGCAGTTTGTGTTTTCGTTTTTTATCTCAAGTGCTGTAAAAGCCTGCTGCATGTAGCCTTGTGAATAAAGATACAACAAAGTGACCCTTCACAACCTCAGCCTTTATCACTCCTGCTGCTGTGTCTCAGCATTTTATGCACGTCTCATGTTATGCACATGAGAATAACTGAGTTTGACAAACTTCACCACTTTGTCTAAACTTCGTATCACATGCTAAAGTTGCTGGATGCTTCCTAACTCAGCGGGAGCGCATTTTATGAAAGTGTTTGTAAAACATTTTCCTGGCATCGCTCTGGAATGACAGTGGCATACGTGTATAAATCTTTTAAGAAGGCTGCCATGTCATTTTTGGTCTGGAGCCAGGCGCAGAGCTTCTAAATGTATAATGAAAAAGTCCGAAAGACACTTAACAAGCACTATGATGGATGTTTGGTGGCTTTGGCTGAATCCGCCACACAGTAATATGGGCTTTCAGCGAGTGATTCATGGATCGACATTTCTCCTCATAAGCAAACAACCGCAGGATGCTTTAAATCTGGTTCATATGACAAAAGCTCAGCAGGAGACGGCCCGCGCTTTGGCTCCACTGCTGTCTTTTTCTTCACTTCCTGTTGTTGTTTTTGTATGAAGAAGAACTTGTGGGTCGCTTTGCATTAGTTTGAATACAAGCCGCGTCCACGAGAGGGGAACTTTAAGCACACTGCTCCTTTAAGAGCTCAGTTGTCACAGGGCCAGAGGAAAGTGATAAGAGACAAGTCCCATGGGCTGTGATTTGACAGGAGGAAGGCTGTGTGATAGTGTTAACAGTCACTACCAATAACAAATGAGCTCATGGTTCCTACTTCACAGCATGATTGAAAAGGCATGAAACGTGTTGGCACTTTATCCACGAAGGAGATTATTTTAGCCACTTTTATTTATTTGAATTGTTGATTTGTGATTTCTTCATCAGAAGCACACGAAGCATTGTTCCACATGTTAGCCTATATTTCTTAACAATAATGCTCAACTGAATGCACTCTCCTGGGAAATCAATGCAAAAGTCCTGCAAGATTTTCTGTATCTTGAAGATTTTATGGCAGAGTAGACTTAAAAACTGCACGAGCAGCATCATGGTAGTACTGTGTTGGTTCTCTTGGGAATCACCCTTTATTTTCACACTGCTGTGTCAATAGTTTGTTCATGGGCATGAGGGTCAGAGTTGCAAACATAGTTCCTCAGTCTCTTGTAGCTTCTCTTCAACAAATGCATGGTCTTCATGTAGGGAAAAGTAACTTCCTTAACACGCTGCCGTCATGTACCTACTGTGTTTATACCATGTCGAGGTGTGGCCCATTCCTCAAGATCCAGACCCAAGACGTACAAGGTGCCAGACTAAACATGAAGCTTGAGTGGGAGTCATCCAGGGGCAGCCAGAGAAGAATGCCAGGTCACGGGGTGTGTCGAGGAGTGTTGGGGTGGCAGTGGTCCCTTGGCCCCTGAGCAGATGGCCTGTAGGAAATCTATTGACGAGAACAGAGGACTGAAGGGGAAGAGGGAGGGAGAGTTCGGACCGGGCGCAGTGGTTTGCAGCTAAAAGGAAGACTTGTCTTGTTGTTCTCCCGAAAACAGTCGCACAATACTCCAGTTCAAGTCGCGGCAGAAGGCAAACGTGTGTGTCTTTAGGTTTGTGTGTTGGCACGCCTTTGAGCCTTTCATACCCACAGTCTCGCTCTGTGTGAATAAACTTCTGCAAGAAAAGCGTCAGTGGTGGCGTTTAAAAGAAGGCAGTCATGGTGACATGTTCGACAAGCGGCTTTATGCTGACTCCAAGTGTTGTCGGCAGCTGCTTCCTTGGCCTTTACTCAACAGAGAGCATTGTTTAGTCGCTCTTCATTCATTTAGAGGAACTTAAAATCATTTAAGATTCCACTTCATAGCTTCTGGATGCGAGAGGAAACTCAAAATATCTCTCTGCTTGCTAGTCTTACAGGGATGCCAACAGATCCCAAGTGTCAGGTGGTTTTACAAGAATTGTAGACATTGATGTGAAGGGAAAATGGGGAATGGAGTAAGAAAGTATATCAGTTTTCCCACAGATTTTGAGGTGAATGAAGAGGACTTTAAGTTGGACCAGGCTTGGCTTTCAAAGCCCCAGCCTAACTAGCATGACAAAGCTGGAAATTATTTGTGCAGTGATGTCGGCAGAAAGCTGCTTGGATGGTGCATTCAGAGTCATTTCTCTCAGTATCACTATTGCCTTGATTCAATATCGACTCCCTCTGCTTCACCCTTTAGCTCATGACGACTGAAGCCAGTGTTTAGTTAATCCTCTGATCAGCTCAGAGTGATGGTTCAAGTTCATTACCAGGCCTACATGTCTGCAGCCAAGTTTCCACTGTACTTTCAAGTGCTACTTTTTTACACTCAGTTTAAACAAGGAGAGAATAATTCCCTTGTGTGGCTCCTTGTCATGCTTGATTTTTTTTTTTTTGTAGCATTAGTCTGGATCTTTGCCCTGCTCTTGAACTTTGGGATCTAGTGCTTCATGTGCTTTAAAATGTTTAAGCTCAGAGGAATTTCCCTCCCAACCCTATGCATTAAACACACTCTTTTACAGTAGTCCATTTACTCAGTCAGCCAACACTATTTAATCTCACCTCACAGTCAAGGTGCATCCAAGCAAGAGCAGATAAACTCTTAATGCTGCAGATCACTTAATCCTGAAGGTTAGGCCTTTTGGCAGGTGGGGGGGGAGTTTACACTGTAACCTTACACATGCTCTACGTGTGCTGCGAGGCTTAGTGGAGTTAGCACTATTTGAAAGTCTCCCCGGAGTGTGCGCTACACGCATGTAAGTGGGTTATATTACACACACAGGACATAGTCACGCTGCTTCTCAGAAGATGCCCAGTGCCTCCGTAAAGAGCCCTCCTCAGCCGTTTCTGGTTTTGGATCCTGCCCCCGGACAAATTTGGCAGTGACTAGTGAAAAAAAAAAGGAGCAAGCTGGGATTCCAAGGTTCAAAAATAAACAGACGGGTAAACTGTAGCCGGCTTTCAAAAACTTTCCCAACACAGATCAAAGACGACGTCATTTACTTGTGGGGAGGTGGAAAAATGCTACTAATGTTTGGTTTGGATGCTTGATTGAGGAGAGTTGGACTTTGGAGGTGGAGCAAATTTTTTAAGCTAGTCATACTGTAACGCCAGGGTGGCACTACTGTACTGAGCTGTCCTGTGTTGTACAAAGCTTGGTTGATGTGATTCTACTGGGGACTTTGTTGGAGTGAAGTTCGTTGGACTTGGTCGATACTTTATGGCTGCATAGTTGTTGAGCGGAAATGTTTTCATCTCCGGCATGTTGGCTGATTCATTTTTTGCAAACCTGCCAGTAAGAACGATACTTTATTTTTTCCAGATACAGAAAATCTCAAACTACCACAAGTAAGACAGTCACCAATGCTGTTTCAGTGTTGCACTGGCTTTGTTAATCCCAGTGAGAAACAAGTAGTGCTGCCTATCAAGCACCGTCTTCCCAAAAAGCTTGGGATTAGGTCTCCTCTATAACAGGCACACCTGTTATCAAAAACATGGAGCTCATTACACGTGGTAAAATACCGTCCTGTTGAAAGACACTAAATCAGCTTCTCTCTGTGTGTTTCAGATGAGCGAGACAACGAAGGAATCACTGGTTTACTTTTGAGAAATGAGGCGGAGGGAATCTTGCACATAGAAGCGCCAATCTGAGAAGAGACTTTCAGACAGGTGAGTCTAAGAACTGTGGCCTTAATCTCTGTGTTATTATACCATGTTGATAATATTTGACCCTGAATTCAAAATGTGTGTGATATGAGACTATATGATGATCAGTGTTGCCTTTTCCTGGTTTTAAAGGCTGCATTACATTAAAGTGATGTAATTTTCTGAATTTACCAGACTGTTTGACCCACGTAGTCATTTTAGCCACATTTTTTAAGATAATTTATCAAAAATCTCCCAATATTATCACAATATCAATATTAAGGTAGTCAAAAATACTGTAATATTTCATTTTATTGCCATTTCTAGCATTTATGAAGGACTTTTGAGGGCATAACAAGATATTATATTATTCAGTTATAACCTAAAAATAATCTGTCATATTCCACAAGACCACATCGCCAAGCCCTACACTTAAATATCTGTCAATTCTAACTACAGGTGGACGTTACTTCAAATATATTGGTCAATTTTTTATAATGCTCATTATTTGAACCTTGATTTTTTTTTGTTTTTACAGCACCTTTACACGTGCGTTATATCACTTTAACTTGTTGTGGAACAGTTTGTTTTAGTTCCTAATCTACTTGCTGTGCTTATTCAAAGACTTTGAAGGTATTTAGTCTGACCTATTATGTAAGATCATCACAGACAGCAGCAGATACAGTACTGTCTCTTACAGTCCCAGCAGTGTGTGTGTGCTATAACATCAACCCTGTAATAAAATGTCCATCTTGTCACGGCTCTCCTCCGTCACTAATGTAAGAGTGTTGTGGACAGTCTGGAAATGATTTTTCATTGTCCTGAACTCTGTCACACGTAACAGCCATGACAGCCTAAAGCCTGTTCATCTGACTTGACTTTCCTATAGAGAGAAGGGAAGAATGTAGTAAAGTGAGAGGGGGTAGAGCATACAGGTTAATGACCAGATGTGAGAGAATTAGTGATACTGCTATTCTCTTTGAAAAACATGAGGAAGATATTAGCCCTGCTGCTGTTTTACTCTGGAAACAGCCACAACGATTATATACGTGTATGCTATGGCTTTATGGGGAGTGGAGTCGTTATTGTTTATGAGTAATAAGTTAATTTTATGTCTCCGATGAGCTGGCATTATGTCATACCATGTTATTTCTGTTATACTGCCTTATGTCTGAGTGCTGTGACTTTTCCAGTAGCAGAATGCTGGTAACGTTGTGTTTTGTTTCCAGGCAGCAATGGGAAATTCAGAGAGCCAGTACAGCATACAGGGCCCCAAAGGCACCAGCTTTGTCTTCCCTGGTAAACAAAGGCCATGCTCACTGAAGCTCCGGTCGGCCAAAGACGAAGCTCTGTCTCCCCACACGTGGTGGAAGAGCGCCCCAGTAGGCTCAGGGTACAAGGCAAGATGTGTTGGCCGCGGCTGTCTGTCCCCTCCTAAAAGCCGGCAGCCTTACTCGCCGAGGCACTATGACTATGTCTCAAGGGGAGCAAGAGGCAGCCCAAGCTGGCATCGATCACCTGGATGTGGTATACGAAGGCGACACATATCGCATGATTATGAAGATAATCCATATGGGGCTGAACTTAATGGACACACCCTGGATGGAAACAGTGATGAGCATGAGGCTTTAGAGGAACAGAGCAGTCCACGGGTGGTGATCAAGAAAGATGGCAGTCTCAGGGTGGAGTTCACCAACACCTCGGGCAACCCCCTCCTCCTGGATGAGGCTTCTGGCCCCGTGCAACTCCTCAAATTCTCTCCCAACCTGGAGTCTGCCTCCACTCCCAGTCTGCCTGGTTCAAGTGGTAGCAGGCAGGATGGCCACTGCAGCGGTCCACCGCCAGCCTCTACCTCCTCCACGGCCAGGACCAGCAAAGGAAGCTCACTGAGCTCTGATGGTTCCTGGTATGACTCTCCCTGGGGGCCTAGCACAGAGCTCTGTGAGCAGGACCAACCCTGCTCTGCCAGCAGGACCCTAGTCAGCTCCCCCATCCACCAACTGGACTCCTTCACTGAACAGTCTCCCCCTGTGTCCATCACAGACCTCTACAAAAACTCCACCATGGCTGCTACCTTTCCCACAGCCAGGGACCTGTCCTCCCAGTTACAAGAGCCTCCACCAGGCCAGAGGCCACACCGAGCCTCTTTTGCGTCAGTCCTGGATGTTCCATTGGAGGAAGAATGCCCCGAGGTCCGCCAGTACTCCTCATACACACTGCCCTGTCGCAGGCCCAAAGCCCACACCATGAGCGAGGATCTGGACCAGTATCCTGAACAGGACCAGCACCAGGAGCACGTGGGACCTGATTTCGTTTTCCATAAGAAAGACTCCATCAAAAACCGCATCAGACGCCTCAGTGACTGGACGGGCAGCCTCAGCCGCAAGAAGAGGAAGTCTCAGGTAAGTTTGCACTCTTTTATTACTCACTCAACAGGGTTCATACAGGGATCTTATCTACATTATATGTAAAACAATAGGTTGCATACAACCCTGATCCCAAAAAAGTTTTTGTAAATATGTGCATACTCTGAATTTGATGGCAGCAATATGCATTAAAGAAGTTGGGACAGGGACAACAAAAGACTGAGAAAATTGTGAAATGCTCCAAAACCACCTGTTTGGAACATTCCACAGGTAACCAGGCTCATTGGTAACAGGTGATTGTATCATGATTGGGTATGAAAGAGGCATCCTCGAAAGGCTCAGTCATTCACAAGCAGGAATAGGGCGAGGTTCACCACTTTGTGGAACACAGTTGCATAAAGGATATTACTACATGGGCTCAGGAACTGGCCTCATAGTTTAAGCACACAGTAGATAAATGTTTCACCCTCTTTTTGTAGTCTTCTGCAGTTGTATTCATTTCTAGCCGTAGAGCTGCAGCTTAGTTACAGCCACACACAGACACTTTCCTGTCTGGCAAGCTTTATTTGATCGTGAGCCACAGCGGTGGTCCTGGCATAGCCAAGAACCAACCACCGTCCTCTGGTCCTTAGCAGCACAACACCAGCTGTCTGAGGACAGGGCACAGTGGGGCAGCATGAAATGAAATTTGTAAGGCGGCCAGCGCTGGGTCTTGTTGCTTTAGTGAGGATAGAACAAGGATGAGAGGTACTTCTCGTTACAATGTAAGACATGGATGATCCTGCGAGGAAGAGAAGTTGGGGGCTGATGTGCAGATGGCATAATGACTGTATATTGGTGGGTACTGAAGTATTCTGTATTCTCGCGTACTGAATGTGATTTAGCTGTTGAATGTTCAGGACTTGTCGCATATTAATCTTTTTAGCTCTGTTGTTTGCAGTCAGATGCACACAAGGCTGAGCTGGTGTTGATCTGACCAAATGGTATGAAATCTTTTAAGCTATCGTGTTCGTTAGCCCAAGAATTGTATTTTATTAAAAGGTTTTCAGCTATCTGATGTCTGATGGAAGTGCATAGAAATTTGGGAATTGAGCCAGCTGATACGGTGAACTACTAGCATATAGACTGAGAGTAGATAGCTGATACATTTTCCTAGTAGTAAAATGATACTTGTACCATACACAGGCAGGGGTCAGAGGAAAGGTCCGAAATAACTACAACTTCTCTTGCATGTTGCCTGCGCATGATTTTAAGAACCATGTGATTTTTGTCCTGCAAACACTCCATTCTTAATAGCTTTAATTTGACATAAAACATTTGTTGGAACTGAGCCTGAACTCGTGTCCCTCTCTGTCTTTGAGGCTTGAAAGCAATTGTTTCAGCATTAATTCGGTTAGCTTTGCCTTGTAAAAGTTTTAAGAACGCTGTTTGGGCACTGCCAAGAGAATAGCTCTAAGCCTTTTGAGAGGCTCTGTTAGAGTGAAACTAAATCCTAGCTGAAGATTTAACCCCACCCCTCCTCTCATGTTAATGAATGACTTATGGTTGCTCTAGCTGTTGTGTGGTGCAGATTTTCTGGGCTCCCCTCGCGGTCCTTAGAGAGTAAATCTGCTAATAGGGATTGGTATTCACTCAGTTGGGGCAGCAAAATAGAACAATCGTTGTATTCAGTTGGCGTTTTCTTCTTTGCTAGAGTCAGAATTTGTGAGCGTCTCCCTGTGCTCAAACGGCAGACAATGCTGAGTGAAATATATGAGATGCTTTGCCTTGACACCGTCACTCGATCCTGTAGTGACAAATACACAGCAGACTGACAGGATTCGTTGTAACAGTTACAGCTTTCACTTTACATTAGCAATGTCTGCCTCGAAGTCTCCTGCTTGCCATAATACCATGCTAATCTATCACGTGTTGACGCTTTATTATTTTAGAGGACAGACAAGCACCTACAGATTGACATTAGTCTTTGTTATCCAGAAATAAAGCTGATAGGAGGCTGATTTTGCCGCAGAAATCTTCAAGAAACTTTTAAATAGCGGTGTGGTTACTCAAAGAAAATACAATCCATTGCCAGCACCAGGTAGCGGTGATGCATTTTAACAAGCTGGGCTCTGTTTTAAGAGATAAAAGCAAAGAAGAATAAAGTTCCATCAAAGCTTGACAGTTTAATTGGGACAGTTCAGGCAAATTAAAACAAAAAGTGATTGATGCTTGGGATTGTGTGCCTGAGTGACAACTTAAAATCACAGAGGTGCTTCAAGCTGGTTATGGAACTGATAACGCCACTGGACACGGGAACTTTTGCAGAATGGTCGATACTAGCTCACCTCCTGCGCATGTAAGTACTAGCATTATAAAATACAGACTTTAAAGGTGCAATATGTAAGAATTGGCCACCTGTCAAATTCAAAATCCAAACCGATAGGTGGCAGCGTATCACCAGAGTAACCGCTTACTACTGCTAACTGTAACTGCCACAGTTAGCTTAGTTAGCCGTGCAGCTAGTATTCCACTGGGAGCTAGGAGCAATGGGAGATTTGTGGTGTTTACACCACTAGCACAGGAGCTTTGGGCTGTTATGGGCCAGGGCTAGCTCATTAGCATGCTATCTTCAGTAGGTACCTCTGCAACAATACTTAATGTCATAACATCAAAACTGTTATTTTTTCACATTCTGTCAATCATTTTTGTTATGTAGTTTTACGTTTCAAAAAAAAGCCGCTAGCGTTCACGACGAGATTAGCAGTGCCTCTAATGTGTTATCCATGTTGAATTACCAGCTGGTAGTCGAGACCGACATCAAGGATGATGTTTTCTACTGGGATGGGGCAACATGTTAGTGGCGTGACGAATCAGGGAAGGACAAATTATGACTTGTCAGACCTAATCAGGAAGCAAACGTGGGTGTTTTCAGTTTCTGCACGTCCACATTAAAATGCAACCCCGCACTTTTCAAAATAAAACAGGGCCAGCGCTTTTAAAAGTCTTCTTTGTAGGGTCCTAAAATGCCAGAGTAGTATGGACACTAGACCTAAACATAAGTTATGCATTTTAAAAGTAAACTGTATTGCTGTGGATGTAGCCTGGATTTCCTCTCCTTCAGACGCCATTTTGTTGACTGCCAAACCTCTGTGGCATATATCTCCAAGGTCACGTTGCCTCCTTTCAGCGGGTCAGTCAAAATAAGGAGCACCCCCAGCTCTGGTTCCCCTCCACCTGGAATCCAGGGCTCTGTTGTGGGTTTAAAGGTCACACTGCAACCCTAATGCCAAAGGCCAAGAACCTGCTCGTAATGAAAAGCAGCTGGAAGACAACTGGTAGAGAGGTGGACACACTCGGGCTGTGCTGGCCTAAAGGAAACTAGGGAAAGCTGAAAAAGACCCACCCTGTGCTGCTCTGTACACATTTTCCTACAGCTGTTTTATACAAATGCTGTGTGTTTCATGGTGGCAGGTGGACAAAATGGTTTCCGTTGAACACTGTGGGTTCAAAGGGTTCATCACTGCCCTGTGGCAGAACATGAGCTCTGAGCTTCTGAAGAAAATCCCCCTTTGGGAATCAAGAAGGCATTACTTTGTTATTTTCCATGTAAGCATATCATTTGTACATCATCTGAGCACTACTCCAATATCTGAAGATTTAGGCAAATTTTAAATGTTTGCTTAATATCAACAATAGGATGGAGACAACATGGATGACGCTGAGTGAGACAAAGACGGAGGATGAGCTCCATCATGACGGCACATACTGTGTGTCTGCATGTGGAGAGCACTCCACTCTTGTTGCCAGGGGCAGAATCAATGCTGCAATCTAGTCAAGTGTAGGTATGCTGTCATTAGGCTTGAAAGAGTGCAATTCCATCAAGTGTTCATTTGGGGAATTGGGAAGCCACAGCAGACCTCAAATGACGTGAAATTGTCTGAGCCTGGGGGGTTCCAACCTCCCAGGTGCCATCACAGGAAATTTGTCCCACTTTCTCAGCCGAGTGAAAGATTTAGAGACTGTAATGCAGACTTTGAAGTAGGTTCGAGTGGTTTGACGAGATTTTTCAAAAGTTTCTCCTCCAGTTTTGCACCGCCTCGGGCTAATTAAAAGGAGTACAGTTTGATTTTTTTGTCCCAATGTAATCTGTGCTGTAGTTGCAGAGGTGTAGACGTGAGATCTTGCCTAGATGTAGGTGAGAGCAGTAGTTCTGTTAGCTAATTTGGCAACCTCTAAACCAGTCCAACACCTCCAATGATGATCTCATGCTCCTCTCACTTTCTCCCCTTTTTGTGCCTCATCAGGAGACCAGGTACAAGGACCCAAGCGACGCTTTTGACAGTGGGGTTGATGGCCTGACTGCAGACACCAGCTCCCCTTCCCAGGTCTCCAGCCTCCTCTGGTTCCCAGGAGCTTCCAGGGCCCAGTCATCAGGAGCCATTCACCAAACAACCAGTGATGCCGTCCGCCAGAATATCTACGAGAACTTCATGAGAGAGCTGGAGACGGGCACCGGGCAGGGAGGAGGGGGAGGTGGCGAGAGAAGAGAGCCGTCCACTGGCACCGAAGAGGGGGAGAGCAGCAGCGAGTCGGCCGAGGGCTCCATGGAGCAGCTGGATCAGCTGTTTGAAAAGGAGCAGGGGGTGGTCCGGCGGGCTGGCTGGCTTTCTTTCAAACCACTCATCACCCTGCACAAGGACAGGAAGCTGGAGCTGGTGACCCGTCGCAAGTGGAAGCAGTACTGGGTGACCCTGAAAGGTGAGCTTGAATGTAGCAACAATTATGCACCTTAGAATCCAGTCAAAAAATGTGCTGACCTGTGGTTTTGGAATAATTCAAAGTTAAGTTGATTATCCAAATTGTCGTTGTATAATTCAGTTTTGAGGAGCGGGGGGGCTTCTTTCTCTTTGTTCTCAGCAGTCTTGTCCTTGACCATGGTGTCACACTTGACATTGAGTCATTGTGCTTCCCTCGATTTTACTTTTCCTTCTTGCCAAATGGACAAATGTGTGTTTTATGTACACAAACTGCTTTTATGACTCTGCTTTTAAGCATTTACTGAAGTGCAAGTTGTACCCCAGTCCTGCGGAACTTCTTTTTTCAGACGTTTTTACAAGGGTATTTTGTCTCTAAAACATTATGTGACAGCTGTAAAAACCCCCACGCTCTTACAGGCTAGAGAAACCTGACCTGCTGATGTACTGTATACTTGCTTGTTTTCTGCATCATTTACTCATCCATGATTGTGTCCACCTGTCTGTCTCTGTGTCTGTCCTTCTACTCTCTTTTCCAGGATGTACATTGCTGTTCTATGAGACTTACGGCAAAGGCTCTCCAGAGCAGGAGCTGTCCCCTCGCTATGCTCTCCTGGCCGAGGACAGCATCGTCCAGGCAGTTCCCGAGCACCCCAAAAAGGAGAACGTTTTCTGCCTCAGCAACTCGTACGGCGACGTTTACCTCTTCCAGGTGAAGAACGTCAGTTACTCCTTATAGAACGTTTCTCTGAAATTTGTTTGGAGAGTCAAAGCTAATGAATGTTGTCATGTTTTGTTCATTGTTGAATATTGTTACCTAGATTTAATTTTTTTCATGGACAACAGATGTGTTGTGTTGCATCTCAGCAAAAATAGTTTTTTTTCCACAAAACTTTTCCTGCTCTACTGTCAAATTGTCTGAATTTACATTCAAGCAGAAAGTCACAAAATGCTGAAAGTTGAGCATATGAAATGTCCAATTTTGGCCCAAAATTGTGCCCCAACCTTCCAGCCAAGGGGTCTGACAGAACATCCTATTTGCCCATTGTGCATACTGACCTACATATCACCACTAAAGTCAGGCCCAGCCTCAGTTCTCTCCGTGCAGCCTCCTCCACTTGAGATTACAAGCTACTCAGACTGCAGTATGTCGCGGTGTCCGGACCTACATCTAATAAAATAGTGTGAAGCTGACATTGCCCCAGAGGCAAGCGGAGAGAGAGAGAGAATCAGCTCTGGAACAGGAAGGCAGCGTGTGTTTCATTTTTTGTTCTCCACTCACATGGCCTGTTGAGCATGAGTCATTTTCAATCTAAAGGGGGTTTCTCAACCAGTCTGCCGCTTCCGAGTGAATCACCTTATAGAGACGGAGTGATAGTCATGAAACAGATTGTTAATAAGTAAAATGTATGTTTGATGTTCAGTGCTTTCTCATAGAGGCAATGTTAATCAACTTTTCTTTTATTGCTCCAGCTCCAACACAATAACAGTGAATAGCAATCCGAGCAGATTTATCAGCTGTCACATCCCTGAATCCAGCTCGTTACGGGGAATATTGGCCTGGCTACTTCATCAAATCGAACTTTCTATCTCTCTTTGCTCCTCAAGGCCAGCAACCAGACCGACCTGGAGAACTGGGTGACAGCCATCCATTCTGCCAGTGCCTCCCTGCTGGCCAAGCGCCAGGGGAAGGAGGACACTGTGCGGCTGCTGCGGAGCCAGGTCCGAGGCCTGCTGCAGAAGATCGACATGGACGGGAAGATGAAGAAGATGGCCGAGCTGCAGCTGACGGTGGTCAGCGATCCGAAGAACCGCAAGGCCATTGAGAACCAGGTGATGATGATCCTGATACTGATATTAGCTGGGATTAATAGCAGCGTCACTGAAAATATCGGATGCCTCCATCGCATTTTCCACTGCATTATACATTTCATCCCCCGGGGACAAATTTCACAGAAAATCTGGTGGATTACTTTACAGCATTGATAGATCAGGCGGTGTAACGTATGCTCTTTTCATGCTAAATTATGATCCTTAGACTCCTCTGTGTTCCGTTCCACGTGGTGCGTGCAGCATCCACATGATGTGCCCTACTTAATTTTCCTGTTTTTGTGACTGTGGTGACAAGCGTGTGCTTTATTTTTGTCTGTGGGTGGGTGAAGTGGCCTAAATGCATCAGTCCCCAAACGCATTGCGAGGGGCTCAGGGGAGCAGCTCGCTCCCCGAGCGTCAGATTGGGATTCCAGATGTTTCCTAGTAATGGGCTCTCAACATGCATTATCCTCTTCCTCCTCCTCCTCACAGCCTGGGGGAGAATCCGAAGCACCCGGCGCTGTGCTGTAGCCCACATAGAGCAGATTAGTGATTACTGGTATAAAAAGCACATAACCTATGGCTGCGTAAGAACCCGCATACTTTTACAAGGAATTGGTGCTGGAATGTGGGAAAAATTTTTTTTTTACCTGCAACTCAGGTGGCCAGGGACTTGAAGTGGCTCTTAAAGTAAATTTATACTTCCTGCATCTGTGTAGCCACAAGGGATCACATGCTGTCAGCTGCTAATGCCCATGTGCGCTGACTTCTTATGCACTTTAGAAGCAAAATAGACGCTTAAAGGTGCAGGTTGTAAAAATGTTAGTTTATAACATTCAAAATTGAACAACAAATATCAACAAGAATGTGAAGAAATAAAGGTGTTGGGGCAAAAAATAGCTAATAGCCAATGACCACTAGCTGTCCGGTTAACTGAGCTAAGTAGCTAATGACAGCTATGTTAGCAGCAGTATGCGTTACTCTGGTGATACGCTGCCTCCTATTTGTTTGGAGTATGTATTTGACACATGGCCAGTTTTTACATATTGCACCTTTTAATGCTGTAGCTGTCTGTTTTTGAAGGGCTGTTATTTGGTCTTTAGTTAGTTCCCTGAGTGGAAATATGAGTCTGTTATTATGAAGAACCAGCGAGATAGAAGCTGGATAGCTCACCGCAGTAATGACCAATGGAGATGTCACTGCCTGGCTGCGAGACTGACTGACTGTGAGCTTGTATCTGTTTCCAATTAGCCAGCGTGCCACCTCAGAGTAGACAAAGAGACAGCCGGGGTTGGAGTCAATGATAGGGTCAGAGGGGTATGGGACAGGACTCTGATACAGGCGCCCTGAGGCTGATGATAGATTTAAGGTTTCGGTGGGGTTGTCTAGCACCAACAGGGCACCACTTTGATGTACACCACCCCCACCCATGTCTACTGAAATCAGTGCCAGGAGACCTCTTTTGAAGACTGCCTTTGCCCCCTTTCTCACACAGGAGCTCACGTACACACACAGCGATCGAGTTGCACTGAAGGACTTATTATGCATTAGGGCTTTTACAGAGAGCCAGGGGCAGATGTTAAAGAGGGCAAATAAGAAAAGATGAGAATCTCTTCAAAGAAAGGCTCATTTCTGCCAAGCTTAATGGCTCTGAAATGGATGTAAATAAGTTGTGCACGCAGGCCAGATGGGCCCAAACATGCCTTGCTTTTTACTGATGTTGGTCGATTGTCTCACTGCGCTGACTCAAGCCGGCTCGACGCATGAAGCGACAGACTGCACATACAGGGCTTTATTAAAACATTCTGTTCATCAGTGCTGCACCCGGCATGAATCATCAAATCAAATTTTATGCACAGGACTATTTTAGAACATCCCTGAATGAACACACTGTGTTAGATATTTGACTGTTGACAAACAGATCCAGATGGCGTGTGATTCAGGAGCATGGTAGGAGCTTGTGTGACAGTTATACATAGACACGAGTTTTTCCACAGCAGCAACCCTAAATTTGTCTTTGCTTTTGAGGAAGGAGCTTATCTGATTTAGTCAGTAATACCTCCCTCTCCATCTAAAGTCATCTTCAAACTACTCAGTGGAATTAATTTGCGGGTCCTCCAGAACACCGTGTTATGTATAATGACCCAAGAATAGCAGGGCGAAAAATGTGCTTTGATTACTTACTTACTTACTTACTTATCAGAGGATTCATGTACACGGTCTTTGAGTTCAGGTTCAGCAGAGTAACGGCAAGAATTAAACAGGAAGGTCTTTATACAAAAGAAGACACAGAAGTCAATAATTTGTCCCTGTAAAAATCATAAGCTTCTGTGCTCCACGCTCACATGCTGAAGATAATGTGACGAGCATTATCCAAAGACGAAAACTCACCTCTAAGTTGTAACAATTTGTTTTGTCATATTTTATATTACCATGTATCACTTTTTAGCTAAGGGCAGTTACTTATGATCTATAGTCCATAGAAATGGCAGCCAATTAGCTAGTAATTATAGTATATACTAAAACAAGACTGTAACTTTTGCTAACCTGTGGCAACTAGTAGAGAACAGTCATCAAATTAGCAGAGCAATATCTCTCTAAAGTTTGCTGATTTTAGTTAATGTTAGCCACTAAAAGCTACTAGTCATACCAGACCAAGAAGGCTGCAAAACAAAAAAATGAGTAGAACAAGGGTGTATTTTATTGCTTTGGAATTAAACATTTAATTTGTAAGATGAGGCCTGTTCCACTTATTCTCTCAAAAAATGCATAGTATGGCTTTAAATGTTAGCATGCAGCATCACAAGAACTTTTGTGACTTTTTAGTCGGCTGTTTTTTTTGTTAAGTATGTTTTTGGCCCTTATATGGCTTTATTGATAGAACAGCTCAAGAAACAACATGAAACAGGATGAGAGAGAGAAGGGGAGTGACACGCAGCAAGGAGCCCCAGGCCGGGACTCGAACCTGGGGCCGCTACAGCGAGGACAAAGCCTCTGTACATGGGACGCCCGCTCTACCGAGCTAAACAGCGCCCCTAGTCGGCAGTTTTAATATATTTCACAATGTAACTGTACAGATTTTTCAGAGCTAACATTTGGGTAACATTTTATTTTACAGTTCTGCGAATGTCATGGTAAGAAGGTGGTAATTAGCATGTAAAATGCTTGAAATTTCTATGAAATTACCCCAAAGTGGTTGAATGCTAATGTTAGCTGTTGTCTAAAAGAGGCTAAAGGGTTTTAACAGGAAAATTAAGTTAACAGATAGGCATCATAAATGCATTGTTTCCAGGTCCACAGTTTTCTAGTTATAATTAGCAAGTAACATCTTTGAAATTTCATGTAAATTGCAACTTAATAATTGTATAATTCCATTCTATTTCCCAATAAGCCGCTGTTATTTTTTTAAACATAAATCGACCAAGTTTGATACGTGGCTCCTTTTCTGTTCTTGCTTTGAGAAGGACTAATGCCTCACTCTTGTGTTTGATCATTTTTCTAGTTAATTAAATAACTCGCATGCCAAATGCAAGGTCGTTTTTTAACAAAAGCATGTGGATTCCTCGCATTTGTCCTCACGGTCCAAGTCTGGAATGGGAATAATGGCTGAAAATCATTGACTCAAGGTTTCTTTACTCAGGCCACCTGCACATATATAGACTTTTCATAGGCTGAGCTGATGACATAGCCCAGCATGGTCCCATGGTTATTCCTGTGCAGCTTCTTTGTTTAAAATGTTTGAAAAGTCAGAGGTTCCTCAAACACCACCCTTCTGTCCCTCCGCAGTTTGTTCCTAATTCTTAAGAATGCCAGCAATGTGAATGCGAGCTAATTGGACGACGCCATAGGGTGCGTTATTGTAAATGAACTCACAGTGCAGACGAGAGCTATTAAAGTCAGTTGTTACAGCAGGGTTGTTTAACTTGAGTGTTCTCATTAAAACTGGTCTCCAGCCAACAAAATAAGCACTTTCATAGCTTACATAGTGCAAACAAGGATAGAGGGAATGCAACTGTAAGCTGTGTGTGTGTACCGGGTAGAGGTTTAACGGGTGGTCTGTGCAACATCACCACTCTCTCTAGACTTGCATAAAAAATAGGCATTAGGATTTACTGCGCTCACGCCCACTCCTCTGCTAGATATGCAGTCCCTCCTCACTATCAAACCCCCACCAATTTGTGCCCTCATCATCCACCAACATCTGCAAGCAATTGCAGCTTGATGGAAAGCACTCCACTGACCCTAGATCTCCCTCTTTGACTCTCCATTTTCTGCCTCCCCTCCTTTACCTCCCCTCAACTCTCCTTTCTCAGCCACCACCCAAAAACGGTCACAAAATTCACATACAGAACCTGTACCAAAACCCACCGAATATTAACAAACCTCCTCCTCCTTCAGATCCAGCAGTGGGAGCAGAACCTGGAGAGGTTTAACATGGATCTGTTCAGGATGCGCTGCTACCTGGCCAGTCTACAGGGTGGAGAGCTGCCCAACCCAAAGAGCCTGCTGGCAATAGCGAGCCGCCCTACCAAAACAACCCTGGGGCGCCTGGGGATCTTCTCTGTCTCCTCCTTCCATGCACTGGTGAGGAAGCCCCAGGACAAGGGACAGATAAATGAATACATGCAGTGTGTCCTGTTTAGATGCTTTTTAACATTTGTTTTTGTATGTGATACTTCAGTTTTAATTTACTTGTTGTCTCACAGTAAGATTGAAAAACTTTGAATCATTTGAAACTAAAAAGCATCCTGCAAGCGTTGTCTTTGATGAGGAAAGTAAACCTAAGTAAGACGTCTGATTTAATAAAAAAATGTTTTCGAGCAAAATGATGCAGTCCTGATGGTGTGTATCTGTTTTAGATCTGTTCCAGAGATGAGGCCACGCTCAGGAGGCGCTCACTGTCCCTGACACACAGACAGCGCAAAAGAGGCCTTTTTTCCTCACTCAAAGGCCTTGACAACCTTACGAAGAGAGGCCGGGACAAGAGGCCCTCTGCATCACAGGTACTACTGAAGACACACAGACAGATCTGGGTGTTATGTGGAAGTGTTATCAGTAGCAATATTTGTTTGATATATTGTGGCTCCCCCAGTAGGATAATGCGCCCTGCCACAACGCAAAAACTGCTCAGAAATGGCCTGAGGACCCTAACAAAGAGCCCAAGGCGTTGCCCTGGCCTCCGAATTTCAAAGATCCCAATCCAATCGAGCATCTCTGGGTTGTGCCTGAATAAGTCCGATCTATAGAAGCCCCACCCCACAAACCAAAGGATCCAAATAATGTTGCCAACGCCCTGGAGCCAGACAATAAAGGACACCCCCACAGGTCCTGTATCCATGCCTCTACGGGTCAGAGCCAAGTCTGATCCATGTCGGGGCATCAATGAATCTGAATCTGATTAGGATCTGGGGAATTTGGAGGCAAGGACGACGCCTTGAGGTGTTTGTCACATTCCTCAGGCCATTCCTGAGACATTTTTGATGTGTGGTGGGGCTCATTGTCCTGCTGGGCGGGGTCACTGTCTTTAGGGAGTGGTGTTGCTTGCCTTCAGGTGGTGTACATGGTCCACCCACCCAAAACTCCATTGGAGACAGTGTGTATCTCATGAATGCCAGGACATTTGAATTAGATGATCAGTAGTTTTAAAGTCGTGACTGTTCAGTGTATGTTTTATATCTTTTTTGTGTAAAACTTAAAGGTATTGAGCTTTTTTGTGTTGGTTTAAAGGATGTAGCAAAGTGGTCTTTACTTTGTGTTGTTGTCAGCGTGGAAAATACTTAGACCTTGAAGTGACAGCGGATAATCTCTCTTGAATCCCAGAGTAATGAAACTCCTCAGGTGGTCTGGATTAACAGATTCTTAATGCAGGATCATCCACTTCATGTATTCAGCAGGGGAAACTACCCACACGCGTAACATGAGCATGCCGAATTCATAAGCATGTGTGCACGGAGGTATACTGCACATGCATGAGTACATTCAGTCTCATGAGACGTACTGCTGAGAAAAGCTGTGTCTTGATACTCTCAGTGCACATCGTGCGTACTTGTTAATGAAACAACCTGAGAACATGTTGCCTTATTGCTTACTTGCATGTACAATGTCTGTGTCGACATGAAATAAAGCAAGAGATTGGTAGTCATGCAGCTCTTTCAGCACATTTTCCCCCTGATTTTATTAATTAGAAGCACACAAGCTCAAGCCCCCCCCCCCCCGCATCCTGCTAAGTTTCAGTGCACACCTCCCATTAACAAAAACACAGAGGAGAATTCCTCACCCAGGTGCAGAGGGAGGCATCTAAATGCTCTCAGTTTAGTAATTAAAGACATGCAAGCTGGTTATTTATTGATACAGAAATCCACCACAGTGTACCCTGAAGGTACGTCCCTGGAGAATACTCTACTCTTGGTGGTCTATTTTCAGAATTGCCACAGGAAACACTCATTTGCTCAAGTCTTTTATAGACCCGTGTTCATTAGTAGGGAGACTAGCGAGGTTGTGATTAACCACAATCTACCGTCATTTTTCTTCCTGCTGTGAAGTCAATATGGAGTCACATTGTTTTGGAGCGAGCACAGCTAAGAGCCAATCATGTTCTTCAGTAGGTGAGCTCTGACTCCTGACTGCTTACAAAATGTTCCCTGTCTTTTTTCTTCTCTGTCTCACCCATCCCACCACCTGCTCTGTGATATTTATGTTAGTGCATTTGTGCACGTCTGTCAGCAGCTAGGTATGTGTGAGCGTGTGTGTTGTTATTTTTCTGGGGGAACTCCAGCCAGCCGGCCTAATGAGGCCCAGTTACATTTTGCGGTGAAGAAGGTCGAGGTGGCGCTGCAGCACACACATGAATTATTGAAAGCCATATGTGGTAGATGGCATTCTCCACTCTTTCCTCAGCCCCGCAGACACCAGCAGATGGTTGGTGTAAAGACGCTAAATATTAAACAGCCCCCCTTTATTTTTTTCCCCAGGTCCCCCTTCACTTACAAGCTTGTTTTAGTGCCTTTCTCATATTTTTTGCTTTACATAGAGGCTAATAAGGAACAGAAAATGGCTGGTAATTTGCTTCTAGGGATTTTCAGAGTGCCGGGCTTTCCTGGACATCTGCTGTTTTGTTTTGAGTGAAAGATCACTGTAGTGTTAGTTTCGGTTGTTCTCAGTCGTGGCCATGTTAAGTGACATCATCAGCTCCTTGGCTGTTCTTTTATGTGGTGCTGGCGGGACACGTGTTTGTTGGAGAAGGATTTGGACCGCGAGGCCGTCTTAGGAGCCAAACTTTCCTCCATGCACTTAATCTGTTGTTACCCTCTCAGGTTCTCAGATTGTGCTTTCTCAAATACTTTTGAGATATCCTCCTTTGGTGCTTTCCTCCCTTTTGCTCTCCATTTATCCACGTTCCTCGAGCTCCAACTTTTTTTCCTGCTTATTTAATCTCTTAAACCTAGAGTTTCATCCCACTCTCTCCCCCGATTTCTTCTGCCATTTGTCTTTCCTCTTTTCCTTCCAGCCGCATCTTCGCTCTCTCAAACCCCCCGTTTCTCGGAGCATAAACATCAGAGCGTCAGCCGGCGGTCCTTCTCCCCACAGTTTCCATACTGACTCATCTGTGTTGACTAAGCCCAAATCTAATTCACCACCGCGACGCCGCGCTCAACAACCTTGCCCCAAAGTCGTGTCCCCATCCCCCAACATCTCCTTCCCTCTCGTTTTCTCATCTCTCATCCGTCTTAGGGGAGCTATGTATACAGTAAGGAGCTGCTGGCCGGCAGTCGGCTGTGGGAAGTAGGCCAGAAAGGTCTGAGGATTTGTGGGAGAGTTGGTAAAGCTTTCTAAAATTAGTCAGTTTACGGCGAAGCGGCACTGTTTACAGCCACTTTATAAATGTACTCACGTTGGGGAGGAAGAGTTACTGTACTCTGCTGCTCGGAGGTCAGACGCGGGTTCTTACTACCATAACAGGAGACAAAGAGTTCCTCAGATTGTAAAGGAAACTTCTTGGGATTGTTTTTGAAGAAAACTAATCCCGATCCTAAAAAAAAGCGATTGCGGCTGCAAGTCTCTTCGTACTGCAGCTCTTATGTGCATACTGTGACACCACCCTCACAGTAGACTACAAGCACCATTGAGCTTTTCTCATACCCATTTTGAGAACAAAATGCCCCATTTCTGTCACTAGCCTTGCCACCTATCATGTCTCCCCTGCCCGGTGACAAACTATGCCAACAAAACATGATAACTGCAGCCTGTTTGAGTGAGGACTGGTGTTACACCTTCACATAAAGGATGACTGTGTGTCACTGCTGTATTATAGAGTTGTTAAAGCCCTCTGAGGCTGCGGAGGCTGCGGAGTCACCTCTAACAGCGAGCTTAACCTGACACAACAAGCTTTACAATCAAGAGGAGCTATAGAACGGATCAAGACCGGAGAGATTTCGACACAGAGGATGTGGAGATGGGGGGGCATGTCCTCCATCTCATCTGTAACCGGACTGTGTCGCCCTTTCATCTCTCTGCTACACAGAAACGACTGCGCGTCCATACACACCCCCTCCACTCAGAGTTCACTTCCACCAGTGCACCTTCAAAGGCTGCAGACCCGTTTGGAAGCAGTATCAAAGCCATGCCGTCACCGCACGTAGTTTTTAATTAACTACATAATAGCACCGCATGTGTCTAATATTGTGTTGCCGAAGTGGCTGGGTACTTAATCGCTCATGAGTCAATCAGCGCGGTTCCCCTACGTCTGTGCTTCTAACTGCCTGTCCCTTGATTTCAGATCTTTGAGAGCGACGCTGGAGGTCAAACTTACACCCTGCCTCCCAGGAGCACCGAGGTGAGTCACAGCGTTCAGTAACTTTTTAACAGTTTGTGGATCTTTTGATATATCTTTTAAAAATTCCACCGCCATCTGTCACATTCATCCTGCTGTACCGTTTTATGGGCTAAATGATCAGTTTCAGCGTGAAATAGCTGTGGCGGGAGCAAGTCTGCTGTTACTTTGACCTCCGCTGTCTTTCATGGCTTTGATGGGGGGCTGTGTATAGATATTTTTACACATAGGGTGTGTGTGTGAGGGAATCAGAAGGTGTTTGAATGTGTGTGTCTGCCTGTGTATATTACTGGTCCAGCATCAAAGCAGAGATTCCTTTCATGTTGACTTGCAGGTGTCTGACAGATAAATAGACAGCATCTCCAAGAAGATCTAAGAAGATTTTAACAGGGCAGAACCGTGTTAATCTCTGGTGCGGACAGGGCTCCAGTACTGAATAATTGAGTTAATGGAGAGTGTTGAGTTGACCAGAAGCACTGATTGAAAGTGTGAGTGTATGGGTTTATGTTAAAAGCGTTGAATGATTGAGTGTGAATTTTGGCCATCTGAGCAGCCAGACGTTGGCACCGCAGCACTCGCAGGTTACTTCAGCTCCAAACCTCGCTGTCCTCAAGCTCCCACATCTTTCAGGTCAGGCTTATAATTTCTTCTTCAAGGTGCAATATGTAAGATTTTACTTTAAACCATTAAAAAAAATTACTAAAATTATCAACAGAATGGGAAGATATAACAGTTTTGACATCATGGTGTCGATATATTCTGTTGCAGAGATATATACTGAAGTTAGCATGCTATCCAGCTAACCCCAGGCTGTCCTGGTCTAGTGCCCCTGTGCTAGCGGTGTAAACACATTCACTTCCCTGGTGCTCCGAGCTCCCAGTTTGGGCCACTAGCTGCAAGGCTAAATGAGCTAACTAGCTAATGGCAAGTGCAGTTAGCAGCAGTTAGCTGTTCCTCAGAAAATGCTGCCCCCTATTTGCTTTTAGTATAAATTCAACAGGTGGCCAATTCTTACATATTAATTACACCTTTCAGCAGCAGGGTGCTCGTGGTTAGACTTCCCTCTAAAGTGTAATTCTGCTAGATTACAAGTCTTATTCTTGAAATTTATATCACTTATACTAATGTTTCTGTTATACTTGATCAGTAATTGCTGAGATTTCTGAAGTCCACCTGTTAGACAAGGCTCTGACGGGTTTTTTTGAGCAAATAACTAAATACCTAAACTTCAAATGGAGCTGTTCTGCAGCTAAGCCTGTGCTCTGTCCTCCATGTGAAAAGGAAGCAGGAAAATATGAATCTCTAAATATCTTTAGCTTGTTTGTCCCTTCAAATGAAATCTTCAAACCATCAAAAGCCCTCCTGTGAACTTGGGCATTGACAGAGCATAATGGACACTTTTAGACAGAGCAGGACGGGTGTTGGGAACATCGCTGTTCCACAGGATGCAATGATTCATAATATGAGTCTGTGGTGAATGTGGCGAGTGTTAAAACTGGCCCCATTAAGGACTTTGAAATGGACTCAGAACAGGAAGTGGCCAGAGGAAACAATAATGGCCCTTCACTGGGTCGACGCTTTAATGTCACTTAAAATGCTTCCGAGTGTTTGGATCTTTCCTAGATTTGGACGTGGAAAACAGTTTGATTTAGTGGGGATTAAGACTCTTCGGGATGGGAAGGAGAGAGACAGGGAGGAAAGCACAGCTGTATTGATTTTTGTCAACACGTACAGTTCTTCATCTCTGTCTTATGGCTTCTCGCTTGTTGTCCTCAAATCCCTTGAATTACTCTAATAAGCATCGTCTTCCACTAATCTTCCGACCTGAAGTGTTTACATGTGTGTGCCTAAGCTTCGCTGGAGTTTTATGACTTGTGTGCACTTTTGCATAGTGTCCTTCAGACACGATTTTAACCAACCATCTTTATCCACTAAGCTGAGGATGTGCTGACACTGTCTAGCTGTAGGTTGTGACTGTTGCGTATAGCAGAGAGACGTGAACATCTATATGGGATGAACTTGTCATAACGTGGAGGCTGTCACGGCCTTCATAGAGGTTAAAAATAGTTCACATTGACTGGCATAGTTTTGCTCTCGCTTCATCCACCTACTCAGGTTGAGTGAGTGAATATGCTCGAAAAGATGACATGACTACTGACTTTATGTTACTCAAACAGTGATTTTTCTAACTTCACAGATATGAAATAGACACAAAAGTCTACTGCTGTTGACTAAATTCCATAGCAGGATTATGTAAAATGATTAAGGGTTAAGAGAATGAATGTTCGCTCCCTCTCCTTTTATGTTCCTCTTCTCTGGAAATGAAATAACACCTCAGACAAGTGTTTCTACCTTTTTTTTAATACGATTTTACCGTCTGCTGATTATGACCCCAGCACTCCCTGTCCCTGACATATTGATTCCTCTTTCTGTGTCACCACCTCTCCTCACAGATACGCACCTCTGCATTAACTTTGAGGTCATTTCTGAGGAACAGCCAGCAGTGTGTGCCTGTAACGGTGGTCATGATTGCCACCTTGTGTGAGTGTGTGTGTGGAAAGATGTGTCACAGCCGTGGAAAGAGGAACCTTGGGTGGAGCTCTGAGGAAATGAAGAGTAATACCCTTTTAATAGATGAAGTTGTCTTCAACTACATCTCTGTTCCTTATTCATGGTCATATTTGTGTCGCCCAGTTGCTAAGTGGAACAGAAAGGGTGTACTAAACCGTCCGTTACTTCCATCTTTAGACGCTCCAGGGTGGAGGACAGCTTGCTTGGAAATAATTTCCACACTTGACAAGGAAAGTCTGAAGTATTGGCTTGAATTATTTGGCTGAATGCAAACGTAAATAGTCCGCACATCTCACCACACAGAGCCCTTGTTGAAGTCCGGCGCGTGCCTGCACCGGACTCTTGGCAGTCGTTCACGGAACGTTGACCAGGCAACCGTCGGCACGTTGCAACCCTCCCCGAACATGAATGAGTGTATAGTGTTAGTCAGCCGCTGGTCAGGCAACCAAATCTTAGTTTTCCGGTCACACAAACAGGACGGTTATGCAACCAGTTGCCATGACGGCTTGTTTTTTCGTCCTCTGTTTGCAAGCATGACCTCACATCCTCAAAGAGGTAGAGGAATGGGTGGGCGTTGAAGTGGCACCTTGTGTTCCTCCATCCTTACAGGTTGGGGAAAACATTTTAGTAAGAACATTGGTTGCCTTTATTTTGGCACTAATTTCTTAAGTCAGGGAACATTTAGAAGGAAAATGAGGCAAATGTTTGTCTGTGCGTTTGTGTGTTTTTCTGAGCTACACAGGGTGCATTTGTGTGTGTGTGTGTGTGTGTGTGGAGCTAAGTGATGCTCTGAATCAGAGGTCTTTGCTTGTCCCTTTAGGCTTTTTGTCTGGCAGGGAAAAAGGTCTTTTTCCTCTTGAGGTGATGCATCAACAGCAGGCAGCAGCCAAAAAAGCTCACACACATGCACATCAGACGGAACGCCTCAGACACACACACCACTCTCACTTTTGATGATCTTGTAATTCATTTCAAACATCGCTGTATATATCCAGACCTATTCACTCATGCAATTATCCCCCTCTGTCCCGTGTCTCAGTTTAACCGAGAAGTCATATCGTCTTTGTCAGAAGTGCTGAATCACTGTCTTCTTCAGCCTATGAGTTTCAGTACATTTGGTGTGATTGAGCCTTTCCTCAAGACCGTGGGCCTTGATAATTGCGGTCGTAGGCTGCACTGTGGTGTATCCCACAGCCCCTCAATGCAGCAGTTGCGCTTTTCCCTCCAGAGACACAGAGTCGCAACCAAAACCCCTAAATGACTGCCTGTGAGGCCGAGCGCTGGGCTAACCCCCCCTGCGCCTTAATACCCAGCTCAAACCTCACTCTTAATGCCACCAACAGACGATAACCTTCGAATGGCTGATCTGAAAGTTTGACTGATGTTTAAATAAATTGTCCCGATACATCACTTTCCTCAAATTGACTCTTGTGGCTTTTCAAACCAAATAAGTCCTTGAGAGCCACGCGGATCTCATCCAGACGTCTGGACCTGTCAGTCGACCCTTGCCAATCGTCTTGTGTACACGGTCATTACGATGACTATTATGTGGAGCAACTGCCGTCTATGTTGTCAAATGAATTTCTGAGAGGCTAATTGTATGACATCTTTGATCCGCTGCTTGATCCACTGCCAAGCATTTAAACTAATGGAAGTGTATTGATTTGTGTGCCGTTACTCAAAGTCTACCGCTCTCTCTCACCACCTCCCTCTGTTTACCTCCTTCTTCCCCTTTTCTCTTCTCTCTCTCCTCCTTCTAATGCTGCTCACCCTCCTCCTTTTATCTTTCTTCACCCTCCCTTCTTGCCCTCTCTCCCACAGAGGCTGGATGTGCTGACCAACATCTACTCCATGTCGCCCCCCGAGGGTGGTGTGTGGGACAGCATCAGCAGTGCCACAGACGTGCTGACGTGTGTCTACATGCCAGACGGCCTGACAGTCCAAGTCCCCGTCAGGAGAGACCAGACAGCCGCCGACCTTCTCTCTGCAGCCTGCAAGGTTGGGTTAGCGGCCAGTTGCGGGGAAATGATGACACCACAACTGTTGTGGCATTATCCTGACAATCAGTGATGTCTTTTGGGTTTAGTTGACTTGTAGAATTTTACACTTTCCTGCCATTCAGACTTGGTGGTGAGAATGCGTGCTTGCCAGTAATGTTGGGGTTGATCACGTGCGAGTACAAAGTTAATGTTCTAGAAAATTCTCAGCTATGTCAGGTGTGATCTTTTTGATGATCTTTGTTGAAGCATCTGTAGCAGCAAATCCTGTTGTGTTATGCTCCCAAGGGCTTGAAATAACACACCTATTCATCCAGTGTCCCCTTAGAATGATTGCATAGATGGACACACACGCAGGAACACAAACCCTCTAGTCCCTTGGGCGACGCTTTTTCTGTTTACCTCAAATTTCTCATCACTAAGTGTAAAGTCGGTGAATAATTCACGCCTCGGCCGCACAGCAGCTGTCAGACTAAGCGCTGGTCCATGAAATATGTCGGATGATTTTGTGCATAGGCGTGCTGAACATTAAGGGACTCTTGTGTACGCAGGTGAAACAGCTGGACCCGGGCCTCCACTTCCTCCGCCTGCACAGGCAAGCGGGGCAGGACGCGGAGGTACGACACGTGGCTCCCGGAGAGTTCCTCCGTGATGTGGTGAGGAGGGCAGAAATCACACATAGATACACAGTGCTCTCCATTATCCGTGTTTATTTAATGTGTATTGATTTGTTTGATATCATCCTGTAGGTCAATGATCAGCTGGAGGTGGTCCCGGTTAATGTGTTTACGCTGCACATAAGTCGACAGAGCAGCAGTGGAGACTATGGTGAGTCGGCCATACACGTGTATGGCTCTCTGTCGGTCTTACTCACGTTTGCATTTGTCACCATCTTTGTTTCTCTTCCTTCCACCAGGTTTTGCAGTAACAGGGCACATAGACAGCCAGAGAAACAGCAGGATTTTTGTCAGTGAAGTGCTTCCTGATGGACTGGCATTCAATGAAGGTACCCACAAACAACCCTGGAACCACTAATAACAATATCACATACTCTTTTTCTCACAATACATTCATCTACGTTTCCAGGTCTGCGTCCTGGCGACGAGATCCTGGTGCTGAACGGCCAGTCCGTGTCGGGCCTGGACCTGGCGCTTATCCAGACGCTGTTTGCTGAACAAACCCTGCACTTGAGCCTGAGGCGGGACGGACCCCGGCCGCCATCCGCTGCCTACAACCACCCAGCCGCTCCTCTCAAACACAACCTGGAGGTTCGCAGCAAGCACCACCGAGCCAAGTCCTCCTCAGGTGCTTAAAAAAACAGCTAAAAACATGTGTGGATCTAGTTCTTAGTTGTTATATATTAGTACTATTAGTAAGAAAAACAATCCGTCAGAAAAACAGAACAGCAAAATTGAAAGAGAAGTTGATAGTCATAGCCTCTAGTTTCAGTTTGTTAGCGTCCCTTGTGTATGACAGATGGTGAGAGAGACACACAAAGAGAGAAGGAAATTTTAGCTGCTGTGAAATGCTTGGCACACCCATCAGGGTAGCACTTTCTCAGATCTGTGTACATATGAAGGCACCAGTTTAACAGTTTTCTCTGTAAGCAAGCTGTGTCAGTCTACCTGTGAAAAGCCTGGATCTGCCACTGCTCCAAGTTACTGTAAAGCCCAGTTTATCCGCATTTCTGTTGTGTTGTTTCACATTGCTATGTGATCAGCTGTATGATCCGTTTTGTAATTTGTTACATCTAGGAAGGCCTTTCTATTGGATATCCATAGGGTTAGGGTTAAGGCCATTGGTTGTAACGCCATGACAAAGTGGGAAACACCATCTTCAAGGGTTTCCTATTGGATGTCCTTAGTGTTAGGTTAGGGTTAACATTTGTTGTCACAGCCTGGCTTGTAAGGCCATTAAAAAGGTTGGATACACTGTTTCAAAAAGTTAGATAAATACATTTAACTTTAAATAAAAAGAAGTTAAAAAAAAAAAAAGTTAAATAAAACTACTTTAAGCAGATTGAAATTAATTAATAAAACAAAAGTACTAAAACACATGGAGAGTGAAGGTCAGTGGTACTGTGTATTGGTACACAGTGGTAATGTAGGTTGTGCTTGAGTGGAGAGTGCAGGGTAGACTGTTGGGCTGCGTTCCAGTACCCATACTACCAAACTATTTTGTATGTCAGAAAATCGCTTTTCTGGCTAATCTCGACATCAAAATCCTCTGCGAAGTGGAACATCCGTCACATTGACTGAGCCACTGAGAGAGCACAGACAATTGATAGCTTGCACTATGGACTGCGATGGGTGTATGAGCAAGAGGGTCACGGCGCAGTGTTATGACGGAGTAGTGTGTCATAATCGGATGCGTACTACATGCTACAGTACATACTTCACAAGGTCAACTCCAGTGTGTACTAAAAGTGTGAACTTTTAGTACACACGCAAAAGTGTGAACTTTTAGTGTCAATTTTTCTGTTTCTGTTTCATTTATATATTCAAGGAGGCTGCACCGTGAGGGTTTACTTGTGTGTACACTTGCCAGAAAGACATTATTTTGTTATGGTCAGCCACATTTTTTGTGAACTTTTGGCTGACCCTAACTGACTGATGCAGCAATAATAACAGCCAGACCTTTGTAAATTGGGAGCATCAGGCCCCAGTTTTCCCAGTTAGCGCTGATCATCGCCTGCCCCACCCGTATCTGAAAAAACAGGTGGACAAAAGACAAATTGGCAGGGGTCGTCACGGAGCTCTCTGAAGGATCTCTCTCAACCTAAAAGTTACTCCTGCGGCTCACGTCAGCAGAATTTGCTGAGAAAATATTAGTTTTATCACCTAAACCACAAAACTGCAACCACACTTCCGTTGCAGTTAGGCTTTCTTTCAGATCTCTACTTCCTTAAAAGAGAGAAGAGACTTGTTCTCTGTTTTGCTGTCAGAAGGAGAAAAGCAGCAGGAAAAAGCTCCAGATGAAGTTTCACAGCTCTGTGCATCCTGGAGGATAGGAGAGGCCTGAGGGGGCTTTTGACCACACAGGGCTCATTATCAGTGTGGATGTATAGTATCCTGTCAGCTCGGTTTAATCTCACTGCAGATGCGAGGTGTCACAACTGAACAGTAAGGTCGTGCATGTTGCTTGGACAGATGCAGCTGATACCCAGCTGGTAAAGATACATTTGTCCGTTTGTTCGAGCCTCACGCCGAAAGGTAAGGAGAATTCAACTCGGGTGAGAAAATTGTGTCTGGCATTAACAAGTTCAAGATTTGGTACGGCCGTTATTTGTAAGAATTTGATTATAACCTCAATTTTAAACTATGATTGTGCAAGATTGTCTTTGATGTTAATGAGGAAGTCACAGTGAGCAGAGCGCTGTCAGTTGAGTAAAAGATTATGACTTGCAGACAGGATGCTGCAAGTTCATGATAGGCACTGCAACTCACTGGATTTCTTTTTAACAACTTAGTTTGTTTTAATGAAATATATCAAAGTTGACCAAGATCTTAATACTGACATTCTCCTTCAAAATCTGCAAAACACATTGCGTGCCTTTTTATTGACTCTTCTCCAAACAACGGTCCAAACGAACAGCACATTTCATTTCGAGTATCATCATAATGATAGTAATTCATTAGTGTTTCCTCCACTACAGCCATAATTGGACACAAAGGGATTAATGACTTGAAGTCCTCATTACAGTAAGTGGTGTGATCAAAGCGCCTGCAGTTTCCGTCTCCCTCTCTAGAGGGCGTAGGATCCCAGGCAGGCTGACGGGGAGGCAGGGAGGTAAACGCCAACAGTGGGGAATTAACACTTGTCTGCCTTTCATGATGGCGTTCCTGGAGGAAAAACGTCTGTCATGTTGATTCATTCAGCCTGACGCAAACGTTTGAGACAAGAGAATCAGATTCAGATGACTAGATATCTTTTGTATCTCTGCTTCAGCAGTCTGACATTTGGTTGACAATGATTGTCGGGTTAAGAAGGAGAAGTTCAGCTCCACAGGATGTCCATAAGTTTTCTTTTGTTTCTTGTTGCCACGATGGCCCGCCTCCCGGGCTACGATCAGGAATAAAGTCTTTTCATGTGCCGACTGCTAGAAAGTATGACCTTGAATAGCAACGTTTTATATGCAAATGTACATTTTATTAGGTGGGATTTTCAGGAAATCCAGCACTGAACTTTATCTACAAGACCATTTTTGGGTTGTTTCTTGAAGTCAAACAAGGGAAGAGATAACAGTCTTTAATTAGGATTTGTCTTTTTTGGGACGACTGAATGCCATTTCCATTTTTAGACTGGAGGCATATTTAAGTTCTATGCGACTGGCAGGCGCCCATGATTTGTTTTAGACTATAACTGGCCTGCATTGTGTGTTTTGTGGTCAGTGGAAGGATGTGCTTCAGCGAAAAACCACTACAGTACAGATGCAGCGATGGGTTGTATGAGCTTATAACACTACCGCACGCACGCACGCACACACACACGAAACCGAAGGTAAAAACTGTCCCCACTCTCTCTCTCTCTCTCTTTCTCCAGATGTGTGCACTGCAGCTGACGGAGAAGACTCCTTGCGTGTAGGATCGGAGGATGGTCACTCCCACTGCGCACACAGGCCTATTCAGCACAGCAAGGTAGGAGGAGCGAGAATGTGTGTCTGTATATTTCTATTGTCTCTACTTCCACACATGGTACCCCTCTCTCCTCCTAAGTTATGAATAAAAGTGTGCACATTGCTGTGTTTGTGTGCGGGCGTGTTTGCGTGTGTGTGTGTGTGTGTCTGCGCCCACTCACTGTGGCAGCTGTGGGGCTGTCAGAATCCAGACTGGCACCAATCCTTTGCATTACCATAATTAGGAAACTCCATCATAGCCACAGGTATAAACAAAGCTTATTACTGTCATGCAGACTGAGGGGAGGGGCTGTGTCACACTCCTGCAGACCCACATGTGCATGCACATGAAAATAAACATGCTCAGGGGGGGTAAAGTCAAATATCTCAGAAGAAACAGTCGTCTAAAATACTCTTGTCATCCTCATCTCAAAAACACACGCCTATGATTCTTCTAAAAGCTACAGTAGTTTGTTTGGGGAACATATTGAACACAGGCAGACATCTTCTGGCGTGGTACCAGAGGCGGACTCAGGCTGTTAGACGGGCAGGGTTGGAAAAAAAAAAAAAAAAGGGCACCAGTTGTAGGTGGTGGCGTACCCTAGAGGCCACTTCTATCTACCATAGGGGCATGTTCTGTCTACCATTGAGACAGCCAAGAGGGCACTTTCGCTGCATTTTTTTTTCATCGTGATACCTATATTGTGTTTTAAACAATATAGGTATTTTGCAATTTTAATAAAATTCCCTCTCAAATCAGTCGTAGAGAAATATCTCCTCCATTAATATGGCAAACTGTCGCCCCTCGTGATTTATGGCAGATTGCACTCCTATTTCTGTCCCTTCTGTTGTCTAATATCCAGTCAGGTTTTTGATATGCGAACCAACTTTATTGAAGTCATTAAACTGAGCGTGAGCCGGGCCCGTCGGGAGTTACGCCTCAGCACTGTGGAAATCTAATACGGGCGAGTGTGTATGCTGATCGAGAGCAGTAATGAGTGTGTGTGGTCATCAGTAAAAAGCCATGTGTTAATGATGTAGACATGGCTGGAAGCGTGTGAGCCAATGTGTGCGTGCGTATTTACCCCTCCTTGCATCGTTTGGCAAATGTTTGGCACCAACCTGCTCATTACATAATATAGGCTGTCATGTTGCGCTCATTTCATTAATGATTCATCGATAGTAAATCCAGACTAAATATCCAGAAACCATCTCCAATTGCCCTGGCTGCTGTGGCTTATTCTAATTGCCTGTGTCGGAAGATGCCGTGCAGCATTTGACCCGAGGTCAGCCAGGAGGTGGATTAGAGAGGACAACTTGCCCTCTTCTCCTCTCTCTATTCTGGCTCTATTCGCCTCTCTTTTTGTTTGCCCGGCGACATGAGTCAGTCCCACTGCGCCGGGATCTGCACTGCACCACTGCTGCTGATGCTCAGCTCCCTGCCGTTTGTCTTTTACTGAGGAATGAATGGAAGAATGGAAGATAGGTGTGTGTGTGTGAGGTTTATGAATGTGTGTGCTTATGTCACTGCGTACGTGCACATTTGAGGCACAAAAGGGGGAAAAAGCTCTCTGCCTCCATCCGGGAGAATCAGCTACTGTGAAGGCGACAAAAAAAAAAAAATACAGGATGTGATATTGGTGCTGGTAAATCAGATTTTTTCTGTCACGAAGAGCAGGATTTAATCACCTCACAGCCATCAGTTTGTTCTTTGGGGCGCGGAGAAAGAAATCGAGTCACCGGGTAGAAAATCAGCCATGTATCAGTATATAGGTGCACACATGCGTGCACACGGCTGCTCTGAAAGTCAATAGAGATGGATGGAAGGGAAGGACTAATTTCAAGCCTCTTGTCACACATTGTAATCGGCCGCCTCACTAGACTGACTACCTTTGATTAATTGGTCTGTTGCATTCCAATTTACGCTTATTACACAAGAGAGATGTGTGTGTTGGTGTGTGTTTTCGGGAAAAAGTGCTTACTAGGCACACAGTTAACAATTCTGTTTACCATCTGGATTCTGATCGTGCTCCCAGTGCCTGTGAATTACTTCATGATACTTTTGACTATTAAGTACCATAGCAATTGGTTTAACGCAAAGTTGTAGTACGATTATGTGCTCATCCAATCAATTGCAGAAGACAACTGAATTGGCTGTGGATAACTCCCACGAGGAACCTCAAATTGAACTGATTTGACATGCGTTGCACTGGTGTAGTGATGTAATGCAGTCATAAGGATGTGTATAGGCAAAATCAGAATAGCTGTATCCATTTTGCTCACCTAATCTCTATTAGTTTAACTGATGTGAACAACCATCTATAGTGTATCAGTTGATCCCAGTAGACAGATGGAACTACGTGGGAAGTAATCTGGCACGGTCTGGTTTTACCACATGGCACCAGTCGACTGCAGGGAACTCGCACACCAGGATGCATTAAAGGACCATATCAAGAAATGCTAAAATTTCACTGGTTCCAGCCACTTAAATGGGAATATTTGCTGATTTGCTTAGTTTGGTACGATAGTAACATGGTTCGTCTCTGTTGGTCAACCAACCACTTTAAGATGGTCTCTTCTCTTGTGCTTTAAAATATCTGCATAAAATATTTTTTTGTTCTGATTGCAAGTGAAGTGAGCATAATCAGGTCTTAATCTTTCATGTCAAATTACGTTACATAGTCAAAACTGTGATATCCTTTTATTCTATCAATAGCAGTCACGTTTTGCACATTGAATAGCAGCCAGTCATGTCTGTTATTGAACCAAAGGTTATGAAGTGGACAGACATTAAGCCTCTTTGCTTTTGTCCAGACTGGATGTTTCACTAAGAGCATTTAAATGGACTTATGAAGAGAGCTATGACTGGAGCCGTCCTCTATCTGGCTGTCAGTACAGAGAGATTCGGCTCGATTCACTTTATTTTAAGTCGTCATGTTATTTTGCCTCTCTGAATTGGAATAAGGCAGATGCATTGGTAAACTGCAACGTTTATGCCATATCCCTGTTACCTCTTTTCTTCTGGTCTCAACCTTACTTTTTCTGCTCGGCTCAGTGGATGAAGAGTCTGAGAGGTGTTTTAACACTTTTTAAAAATGTGTGACTAACAGAAAGTTGAATTATTCAGTTTCGATTCTCCTCTCTTATCATTGGCCCTAGACTTCAAAAAGATTCTCTAGATGCCTACGGATATTGGGTTGTATCATCTTCTTCAAACATGATCCCGTCTTCCTTGGAGCTACATACATCCCCTTCCCAAACTTTAGAGAATCTACTTTACCCGCCTGGTGTGTCTGTCTGTCTGTGGGATGGGGTAATTTAGGGAGAGGGGTGTGTGTGTGTGTGTGTGTGTGTGTGTGTGTGTGTGTGTGTGTGTGTGTGTGTATGCATTATGACTAAGCCAGTCAGCCGCCATCTGGCCGTGAGCAGGCTAATAATCTGGGCTTACTGCTGTCAGCGCAGTTAACGCTAGCCTGCTCCTGTCGGTCTGCTCCACTGTAAACAAGTTGAAAAAGAAAGAGCTGGAGATAAAAACTTACAGGGAAGTTGCGATGGAGGGACTAGCAGGAACCTAGATCCAACATGACCCAAATCTGGCCGGAATGACCACACCGGGAGAACCTGGTGCAGACATGGAAGTAGCCATAACAATCGTAGCCCCAATGGTGGATGATGAAGATCCTAGACCGTGCCTCTACCTCACCACCTTAATCGAGCTCTTTATGCGGGACCTATCACCTGCCCAGGCCCTCTGCTCCCTCCTGGCCATGTGCTGGTTCTGGCCGTCCGGCTGCGAGGCTGAGGAGAAGGACCTGTTTCTGGGCTCCGTGCTGCTCACTTTGGGACGGTTCCTCAAAGACAAGCTGGCCTGTCTGGCTAAGGACATGGCAGCCTGCCTTTCCTGCCAGAGAGATGTCAAAGGGGACAAACAGCCGGTAACTATGGCCTCATGTGCTTCTTGCTCGGAGGTTTTAACTGAGGTAGCTGATACTATGAGGCTTCACACTTGTGCTGTAAACTTTCACACACCTCCCACAGCCTTCTGTGTGTGTTTGGTAAAAATATCTCTGCAAATGCAAGTCTGGACTAGTTTTACAGTCAGATAATTCATACAGTATGCCTTTCATTTACATTTTATTAGCATTTTAGCCTGTGAATTAGATCATGCAATTACATTATCATGTGCAGTGTATATGAATTATTTGCTACGTTCTCAGCCATGTTAGCGTCGTTGTTTAAGGGATGGCAATGTCACCACTTTGGTCTCGATTGACATTATCTCAAACAGGGAGGATCCACGAACACCATCATTAATCAATTTTAATTTGTCATGTTAGCATTGTCATTATGAGCATGTTAGCATGCTGACTTTAGCATTCACATTTTACAGTTACAGAGCTGCTAGCTGACTGTAGGCTCCTTTCTACCTGTTTGTCTCAGCAGGCCCTCTCTACTCAACACTATCCTGGTGATCTTTAATTCAACTGTTCACTTTTCAGATTTATAGTCAGATGGAGGCAGGTCAAAAGGTCATGGTGTTACTTTTTGCTCTGTCTGTCCTGCCTTTATCGCTTCCTATGATGTTATCTCAGCAGTATGGGCTGTATTAGAATTAATTGTATTGGTTTGACCAGCAGTTAGAGTCTTTATGGGCGTGTATTCACTCTCAAGCGGTCACCTTGTGTGCCTAGCGGGTCTATTATCTGTTAGTATCATGTCATCATTGGCAGTTGTATGGTGTGGATAGTTCGGGGTGCTTCGGTTGTTTCTAAATCACCCAGACTAAACATTTTCCAGGTCAGGAAGGGTACTGGGGACAGGACAGGGGTTGCCATTAGTTATTCCATGGACTTGGTTGTCATCAAACCACGTTTAACGTTGGCAACAAGCATTTCCACTTAACCGTTCATTTAGTTTTAGGCATTTCGGTGTAGTAAGAATAGTGTATAGTGCTAGCATTACATTGCCTTTGTAGTGGCAGTCATGCAGTGGAGTGGATCTGAATAGCCTAGGGGACTCAGTAGAATGGGTGCTTTAATCTGAAGCTGGCTTCATTATTAAAACACACTCCTCTTCCAAAGTCCTCCGAGACTTGGCGGAATAATATTTGTTTAGGATGAATAATAAAAGGCGTAAATGGGCTTGAGTGGAGCGCGACGGGACCAGCCCTCCCTCTCATCTTCCTCTCTCCTCCCCTCCACTCTGTTTGATTTATGAGCGTGCGTCTTCTTTTATTGAGCTTTGAAAAGAAGATGGCATCGTGGCACTATAGCACACTAACATGGCAAATGAATCACTGGCCTGCCTACTGGCCACCAGGTCTCCTCTCGCTCACTCTCACTCTCTCTCTCTCTCTCTCTGTCTCTCTCTCTCTGTCACTGTGACATGACAAGGCTGTTTTATATGAGAGATGGGTAAAGCCAGCCCCAGGGACGTACCTGTATTTCATCCCCTCTTCTTTGCCCTCTCCCTCCCCACAATTTGTTTATTTCAGCTAAGATGCGGCCTCTCTGCTGGTAAAGCGCAAGGCTTCTCCTTTGATTTGTGCAGCGTTTCATCTGCAAAGCAGACTGAGCTCAGTACATAATGACTCCATTGGAGCGTTAAAGGGAGATGGAGACAGTGTTTAGTGTTTGTCTTGCAATCTCCCAGTCTGACAGAGCTGGGCTGTGTTTTTTTTGTGAGTGTTTACACCCAACATTGGAAATAGTATTGGAATATGACACAAATGAGGTTGAACAAAATGTAGTGTTTGCAAGTGCCAAAAAGGGGAGCTAAAATCCTGAATGCCTGCTAAGTACATGTGATTCCAGCCAACAGTGAGGATCATGGAGGCCTCAGTATGAGTCAAACAAAATGCTTGTTGGGTTGTCTTACAGGGTCTGGAACCTGCATCATGTCCAGTGTACACAGTATTTGGCCAGTTGTTTGATTGGAACTTCTCATTTGTTGAATCTTGAATCACTTTGTGTCTACAATCAACCGCAACTCCATAAATGTCTTGGAGAGCCTGTCCGAAAGTGTGCTCCTTGATCCATGGGTACGATTCATGGCATCGAGACTACGAAGATGATAAAGACTCAAAATTCTTGGTGAGAGATCGGGGAGCTTTTGACTACAGACATTTTGCTGCGCCTTCAAGTGTGGCTCTTTGGAACAGGTATAAATACAGTTGCCTTTAGATGTAGTTGAACGACAAATCTAATCTAAAAATAGTGGGGAATGTAGAGGAACAGTAGAAGGAACTTATAGGATACCAGAAAAGAAAGCACTTTCAGTACCTGATCCATCCGTTCTATGCATGTGCTTAGGTCAGGTTCACGTGATTGATGGCTAACTTATCCCAACCACTTGTACTCCCAACCCATTTGTACAAAAAATGGGGTTTCTAGTTCCGCCAAGACTGCCGAATCATTATCCCTTCAATTAACTGGCTAACCTTACATCGAATTAGCTTAAAATTAAGTTAAACTCAAGTTTTCGAGGGCAGAGTCTTCATCTGTTTATTTATTCCCTGTGAAAGTTCTCTGTGCAATGAGTGATACGTGTCACATTTTAGTCTTGTGCGGGGCCATAGTTAACATTCCTGCCCTGTTACCCCAACTGGCTCAGAGCCTCCCATTTTTGAGTCAGCCATTCCTCTGTGTGTGGAGGTAACAAGCCAGAACAGTCTGCATTGTACTGCTGCTATTGAAAGACTGGACACTGATGCAGCCCCTGGCCTCTCCATTCAACTCTCTGGAAATTACACTGAGGTCACATGGAGCTGAAAAGGAGGGGAAAAGCCAGAGGAAGAGGAAGGAGGAATGGGGATGTCTGGAGGCAAATGGACAGAGGGAAGTAGGATTGATGGCGGGATGTGAAAGTAGAGATGTAGGAAGACCAGCGCTGATGGAAAGAGATGGACGGTGAGAGAGGAAATAGTTGCCAGTGGAAGAGCTCCCCTCTATTTGCACAAGCCAAGTGGCCAGACCATCTCTACTGATTGATATGCAAAACAAACCAGCGGCAAGCACTTTTTCTCTGCCTACGCTCACAGAATGGCAGGACACAGGATCAATGGCTCGATCCCCATCAAAGCCGCTTCTGCCTCAGAGGCATAGGTGTACTCAAGAGTGAGGCTTCTGACCTGGGCCTAGCGGAGAAACTGGCAGCAGAGGACACTAATGAGAAAGCGTGGAAGGAGGAGGAGGAGGATGAGAAAAATTGAAGAGGGGATTGACCGACCATCAGATGAAAATCAGGGGTTGACGGAGCAAGACGGTAGACACCTCTGAGACGGGAAAGCCAACTTTTGAGTTCTGTCACGGCTGTTTTCTCTGGTTTGGTCAAGTTGCATCACCACACGCCATTTGTGGACCTGCCATGCCAACGTGCAGGGGAGGCAGGCTGCGTAGGAAGGGCTGCTCGCTGGCCCGAAGGACCCAGCGGCAGGCCACAGCAGCATGGAGGCTGCTCTACAGACTGCTTTTCATGGTGAGCAGACGATTGGTCGAGCAAAGAGATGAAAAATGTGAATGTTGTAATATTTGATGCAGTATTTGAGGGGGCCTCATTAAAAGAGACGACAGAGAGTCATCCTCATGCACTCCATGGTTTTTTAAAGTGTTGCTGCTCTTGAAAGTGAGTGGGTACAAAAAAGGCTTTCTAGATTAATGTTGATATAGATGTGTGGAGTGAGGAGAAGGCTGTCGTATAGGTTTAACTTGTGTGCCACGGTAAATCTTTGGATCAATTCGGAATGAAAATGTGAGTGGCTTTATAAAAATGAGGAATCACACTTGACTTGAAGGAAGCATTTTGTAATGAAACCTTTTTGCTTTGACACCTAGGGGATCTAGAAACTAGATGAGATGTACACGTTTGTATGTGAGTTGACTGAAAATGAAATGCTGCTGGACGCCGTCAGAAGGAAACCAGGTAGACAGACACAAATGATTCAGCGGCCTCTCACTTCATTTTCTTCACCTGCAGGTTGACAAAGACCTCTTTTCTAAATTGACTAAAGGGCAGACATGTCGGGTAGAGGTAGAAACATGATCCAGAGCTGTCAGCCTTCAGCGAGAAAACCTGAATAGGAATTCACGGCAGCGCTGTCGGATCCACTTGCCTTCCCTGGCGCTCTCGGGCTTCTCCCCCGCCTCTGCTGGCTCCCGTCCTCGGCTCTTAATTGGTTATTTGGGCGAGCTGTCAGGCTGTGTTGGTGGGATTGTTGTGAAGCAATCACAATTCCTAAGTCATGAGAGCAAGCAGGTCCCCTCCACCCTCCTCTTTTCTGCTTCCTTTCTGCCCACCTCTTCTTGTCACACTCCAATGCAGGTGACTGCCATTTAGTGTTGATGAAAATCGTAACTTGGTTAGGAAGCTGTGTGAGAGGTAGAAGTGTGTTTCCATGTGCACGTGTTCCCAGGCGTCTTATCAAGCATATACGCTCCTCCATCAACTCATTTGATTGTGTGGGAGACGACCATGAGCCCATATCCTTTCAGTGTGTGGGTGTGATGAGAATTAACTCAGCACTCGAGTGTGTGTGTGTTACCAGAAGGACACACACGTTTCTAGAGTCCTCAACAGGCCTCCCTTTTCCTCTGGGTGCCTGTAGCTGAAATAAACAGCAGATATGACTGTTATCTGTCTCCACAAGGCTGCTCTCCCTGTCTGGAGCTACCGGTGGGCTATTTGATGAATATGTCCCTCTGATATCCTCCAACCTCTGTGTTTCCTTCTGGCAATCTGGTCCTACACGCCTGCCTGGCAGAATATGGAGTTTTCCCAGAGTGTGTGTATCAGTGAATGAAGGCTGACTGGCGCTGTGCGTGGCTGCATCATGAGTGTGGAAGTGTATTTCGTGTTCTCTAATGGGATAGTGTGTCAACAGCTGTAGTTACATGGGTGATTCGTAATGAGCTCCTTTTCGATTGAGAAGCGTTTACGTGCTACATGAATGTTAACATGGGGGATTAGCAAGTAGTGAAACAAGTATCCGACACAGATAATGTTAAGAGTAGGAGTATAATCCAAGTGAACATCTCTACTGTTGATAAGGGAAAATCCTCATCGGGTAGCTGACTGAATTTAATTCATTCAAGTTTATAAAAACTGCTGTTCACTGATCTGAAGCCAAATTCAAATTCAACACATCAATTTCAGGCTTAAATTATGAACTTCTGGTAAGTCATGCCCACTTCCTGTTTTAGAACCACCCATTTCTGGTTCAAGCCCCACCTATTCTGAGTACTGATACGGATAATTTCATCAGTCGAGCAATAATGGATACAGATGATGGCATACCAAAAAAATGTTTCCCGTCTGCTCAAATGTTGAAGCCTGCCAATCTAATGGCATCTGCATCAGCTTCAGCTGCACTTTGCACTCTATGTTTAGTGCTTATTAGCAAATGTTAGCATGCTAGCACACTTAACTAAAATGGTGAAACATTATACCTGCTAAACATCATCATCTTAGCATTGTCACTGTGAGAATGTCAGCATGTTGCTGTTAGCATTTAGCTGTGCCTAAGTACAGCTTAACAAAGCTCTAACCATTAATGGAGCATGGCATTTATTGTCAACCCGGTCAGTGTGTGTTAACAGGTACAGGTATGTCCATTTGCAGTCTATGTGTGTGTCTTGTGTTCGCCAATCAGAACAGTGGTACCCCCACCAGTGCAGTGGGAGACATTAAGTCCCTTCATAATTATCATCCCACATTCAAGGAGCTCCGGAGTGGAGCGCTGCTGTGGGTGGTGGATCACTTGAAAGAGGCTTAGCCCAGACATACATAGAGGACACGGAGAGGCATTTTCCCCTTCTGTCTCTTTCTTTTCTCTCCCTCACACAGTCTATATTGAAGCATTGGAGGGTCCGTCTCTCGAGTGACCATGCTATAATGAGCTAGCTGATGAGTCGCAGGTTTATTAATGCAAGCCTTGATTGTCTGTGGGCTCCTTGGGAGTGGATGGGAGGGGGAGGGGGGGTTATGGGTGGTAGCTCACACCAGTTTCACAGCAGAATGACTCAGACAAGCTTTCACACACTGCTTGTGAAGTGTGTATGTGTGCGTATCGATGCCTGCAGTGTCACAATGAAGGCTGTATTGATCCATATGTATTGCTGTACAGTCTTTAGCAGGGGTCTGCATTTAAATGCTTGCTCATGCGACACACACACACACACACACACACACACACACAGGAAGGCGCAGAGTGCTGAGCAGCTGTTTTGCCTGGCATCTTGGCCGTCCCACTGTGCTGTGTTGCTGTGCAGCGGATTGGAACCTGCTATTACTGGCACTTATCATCCGCCTGCTGATGCTAGCGACTGGCCACAGATTATAATGCTACATCATGTAATTCACTTGGAATAAGGCAGGCTGGTCATCATGAGGCTATTTTTAGGAGAGAAATCACACAATTAATGGCTTGCAATCTACTGTCTAGCAGGGCTTGCTGCAGTTGATGCAGTGTTGTGCTTTAGTAGCTTGTCGGGTGAGAAATTTGGATGGATTCTTAATAATTGTACATATTTACCGTGGTGCTTGAAAAGCATATTCTATGCAGTGACAAACACAGTGTAACATAGAGAGATGGGGAGGTTTTTTCTTCACGGCTCCTTTTTTTTTTTTCTCTATATATCCTAGGGAATAGAACAGAGAAGCAGATAATAGTTCATTTTTTTGCCACAGTTGCTCACAGACTACAAAACCCTACCCGCCACAGGCACAGCCTCTCAGTGTGGTGCCTACAGCTGATGTTAATTTCCCCACCCCGGGCAATCCAGTCCAAAGTAAAGTAATGCGGATTATCTGTTTCCGTCTGTAAACAGCGTGACGCCGACTTCTTCATAGCGTCCCAACCTATCAAAGAAGTACAAAGCAGGCTGGAGGAAATTCTGTTTTTTGTGAATGAGCAGATGTATAAAATGAGATGCTTCTTAGCCCCTCCCCCACTCCTTCTAATACAAACAAATGCATATCCACTTAGGATGCCCTGGCATTACATACTGATGTGACACAAAGCTGCACAACTGTCTATTATGGATTCAAAAAAAATTATGTAATGTGGTTGTAAGGCTATCTGCTGGTCTATCCAGTTAGTCTTTCAGATACACTGTGAAGTCTTTGATGCAAAGCCAATTAGCATAGAGTGCATAACTAAATCTGTAGTTCTCACTCTCAGTATACCCAGGGGAAACACAGGCCATGTACAGTGTAGAATTATATACATCATTATTTGATACAGCTGTGGAGATGATATCATTAGTGGTGAAAAGTTAAATGAGGGAGGTAAATGGCCGAGATTTTACATTCAGTAAGTCCTTGAGAATATATTTCTGTGCACATGCATGTCTGTGTGTGTGCATGTATGCAGTGCAGTTACTTATAACAAGAGTGATCCTCCTTTCATCTCGCTGGCTGTTATAATCCCTGAGCTGCCTAACCTAAATACACCCCTTTCTCCCTGTCAACCCCACAGAGCGTGGACACAGTGTGCACTCTCTACCAGTCCTTCCAGGAAGGGACGGGCTCAGGCCCCAGGGATTTGATGGACGACACCAAGGATCCTCTGCCGAGGCAGGGAGGGGGCGCCGCGGGAGAGGCCACCCTGCTCAGACCCTGTCCGAAGCATATGAGCGCCACTGAGAGGTTACGCAAGGTCATCCAGGAGCTGGTGGACACAGAGAAGTCCTATGTGAAGGTGACACCACAACACTTTGACTTCTGTCATATGAGAATATCTTGTAAGAAGCTAACATGAATATTTAATTAAACCCGTCCTCGTACTTTCTTAAGATTTATAAATCTTTTCCACCGTCACATTTTTTACTCCTTGATTATTAAATTATAGACTTTTTTTCTTTTTCCAAGACAAAAAAGCAATTCCTGCCAGAACTACTCCACATTATCATGCAAAATAAAAGGCACTATAACTGACAGCCACAATGTCCTAATTAAAAGTTTTTACATTTTTGGAAATATGCTTTTTCGCTTGATACCACTGTCATATCTGTACTGTAAGTATGTAGCAGGAGCCAGCAGCTTGTTAGCTTAGCTTAGCTTAGCATAAAGACTGGAAACTGGGAAACGGCTTGCCTGGCTCTGTCCCGAGGTAACAAAAACTGCCTATCAGCACCTCTACAGCTCACTAATTAGCAAGTTTTATCATGTCGTTGTTTTTACATTGTACTTTTTGTACAACTTGTGGTTTTATGGAGGGGTTATTTGGCCTGGGGGCAGTTGCTACTACAGGAAGCTACTGCTATAAAACAATATAGCACACAACCTGGTTGTGAAATGTGAAATCTAATTGTTAATTAGAGATTTTGGAGTACAAAAAAAAAAAAAGAGAGAGAGCTCACATAGCAACTATTGTGTCTTATTGTGCTGGTAGATGGTTTTGTTATCTTGGGCTTCATCCTTTTTCCAGACTTTATGCTAAGCTAAGCTAACCAGCTGCTAGCACCTGCTACATATTTACTGTACATACATGAGTGTTCTCATCTAACTCTCTGCAATAGGGCAAATGTGCATGTTCCCCAAAATGTTTAATTTTTGTTTTTAATATAAAATATTAGTGACATGGGACTTAAATTAAAAACAAGAAGAGAAGCTGTTTCCTGTGTCAGAGTTAGAGCGCCTCCTCTCCTCCTCCTCCTGTCTAGCCTTATTTATCTTCCTCCCGCCCAGTCATTTTGCTGCCCTCATGTTTTCCAATTCGACCTTTTCCTCCCTGGCGCACATTAATGAGCCGCATTCATGATCTTCTTGACTCGACACTTGTCATTGCTGGCATTTTTTCCCTTTCTTTTTCTTCATCTCCTCATTTTTCATGAAGTCCCTATTTCCTGTGCACTCCTTTGCTTCAGCCAGCTTTTGATTTGTAATTGAGGGAGGAGATTGTCTTGACGCGGGCCTGCTCGTCCGTATCCATTCACCGCTAGCGACTGCTTGGGGAGGGAACGAAGCGGAGGAGGAGGAAGCTCATAAATCAACCTAATGAGAATATCCCTGCTGATACCAAGACAAGCTACAGCCACATTAAAGTAGTGGGGGGAGATAGTGGGAGAAGATGGAGGGATGAGGTGAGGGACTGTGGGAGGGAGGCAGTTGGAGGTTATAAAGGGAGAAACAAGGAATGATCTGATGATGAAAGGGATGTTAAAGGACTTGCAGGTTAAGGGAAATGTTTACATTTGATTCCTCATCACTGACCTTCATCTGTATCTTTTGTGTGCAGGACCTGACCTGTTTGTTCGAGATCTACCTGAAACCCCTGCAGAATGAAACCTTCCTCACACTGGATGAGGTGGGTGGTGTGTGTGTGAAGCATGGTAAACATGAGAGGTGTTGTGTCCAGAGGCGTTCCTGGGAGGTGTTGAAACTGTATGGAACGTCAAATTCATTGAGTGTTTATTACCCAGAGGTGACGTCGATGAACTCTGCTAGGCTATATCTCCCTCATTACCACTGTAAATGGCTGGAGGACAAATTAGCATTCCCCTACAGTGACCTTCTCGTGTCCCGCAGGGACACACTGATAAAGGCTAGCTTAAGAGTAAACCCACCCTTTAAGCATTCACCTCAGATTAATGCACATCACAGGATAGCTGTCCGCTGATTTCAGAGCACCTTTTTCATTGAGGAAGTGTGTTTTTTCTTCGTTTCAAAGCACATCAATTAACATGTTGATGTGTGTTCCTGTGACAACATACAGCAGTAGCTGCGGCATGCTAATGACCTAGTGTTGCCGTTTCCAGCCCTGTGTGCAGTGCTGTGCCAGGCGTGTGACCTCAAACACAGGACGTCTCTCCCAAGACACACTAGTCGATAGGCCACTGAGCACTGGGGCAAATTAAAAGGCCATTATGGGACAGTGGTACGTGTCCAGACACAAAATGGACGAGGGCATGTTAGCCCGCGAACAGCTTTTAATGAAGGGTTGACTCTGGGTATGTGTCGAAGATGGTGTGTGAGACAGAATAAGTTTGCAGGTGTGTGTGCTGTACTTGCAGCAGGGCCATATCAGGTCCCTAAGTGCCTTTGTCAGAGATGGAGCCATCAGAGTGGAGGTTTTATAACACTCCAGGGTGCCTGTCTGACTGACTGTCATGAATTACAGTCTACCCTGGCTCTGTTTTTTCTTGTAACTTCATATTCCTTCCCTCTCTCCCTCCTTTCTCTGCCATTTGCCTCTCATACATCCTTATCCATCGCCTTCCCACAATTCCATACTTCCTGTTCTATCTTCCCCTCTTTGTATCCATTCATTCTCCTCCTCAGATGGAGAGCCTGTTCGGCAGCCTGCCTGAGATGTTGGACTTCCAAAGGGTCTTTCTGCAGACCCTTGAAGAGAGGATCGCCTCCTCACCTGACTTTAGCACCCTGGAGACCCCCTCACAGTTTAAGGTGAGATGTACACACAGTAACATATCAGATTATTGATCAAATGTCCAAAGATTCAGTGTAGATAACATGAGCATGAGTATACAGAACAATGTTAGTCTCAAACCAGGTGATTTTAGCGACTTTTCCAGAGACAGGCATGATCTTTGAGATCTTGACGTTTATAAATAATCTAGGTGGTGTGACAGGAGCATTGCCGGCTGATAGATAGGCTTGTCACGACAAGGTGTGGGGTCTATTGATCGACGCGGCAGTTCACTGGTTGGATTGTGAGCTGCTGAAAGCCAGTGTTCTCAAGAGGGTTAGGCGAGAGGGAGAGGACAGAAGGGGGCACTTGAATAGTCTCCCAAGAGAGGGAGGACACAGTCGTCTGGTCACGACTTCACATGTTCGCGCTCTTTCATCCTTTCCTCTCTGTACTCATAAGGCTTTGTGTGGCGTTACTCTCTCTCTCTATCTCTGTGTGACACTCATCCAGGTCTTTGTTTTTCCCCTCGCACCGTCTGTTTACAGAAGCTTCTGTTTTCTCTCGGGGGTTCCTTCCTCTACTACGCTGACCACTTCAAGCTCTACAGCGGCTTCTGTGCAAACCACATCAAGGTCCAGAAGGTCCTGGAGAGAGGTACGTCACACATCTAAACGCACGAAGAGTACATGACAGCCATCTCCTACTGCATGACGTGAGGTTGAGAAGTGGAATATGATAAAAACATCCGCAGCCACATACTTATCCAAAATGTCCCACACCAATGTTAAATTCATCTTCCTTGCACGTACGTTGCATCAGAGACACCTCACGGCACTCTCTGTTGAAGGTTTGGCCTCTTCTCTTGGGAGACAAATCCATTATGTACGAAAGCAAATGTCCCACAGTGAGACAGTAGATGAAAGTGAGGTGAGTGATGCCTCTCCACTTTGCTGCAAACCCTGTTCCATCTCAAATATTATGAACAGACTCGCTGGAAATATAGGCGGTAGAAGCAAAATCCTCCACTTCAATTTTTGTTCTACAGTTTCTAAACATTCAAAGCTATCTCCTGTTTCAAAAGCAGATGAATTGCAAAACAAATATGTCTATTAATACACAGACTTTGGATAACCTTGTCCGCAAACGGCAGATATGCGTCCATGACAACCTGAGAGCCTCAGTAACTCCTCGCGTCCCCCTCAGCATGTGACAGAGTGGAAATTTTAAGTTGATTTATGCCCGCTAAGACGCCGGCCTTTCTGCCACTATTTGGGAACGCTGCCCAGCGCCGAGAGAAATGTAAGAAGATTGGCTCCTTTGCCGACATGGTGGAGGATGGGGGTGGGCAAATTGCCCCCTTGTGCTGCTTAAATCTGCCCCATTACTAGAATTGTGTGGGATATTCCTCGAAGTAAGCAGCGGGATGGATTTTTAATAGGATTAGGAGAGAAACACTCAGGAAAGTCTCTGATGGGTCAGAATTACCTTGAGGAGAATAACGTGTGGTAAAGAATGATAAAAAGCAACGCTGGTGCATGATGGAGTATTCTGCAGTGTTAAATATTCTGAAAGATGCTGAAAATTATGTTTAGCGATATATTAATGCCACCGTCAGGCTATGGAAATATATTTTGCTGCAATACTTCAAAGAAAACCCCACTATTATTTTTATAGATGCACTGTTGGAAAAAAAAAAGTGATCTAATCAAAGACTGGACACTTCGATCACCCAAATATTAAGGAATTTTCAGGGTGGGGCTTTTTAAATTTAGTATTATATGGTCAAAAATTACTGACTGTCCTTCTCAGGGAGATCTTGGCATAGTGATTATTTTTAAGTCCTTCAGTCTGCGGGCAATGCCAGCTCGGCACAAAATGGCTCAAAAGGCCTGAGTCGAGGGAAAAGATGCCAGGTTCAAGGTACTCTACTTACAGGGCTCAGACACCGTGTTCTTTAACCAAAGCTTCAAATGGTATGGTGCAAATTATTATTGCTGGTGCACGCAAACTAATATGAAAACATGTAGCAGAATAATTGCAGCGTACAGATGAGGATAGCCAATTATAACAAGCTGATAGTTGCACTGAGCACATAGTTGGCTCAGCAGGATACACAACACCCAGTGCAGTCTGGTCACAACCAGCTGATCCAAGGACACACAGAAGAAATCTGTGGGAGTCTGTCAGACCCTTTAAGTAATTATATGCCCGTCTCTGCCATCTTCATTACCCTCCTCCCTTTCCCATCATGCCAAGGGCCCTGGGTTGCCTTAGTTTCTCTGTTTATTTGTCGACTTGTTAATTGCCTGCCAATTACTCTGGGAGGTGTCGATGCTGCTGCCTGTCTGAGGCTGGGAGTGCTATAATTAATACTTTAATGGCCCCCCTCAGTAAGCACCGTGGAAGCATACTGCTCAGGGAAAATGTCATCACCTTTACAGAGGGCTCACTCTGTATTATACCTGACATTTCACAGTACACTAAACTGGAGAGTCCCAACTTGATCATCACCATGTTGTAAATTAGAAATGTTTACTATTTAAGGAGCAATCACCGTTCTGCTCATTTCTTTTTTAATTATGCGTTGTGAAAACACCTTGTCCTCAGTTTATTGTGATTCTCAGAGGTGATGCGCTGAGTAAATAAATGCACATTTACCCAAATACTGCAGTGGTCATGGTATGTTAAGGAGAAGCCCACACTACCCCCTGCTGGAGACAGCTTATTGCACCATGATTCTGCACTGCTCTGCACAGGACTATGTCAGATCTGAGTTTGGCATGTATGTATGTATGACATCGTCAAAGTACATCAGGAAACACAAACGCCAAAAGCAAAGACGGTAAACTGCTGAAAGATTCATATAAACTCATTTGTTTAATGAATACAAATTGTTTGTTTTCCAGCTAAGACGGATCAGGCCTTCAAGGAATTCCTGGATGCGAGGAACCCCACCAAGCAGCACTCCTCCACCCTAGAGTCCTACCTAATCAAACCGGTGCAGAGGGTACTCAAGTACCCCCTGCTGCTCAGGGAGCTGGTCTCCCTTACTGACGCTGACAGCGAGGAGCACTATCACCTGACCGGTAGGGAGAGGAATACATATACATATACATTCACAGACACACATACACACATACACTATAGTCACACTTCTGTGTCTTGTTGTCATGCCATCGTGCATTGGACCAAAAGTGACAGATTTTGGCTTTATGAGAAAATACTTTTTGTCCCATACACAATGATCAAATAAAATCTGCTACTGTAATGTAAAACACATATACAGTTAGTAACTGTTCCCTATTAACACTTTGTTTTCTTCTTCGCTCCTGCAGAGGCTCTGAAGGCCATGGAGAAGGTGGCCAGCCACATCAATGAGATGCAGAAGATCTACGAGGATTACGGCTCTGTGTTCGATCAGCTAGTTGCTGAGCAGACCGGCCACGATAAAGAGGTAGAAACAAATTTCATAATCAAATTTCTAATCACCCAGCAAAGTAAATATATTTTAAAGTTGCTTTTGGTGACATCGGTGGTGCACAGACTTTCACGGGACACCTGCTACAGTACACAGATACTCAACACTTATCACATTAAAACTACATCAATCCAGTTAACTATGAGTACATCAGAGTGGAGCTGTTGGGCCTATGTTGTTTACGCCGTCTTCTGTGCAATGCCTCAAGGGGCTGAATACATTTACAAATTGATGGAATATTTAGTTCATAACCACTGCATAAAACATTCAAAGTGAATGCTAAATAATGTTGTCTAGGGTACTGTATGTTTTCAACGTATATAAAACCCTCTTGAATACAAAACAGATAAACGTTTGCTTGAAAATCAGCTTTCTTTGCATGCACAAACACTATTTTGTAGCGTCTGTGGAGCTCCATTCATGCACATAGTAGTTAGTATGTATCTCACACAGCAGTAAAAAGCCAAAAGTCTGGCTTATTTTTCTTCTCTCTCTACCACCACTCTCTTATAAACCCTCCACTGTCTCTCTCTCTCTCTAAGGTCACAGAGATCTCTATGGGAGAGTTTCTCATGCATTCCTCTGTGGTTTGGCTGAATCCGCATCCATCACTGGGCCGCATGAGAAAAGACCCTGAAATGACTGTGTTTGGTGAGTCTGCAGCATTGACTGTATAAATAGGGGACGGTGCCTCAGGGTCTTAAAAGTGAAGCCATGCTGAAATGCTTTAAACCTGCATTATTTCAAATGGCCAGTAGTTGACGACTAGTGGTTTCAAAATATAAGCTTATGAGAAAATGACCCTACTTCTCACTTGATTTATTACCTAAGTAAACAGTTTACTAATAAGTTAATGGTGTCAATTGGAAGTTTCAAGTCTTCTTCAATGCAGCATAATGTTCGTTCTGTAAATTAGGAGCCCCGTTAGAGTAAAATAGACAATAAAACAGGGTATGCTTTAGGGTGTAGCTAATTTGTAACTGACAAGTCCCTACCATGACTGGTCCTCTGATTCTCAGTCAGATCCGATTGGTAGGCTCCCCAGCTCCACCCTCTCATCCAAATATGGTCAAATATGGTCAAATATGGTCAGACTCCAAACACCAAGATGGCTACGGCCATGATGCCAAACTGAAGGCTTCAGAATGGTAGTCCACAAACCAATGGGTGACACCATGGTGGGTTTATGCTGGGGCTGTGCACTGGGGACATGCCACCATTTCTGTTGCATTCTGGGATAGTGAGTCCCTGAAGAAGCAGGGTCAGGGTTTCTGGCACGACTTCACCTACTCCCAAGGTGCATGAGAAGTGAGAAAGTCTAAAAGGTCAAAAAGCTCCAGCAACACTTGCAGTTTATAGAACAACTTTATTATTAGACTGACGGGTCTCGACTTGAGGCCTTCATCCAGGTCATCCCTGGTCAAAATTAGTCCCTGAGACTTCCATTCCCACATGTCCTACCCTTGAAAGTGTCCAACAAAGTGTTAGCTGCTATTCCTATGAAGTCCACATTGTTTTATCTCTTAGGGGCTTAGGGCATAAACAACCAAATGGAAGACAATTTTTAATACTGAATCAGTTTTTAAATGTCATCTATGGATGGTTGCAGTTAAAGTTTAATCAGTCCAAACACAAGTTTATTGGATTTGCTGTACAGCCACACAGAATTGTGTCTGTGGTAGCACTATTTCAATATTCGTAGCTGTAGCGCTGATGTATGCTTTAGGGCTTCAAGCTGGCAGCTAAAATGCTTCTGTGGGTTGCTCTCCTTCAGTCGCTTTCCCCAGGAGGCAATCGCAGTCAAAACTAAGACGCTGATATGTTCTCTCTCACCAGTGTTCAAGAAAGCGGTGATATTGGTCTACAGGGAAAACAACAAGCTGAAGAAGAAGATGGTAAGTGTAGTGTCTGTTGCACTCTTTTACTCTCACATGCCACAAACAGTGTCCTTGGTGTGAAACGTAGCGTTTTTTTCTTCTTCCCTGCACGACATTCTCTGTGATGACCAGACAAACCCTCGTTCAGCACTTTCTCACGGAGATCCGGACCCCTTTAAATTCCGTTGGCTCATCCCGCTCTCTGCGCTGCAGGTCAGATTGGGAAATACTGCAGGTAAGAGGCCGGCACACTGCCACATTATCCACACTAAATCACTCACAAAGTACATCCACTAAATCTTTTGTTCTTTCTCCCCCTTCATATTTCCCCACACACACCCCTAAGCTTATTCTCCTTGCCCACACACATGCACGCACATCTTCTGGCATTTCGAGTCAGCTCCCACCCTCCCTCCTTATCGCCTTCTGAAACCATAAACCATATTTGGACTGTGTGATTAAAAGCCTCTCCTTTATTTCCTTCGCTCTCCCAGGAACAGGCACAGAAAGCAGCTGCATCTGGGAGCTGATTCACTCCAGGTCTGAAGTGGAAGGCAGACCAGAGACAGTCTTCCAGCTGTGTAGCAGGTCAGAGATTAAACTTTCAGGTGGAATCAGCAATGAGTTATCGTGGTGTGCACTCATGGATTCCAAATTCATTTTTTTTTTACCCGTTACACATTTTTTATAGGATAAGCAAGGTTGATTACAACTGTAGACTTATTTTTGTAGTTGTGGCTACCATTTCTATTGGATAACACTTTCCTCACCCATGTAATTGCTGAGATCTGGGAAAACAGAACTGCTATAATGAAGTTCAACAGGGCAAGAAATACAAGCAGTCAGGCGGTCAAGCTGGTCATAAACAAGCCAACAGTTTAGCCATTAATAATCATCATCGCACAAACTGTGGTGGATGTTTAAAACAAATGTATTTTTCCTTTTTCCAAAAAATTTAGCTGACCTCTGTTTGATAACCTGTCTGATCATCTGACTGATTTGCTCCTTCAGTCTTCTCTTTAGCAATGTTACAGTTTTCATAGATCTTAAAGTTGTTAGTGGATGATGGACAGTTTGTTCTAGGTTACAAAAGGAGAACCAAGGTGTGATGAAGTGGCAGCATCATTTGAGTTGCCGTTTTTGTTTTTGCTGTTGATACCACTCATATCTGTCCGTTTGACATGAAGCTGCAGCCAGCAGCTGGTTAGCCTACCTTAACAAACAGGGTAAAGCCACTCAACAGGCTGTGTACACAGTTCTCATATTCCCCAAAATTTCAAAGTAAACCTATAATGATAATACCTGTGTAAAAAAAAAAAAAAAAAAAACATTCTCTAGAAAATGCAAATGTTTCATTGTCCTTTTTGGTTCATGTTGCATGTTTTCATATGTAATTCAGTAATCTAATAAAGCCACTTTTGTTTTCATATCATGGCGCCAATAGAAGTCAAGTTACGTTACAACTACCTTGTGTTGTATTAGCATTTAACAGTATAAACTGTCTATATGGGGACAGTGGTGAGAGTGAAGCCTGTGACCAAACTGGTAAATTCTCATTACACACTGTGAAATTGGGATCACTCCTAATTAATTAAATCATCCATTTCACTGGGGACACAATGGAACTCTCTCACCAATCCCCTTAATCTATATTTAGCTTTGGATATCAAGTTAAATATACCGTGTGCTCATGTTACTATGGTACCTCTGCTGTGTCCTCCTCAGTGTGCCAGAGAGCAAGGTCAACATCATCAAGGTGATCCGCTCCATCCTCAGGGAGAACGTGAGGAGGAACATGAGGAGCGATGGCACATTAGAGAGGGGCTGCAAGGAGCGCATGACACCCCTGCGCAACACCCTGCCCTCCTCCGCTAGGCTGGGTGAGTGTTCAGAATCATGGAGGAGAACATTTCTGACAATTAAGGATCTATGAACAACACTTGACATTTGGAGTACCAGGCACTGTTTTTCCTGGGAAAGTTTCCTATAAAAACATTTCCACATAGGACATAGGAGGGATTCTTGTTGACTGGTATTTAGCCTTTAAGGTCATTCGGCTTTAAACATCAACAGTGCAACGCTAAGTATGCGTGTACTTTAGAGATGATCGTATCTTACTTTTTAGGTCATAAAATGCTAGAGGGGCTTATGGTGCAAGAGTTGTGCTCAGATAAGAGGGGCATTTCTGACTCCCATCTCCACATTTGTTACCAGGTTCCTCCCGGGCTTCCTGGTTGTGTAAGCAGCCACTTGGAGATCTGTCCGCCCAGGCCGGGAATCCCAAGCTGGGGCCAGACTCAGACGAGGGAAGCCTGAGCAGTGGAACCTACAGTTTGTCTGGGGCTCCTCCACCTTGCACCTCTGACTCACAGAACTGGTCTCAGGCACCTGGATCCAACTCGCAACCCCGCTCCACCTCTGCTGTGAAAGAGTCTGATATTTTAAGTGATGAGGACGATGACGGCTTTAGCGAGGGAGGAACAAGGAGGGACAGTGGAGACAGCAGTTCTCCAACTAGCGCCATTGAGGCTCAATTTCTCCAACTTCAACTGTCAGAGGACGCTGTGTCGCAATGTGCACCAGCTCCCTGTGTTCAGCCTGAGGGAGTTGGGGACACTCCAGAGACCCAACACAAACTCCTGCGAGGACACTTCAATGCTGTTAAGAGGAAGCCCAGCAGTTTCAGGCGGAGCCAGGGAGCCCTGTTGAACATGAAGGCAAACAGCAGGTCACTGGACAGCCAGACGGATGCAGCGTCACCGTCAGCCGTAGTGGACCTCAACACGTTGCTGGAGAGAGAGTTCAGCGTCCAAAGTCTGACTTCTGTAGTGAATGAAGACTGTTTCTATGACCAGACTGAGAGCTGTGCCACGGACCCTGCTGACACCACCTCCTAGTTGGGGGCTGGATGGACAGAGCAGAACTATATTGTGCCCTAGTCAAGAGTTGGAGATGCTGAGCCTCTGTGACTCTCTGCAGGCTCTTCCAGGGTGGCTGTGAAGCTGTGCCTCAACTCGGAAGTGGGTTTAGTAAGCCACACACCTGCCCGCTAAAAGTTGAGACGTAAATCTGTTCTGATGGAAGCCGATTGGCTCACAGGCCTAGTTTCTCCCCTCAGAGAGGCGAAGCGAAGTAATTTCTGTCCCAATGATAATGACTGCAATGAATCTGCCAAGCACTGATGCGTTCCTGCGGTCTCCTCAGCTCTCTGGGCTTTGCCTCGTCCCGACAAACTGTTTGAGTGACGTATTCCATCCTAGTTTCGCCTGCAGTTTTTAATTGGTTTTAGACCCTTTCTATGAGGAACAGGAGAATGTCATTCATCTCTGTCCTAAAAGTCCACTGTCCATACGGAGCAACAAGATACTGAGATGTATCAAGTTCAGTTTGTTGAGTCCTTACTGTGCTCCATGTTGTTTCACAGTTTGCTGGACAGTAGAGGTCCAGTGTTCAGGCTTGCTAAATATTTCATTTGTTTGGTTTCAGAGAACTAAACCGCTTATAACATATTGCATATTGTTACAAATGAGGAGGCACTGAGTGAAGGCTTTCACAGACGAGATCCACCCAAAGAGCCCCGGCGGTCAAGTCAGACTTCCTGAGAAGAGATGACTTTGGCCCTAAAACACTTTCGCTACCAAGCCTTTTTGCTGTATTTTGTGCACTAAAGTACACTGTTTGCCTATATATTTTAAATATTTTTTATCTGTACAGGTTTTATGTAATTAATGTTTTTATTTATTTATAGGTTTGATTATGTATATCTTAGCAAAGTAACTTTTTTGGGTGAAGGCTTGAACTGCTACCTAAAGATTTGGTCTGTTAGAACATAAAAAAAAGAGGCAATACAGCTTGACATTTTTTTCCACTTCAGTTTAAATGGAGCCTACTGGTTTTTGGTTGTCTTTCGCTGAAGATTGTTATTTCCAGTGTGTGCATTGGAAGGTGTTTTTTGAGATCTGGCTGCTTAATTGAATGATTTAAACTGCAATAATGTTCAAACACCAATGTTTCTCTTTGTTTATCTGTCTGTGTATATAATCTTTTCTATCTTTGAAGCATTTATGTATTCTCTTATACATACTTGACACTGTACAGGTAAGAAACAAGGCAGGAATTCGCAATAAATGCAGACAATATTTTTGTATAACGCTTTGTTTGCCATAGCAGAAAGTACATGTTAAGGTACTATAAAAAAGGCAAACCACTAGTACATTCTTTACCTTTTCTCAGCTCAACTTTACATGCCTTTAATGCTAGCATACCAATGAATGTGAATGCCCTATTCTTATGGAATTGTTTTATAAATAAAAGTTTTATCTGTGAATGATGCCTGGAGGAAGATGCTTTAAACTTTCAGTTCAGCTGTCGGTTCAGTTTCACGTATCCTTTCTGTTCAATTGACAGGTAGCGCAGAGCTGGGAAGTAAGTGTCTTATCTCAGGCTCGGTCCCTTGGCTAGTCTTGCCACCAGTCCCTGATTAGCTGTCATAAAGAAACGTAGAAGTCTACATCCTGTTATTGGAAGAAAAGGTATATCCTCAATAGAATACATAATTATCTGACAGAAGTGGGGCACAGTTACATGAAGAGAGAAAGCTTTACTATGGTGCTTGGACTTTATACATGTTCATGTGTGAAATTAACCAAGCTGTGTGTTGGGAAATGTTCAACTGGCTGAGCACGTTTAGCGCAATAAATTAGTTTTTCTATTCTTTATTCTCTTTGATTTTAAAGCCAGCAGACTGAAAACACCCAAATTATGAATAAAATTACATCTTGTAAGTCTCATTCATTTTTCCCCACTTAGCCCTGGTATTATCTGCATGGCTAGACAGTTTCAGCTTTATTTTGAGACAGTACTGACATTTTGGCACTACCCAAATGGGAGTTGAATGGAAATAAATAATGGCGCTTCAAGTGAGTCTCTATAACATTTTCTGTACAATGGTCACTGTGTCCATAAGTGATAATTATGTGACACTGTTTCATGCTTAAACTTGAAATGAACAGACTAAATATCAGCTATATCGGCTATATCTAGCTAAGTTACTGCTCATAACAGACCAAGTACAGCTGTAGCACCAAAAACCTGTGTATCAAATCTGGTGCTTTTTATTATTGCTGCAACTAACAATTTTATTCATTATCTATTAATCTTTTAGTCTATAAAATATCAAATAAAAAGCACTGCAATATCTCAAGGTGACGTCTTCCAGTTGCCTCTTCTATCCAGCCAACAGTCCAAAACCCAAGGCTCCTTTTTTAACTATCGTAAATGTCAAAGAAACGCAGCAAATTCTTACATTCAAGACGCTGGAACCAGCAAGTGTTTGACATTGTTGCTTAAAAAATTACTTATCAACATCATGATCAAAATAGTTGCCAATTCATTTTCCTTCAGTTGACTAACCAGCGCTGTTCTGCTTCCTATTGCTTGCAAACCTTTTTGTAAGAGGAAGTATGAGATATTTCGTAATTCAAAAGTTCCATACTGTCACTTAAAGGTGTGTTTTGGGTAAAATGACCCTTTAAGACACTATTTACAACCTGCTCCCAACCCACCACATATTCACTTTAATGTGATCCATGGGGCTACACAAAGGAAAGCTATATGTTTACATAGAGCCACACAGGATTATTTCCTGACATGGTATACTACTATTCTGGAGTCACAGCATTTCACAATCTGTGACAAATCACTTGGAGTGAAAGTGTCATGATGGTGTCTGGGTAGCAGCTACACTGCGAGCTGTCAACTGGCAACAAGGATAACACTGCGTCAAGTCTGGTGTAATTCATCAGGTTACCATGCAATGACAGACAGCTGTGGCAGTTTGATGGTTTGAAAAACACACTAAAAGCTATCCCGGTTAATACTGAAGAGTGCTGGGCTGAGGATCATTATTCTTGATTAATGCAACGTTTTGTCAGAATGATTTATGCTGATTTTTGTCTGGGAATGACGAACTGTAAAAGAAATTCTCCAATCATCTCTAACCTGCCACAGTCTAGACACCTCAGCATTAGACTGTTCCAGACCACTAATAGCTGACCATTGTCATGAAGCACTGTGGTTGCAGCGTCATGTTGTGGGGGTGCTTTGCTGCAGGAGGGACTATTGCACTTCAGCATCTCATGACATCAGCTAGGAAGTTAAAGCTTGGATGCAAATGGACAATAAATTCGAGAATACTACCAAAGTTGTAGCAAAATAGCTTAAGGATTGTGAGAAGCTTGTAGAAAGGTTACTAGGTCTATGTAAACTTCTTGAAAGCCAAAGTCACTCTAGAGTTATTCTGACATTTCACATTCTTAGATATTTATTTTACCTGACCTAAGACATGGAATGTTTACTCAGATTAAGTTTTAGGAATTGTGAAAAAACTGAGTTCAAATGTATTTGACTAAGGTGCATGTAAACTTCTGACCTCAGCTGTGCATAATGTTATCATATAGCACATGTGATAACATTTGTTATTTAGGAATTGTGAAAAATTGAGCTCAAATGTATTTGGCTCAGATCAACGTAAACTTCTGACCTCAACTGTAGATAATGTTATCATACTTCATATGTGATGACATATTTGTTGCACTTGATGCCAGTTCATTCCTCACTATATTTCAGTGGGGCATGATATAGGCCTACTTGGCATCTATACAACTTCTTTATACAAAACATAATTTAACATGACTCACTGATAACATGAATGTATTTAACAAACTTACATTTTCACTTATTTCCTGATATATTTGACCTAAACCTTGCACTTTTGTAAAATTTTGAATGTACATTTTTAACAGTACAGTTGTATAATACATGTATCAACAGTTCTGCCATTTTGAAAACGCAGTTTGTCAAATACTGGCGTTACAGGAGATGGTGCATTTAATGCAAGTAAAACTATCATTAGACATTTTCAATTTGTGGGGAATACATCAAAAAACACCAGAGTTGGCTCCTGTGACCAGCTCAACACTCTTCTCTAATTAAGTTGTTTTACTAGTGAAACACCTAGATTTGTCTGATAGCCTACCTGGCAGCCGATTTGATGCAAGGATGTAGTTTTAACTTACCGGTAACAGCAGGACTGGACGCGGTTACCGCACATACTTGTTGGAAACGGAAGCTAGCAGCCTCTTCGGTCATAATTGTTGTATAACAGGCAGCTGAAGTGTAATTTTGAGGTAAAATATTGATGCTAACGTTTAAGTATATCATACAGGTGTATCTGATAAGCAGCTAATTCCTTTCTCCTGATGCGTGACGTCAGTTTTCACCCTCCAATCTCTTCCGACACCGGCGATAATCTTTAAAAATAAAAGCTCACGATAACAGAAAACCACATCGTCTTTCTTTAGGGTCACTAAGCTTTCTGGATAACACACGGGCAGCCATGCAAACCTATCTGCCATGAAGATCTGATGAAATCCCGATTGTGGTTGGAGATTAACACCAAGCAATCATCAAAAGTGAGTGAATTTCACTCTCTTGGCGAGTCAACCATGGCATGCCATCTGCCACACTGGCAGGCAACAGCCCTGCCATGTTCTATCGATTATAATCTGCTCTAGCATGCAACAAGGAATATTTAAAACACTTTTGTTGACAAAGAACCATAAATAACAACACCAGGGTCTGATTTATTTAACATACATGTCATAAATGCAATACTTTGCACTGAAGTGTAACAAATATATGATAGTATTGCTTCCAGAAACATTTATTATGGTAAATTTGCCATTTATTTCATATATATAGTCATCACTTCCTCTTCTTTTAATACAACAAGAGTCTTTCTGGAGCTGACAAATTCCCACCACTTTCCTCTTCCCTTTGAGCTCTGCCTCCCAAGTGACTAAGAAATACAGTACACAGTGGAAGGGGAAAATGGCCTGGATATGGTGCTGCCATGTTGTTCCCGTTCTCTAAACCGCCCTGAAACAACTCTGACATTTCTTTCAGGTCCCACAGGACGAGTTGTTATGCAAGTTTGATCTGAAGTAAGAACTGTGACATAAAAGAGATTCTCGCTCTCAAAGAACTACTGGGGGTAACTAGCAGGCTTTCTTTGTTCTCCCCCAAAACACACGACTCTGCTTTAAGTGTCCCATCCTGGAAAAAAACTGATCCAAACCAAACCAGGATCTTTATGCTTCTTGTGGTGCTCCTCTCTGTCCCAGGATTTCATGTACCACGTTACCGATTGCTCCCCAGGTGCAGGGAAAAACATTTTAAAAATGCATGCATATGCCAGGTTGAAATGTCAAGGCTAAGAGCAGTCTGTTGTCTCCCTGTGCTAAGAGATGCTATTAAAGGGCTTGTTTTGGTTTCCGTGCTTTCCTCCTCTTTCAGCAGGGTTGTTGAGGACTTGGTGTGCCAGTTGCCATGTCAATAAATGTGTCCACTGGTGTGTTTCTTTGCCTGGCGAGGTGCTTCAGTCTGAGCTCCTCTCTGAAGTCATAGCTGAGGAGGGTGGGCTCTTGGGTGCAGAGATGAGCATAGGCATCCGCTAAAGCCCTGAAATGGGGTATGGTGAGCTCTGTTGGGCGCAGAATGGGGTCCACATCTGCCTTCTGCATCATCTCCTGTGTCAGCTCAGCACGACGCGCCTCAGGGAACAACTTCCTGAAGGGGGGGAAAAACAGTGAAGAAATGATACACTACATGATAAGTACAGATTCCTACACTCAGGTCCCTTTGATATATTAATGATCATGCAAGTTTAATGGCATTATAAAGTTCAAACAGAAAGAAATTATCCCTCAGCAATTATTTCAAATCTGTGAAGTTAATTGAAATCACACAAAGGGCTAGAACAGCTCATGAATTGTTAATTTGCTCCACTGCCATGCTGCATAGTCGAGGGATGTAGATACTGTCACACAACTCGCACAGACACAAACTTCTCGAACATAGAAAGGGCAGGAATAATTTAAATGTCCAATTTTCATTTATTCTGCTTTCTCTCTCTTTCAGAATATTCAATACGGAGAGGCAGCCATTTATTTATAAGACATTTCCCTGCCTTTCTCTGCAGGTTGATGAGCGTTAGCCAATTCCACACACTCTGGAGTACAGATGCTTTTTAGGCGCTTCAGCGCTGGTGCCTCCTCTCCAATTTGGTGCCGCTGCCGCCAACCCACTGTAGTTACATAAAATATGCTGCCTCGTCTTCCTATGCCACCTCAATGACTCATAATTGCTGCTCTCCTTCGCACAGCCAGTGTTCTTTTGTTATCCGGGCCTACACACACTTTCCTAACAGGCAGGGGGGTGATGGGCAGCCTCTGCACATGCATGTGGGTGTGTGGGTTTGCTGCAAGTGGTTTTGAGTGTGCTCTGATGTTCACACTTCAGTTAGTGACAGCCTCAAAAGTTGTGTCTATGTCAGAGTGGTGTGTGTGAGACCAAGGAAAGCAAATCAAAAACCGTTCTAATTAATGATGAGATGAAGATGCAGCTGTCAGAAAACAGAGAATGAAAAATGTAGAGAGGGAATGATAGATGAGGATGAGACAAGATTAAAAAGTAAAAGAGAGGGAGGAAAGAGAGGGGAGATGCTTCACAAGCTACATCAAGTTGTATAATAGTGCTTACCCTATTCCTTTATGGCAGTGCTTCCTGCGAAACTGGAAAACGTTCCTGACGACTTTCTCCACCAGCTGGAAGGGCTGCTGGATCTGGGGCTGAACCAGAGGGGTGAAGTGCACTATTCCCACGTCAACCTACACATGCACACACAGAGCAAGAGGAATCCAAACAGCAGGAGGTTAGCACAGAGCCTCAAACTAGATTGCAAAGAGTGTGTTCATGGTAATGACAACAAAAAAGTGGCAAAAAAAGAGTATCTGTGCGGAGGACGGGGAAGAATGCCAAGTGTGGAGAAAAAATGGCAGACAGAAAGGTTGCCTGACAAATGGCCAGAGAAATACAAAGCTGGACAAAGAGAGAGAGAAGTAGAGGGATCAACACAATGGGACAGAAGAAAAGAGGAAAGGCACAAAATAAGATGACGCAGCATGGCTGGCTGGCGAGCCGGTTCTAGTTGCCACAGTAACACCTGTGCGATGGACCATAGAAGCTGAGCCTCTCTCTATCTTTCCTGCCTCTCTTCCAGTCACTGCATCACCACTGAGTTTTCTTAATACCTATGAGCCTGACTCACTCTTGACTCCATCCCATTGTCTTTATCTATCCAGCTCTCCCCTTTTCACTGAGCGTGAGGCCAATGGAGCATGAACACATATAGATCCAGTGGCAGGTATGTTAGGCAGCCAAAGAGCTCAAGTCCTGCTTTAAGGGAGACTCAGTGGACACAGGTACTATGATGAATTCTCTTATACCTGCTTTCAACTCCTTACTGGGTAAAAAATCATTAGAGTCGTGAAAAACTACCACCACAACTTTGGCTCTGTAGAGCTTAGCAAGTATATTTTTTATTGGTATACTCACTGGGCTTTACAGCAGGTATATCAGTGATCATAGTCATTTCATCAACATTACATTATGGCAACTTTTTTAACTGCTTCTCAATTACCATTAGCAAACTTTTTCACCTATTCATTCATTGTAGTCATCTATTTCAACCAATTATCCATAACCTTTAGCTAACTAATTGTTTTCTCAATTACCGTCTATTCATTACTTTTAGCTATTTTACCATTGATTCATAACCTTTAGTCGACTATTTTAACTGTTTATCCATAACTTTATTTAAAAAAATGTATCCATTATCTTTAGCCGACTTTTTCAATGTTTTATCCATTACCTTCAGCTAACCATTTCAACTTTTTATTCATCAGATTTAGCTAGGCTACTTCATGCATTTATGCCTTACTTTAAACTAACAGTGTTACCGTTATAGCTATCCCCTCTGCTCACTTGCTAGCTTGTTTCCATACACTTTCATTGAAACATGTTGTGTTCAGTGTTACAGCTGACTAAATAAATGGTGCTGTTTTCTATTCCAAACAGAGATCTTATTTGAATTGAACTCCAATCTCTCTCTATAACCCTAGCAGCAACTGATGTACCCACTGTGGTAGGCTACAATTACACCTGGTTGGGTCATTGAATTACAGTAGAGGACTGGTGGTGGTGGTGTGATAACCTTGGCTCCAGTTCTTCACTAGCTGCTGTCTCCTGATCCTCCCTGTATCAGCCCTAAGCTGACATGACACACTGTTGAAGTAATTGTGCCAGACTCAGCAGAGCCTAACTCTTGCTCTCAGATCGCTTCCTCTTTAACTTTCAAGCATATATACGTTGGCATGTTCTCTCCACGCTCTACTGCTTGTTCCCCTTCAAATGAACACCTACTGTCTCCATCTTCTGAATCCACGAAAAGATCAGAAGAACCAAAATACTTCTAAATAAACTACTATTTCTGAATCTCTGGATCGTGCGTTTGCAGCACTAAGAAGGCCATCATCTTTCAAGGGCGTTTCACATGATGCCTTTCAGTCCTGCAAGTTGAGGGTCTGCTGCACAATCAGAGAGATTCTCTACTGTGCGCAGAACAATAGCACAGCCAGACAGTGGGCAGCAGAGTGGAGTAGTCCTGTCTGTCTTTCCATAGTTGGTAATAGCCTTACTTCCCAAGTTAGGGAGCACTGAGAGGGACTGTACTCTGATCATCAGCATCAATAGTCTTAATACTAATAGATTTCAATTGTGTTTCTTGTTTTCAAGTGCCTTTCAAGGGAAGACTCTTTATATAGCAAGACAAAATAATGAACATCGGTATAAGTACACCCCTTTCCATCTGAATGGAAAAGAAATTGAGATCTGACAGTGCATGTATGTTTTTCGATGAAAGATACACAAGCTAAGAAGACATACAAGAGAGAAGACAGATGTTGCATACTGTACATGTGCAGGTATGTAATCAGATGAGACAACGGTGTACCGTGCAGGCGCATGAATGGCACAGCATGATAATGTTTAGATGCAAGCCAAGCATGCAGAAAACACACACCCGCAGACCACCCGTCTTACTCACACAAACACATTTAGAGAGGTAAAATTAAAAGACATCAAATTACGACTCCGACTGTAAGCCCTGCAGAGCTCCTCCATCCTTGAAGCCTGTATTCCTGGATTGTGTGACTCACACTCATTCACAGCCGCCTTTTGCTTTCCTGGGCTAGGGGCTGGCGTCGATAATTAGGGGAGGAAAAGTAAAGTGGTCCAAGGACGCGCAAAAGGATTCCTAATGAGCTGTTTAGATTCGCCTTTTCTGCGAACAACCGAGGTAGCGCTTGGGAGCACTTGTAAACCGCAGCACTATCTTTTATCAGATCTATAGATCCCTGTGTAGAGATGCCAGGCTGCTGCTGAGCTTCCTGCCGCAGTGGCGTTTAATGGGGCAACAGTGGTAGAGACAGTGGAGGCTCTCATCAGCCCTGAAGGCTAGGTGCAATAATAGCGCAGGAACACTTCTGGGTTCAACATTAGATGGATCGACGTTGAGTATGAAAGGAAGGCTTGTTTTGAGTTGAAGCTCTGAGTGCATGTACTGCACAGCTGTTAGGTAGATCTCATGTTCACTTTTAATGTCCATTTTTGTCACGTTAAACACAGTCTAACATTGAATGATGACTTCATGGTTTATTTGTGTCAGTAATGGGCTTGGCTTCTACTTGATATGTTCATTATTAATACACTAACCCCTTTTAGTTCAGATGATGCATTTTAAATAAAAAGGCCATGCGGCAGGCGATGCCAAGGGCATTGAGAACTGTCGCTGCATCATTTAGTTTAGAACAGAGGCGCCTTTTATTATGAGAATCAATTCCTCCACCTGTCACGTCGACATGCAAGTATTTTGGTCGGGATTTTGTATCTGGATTGCACAAAATGGCTCTATCAGTGCTTTGGTGATGCAAGATCAGACCACCATCTGTTAGGAAGAAGCAATAAAAAGGAATGTCTTTAATTTCACTCTCTGCTGGAATAATTAGGCCATTTATATTCCGCACTTCATGATTTAGGAGAGGAGCAAGGGGAAAAGTCGATATTGGGACTATACAGGCAGCGGCATTTCAGCCATCAGCTTGTCCAAGTCACTTTGCTGTTATGATTTATGTATGGCCTTGCAACACGGCTTCACTAGGTAGCACCACTGGAATATATCCTGCTCCCTGCCATTAATCCTCCCCCTGATAACCTCAACATGCAAGGAAACTCCATCTTAAATCATGCCCTGTCACCTGGACCCTTGACTGAGGTGCTATGAACATGCCTTCAACACCCCCCAAGCCCTCCTCCCCCCACGAAACCCCTAAAATACTTTGCATCTGCGGGGAGATTCTGAACTGGAGTAGCAGACTGACTTATTGACCCTATCTGACAAGCTTAATATCTCTCCCTTGCTCAGGTTCTCCCATTTCTCATCCCTCTCTCCTTAGACATGTGGCAGCATGGATCACACATACAGAGAGGGACTGGAAATGCTCTGACTGTAATCACTTTTTGAAGGCTGGAACAAACCATCGTATTTAGCGGGGAACACAAGTAGATCATTCCGACCAATTTGGCTTTTAAATTACATCGTTATGTAAGGATCTATATTAAAGCTCATTAAAAAATTCCTCTTGCTTCTTCTCTCTCAATCCGGCTATTTTGATCAGACCCATTGAAAACAAAGACTGTAAACATTTACATAGACCTTGAACCTTCATCTTCCCACATACTAAAAAAATCTGATAAACCTTGCATTTCTACTGTAAAAAGAAGGTTTTATACGGCTGGTTCCTCTGGCAGAATGTTAAGAAAAGGGCAAAATATTAGAGATCTCTATCTAAAAGTCACGACTGCTTTTGACCGCTACTCAAGACCTTTTCTGACCTACCTGAGTACAATAGTCCCACATCCATATTAACATACTCCTGTGTTACTGTACTTCATGCGTTTGACCTTCTCAAAGCTCAGCAGGGAACTACAGTATATAACTCCAGCTTTGCCCTATGGTTCTCCAGTTCCCCTTTCCCCATTTCCTCCTCTGACGTCTCTTTCTTGGTCAGTTCTTGCCCAATGGTGTGTGAGCAGTAATTTGTCATGTCCCTCTGAGCGTAACCAAGATGAGATGGCAGGGGCCCTGGGGCACCAGCCACTGTGCTACCTGAACCACCAACACTTGCGCTTACATAATGGCAGGCGGGTTTCTGAGAAAGAGCAGGGGGATGGAAGAAAGCTATATACAGCAAAGGGAGGGCAAGAGAGAAAAGCTCGCAGAGATCCTGCAACCAAAGGGAGAAGAGCTGCATTAATCATGACAATACCTTTGGAAGACAACCTCCATTACATCAGTGGAGGGAGACAGCCTCTCAGAGAGGAGAAGGCAGCAGTCAATGCCGCTGAATATACAAGGCTGATGTTGCTTGAGGGGTTTAGGGAGGAAGGGCTTTGGCTTCCTGTGTAGGCAGCCCTGCGTACTTCCCATGAAATCGCCCATGGCATGCACGCAGGACATTAAAAACCGTAGCCCTGCTCTTTTACAAGATCAGCTCCTTGGGGAGAAGCTTTCGTCATAGAAAATCTTGAACTTTGCTAAAAAATGTGAAATTTACTGGAGCAGTGGAACAGCAAATACAGACAACATGGGAAAAACAGTTTTGATGAGATATTCACAAAGTCATAAATGCGATGCTGCATTCTTCGCTCAAGTCAGTCTTAATAGACTAAGCTCGAGAGACTCATTAATCAGGACAATGTCGGTAATTTTGCAACATGTCACAAGTGATTTGCCTCGGACAGGTTTACACATATTATGTATGGTGAAACTGGACCGGGGCCCTGCTCCGCAACAAGATTGCATTGACAGCGACATCACAGCTATCACACGACACCTTGCATCTCTGCTGTGAACAGACCGCCTTTGCAAGACGATGAGCACGAAAACCAATTACGCAAGGGAGGACATAAAAGAGGAAAAATGCAAATTGAACGATAAAAGCCCCTTATGTGGGCAAAAGGGTGCATGGCTGGTCCGACTGTGCCTCGGTGCTGTGCCGCAGAAAGGCTGGAGAACTCTGCTGTGAGGTGACGAAATAAAGGGGACCACACTCATAATAGCCCGCAATATCTTCACACATCACAGCTTCATACATCTGCACTCACCGGGTGTATGTTAACTGGCTTTTGCTCTTCTCTCCTTCCATCTTTTTCTCCCCTTTCATCCGCTCCCTCTCTAATCTGTTTACTTATTTATCTCGCTCCCCACAGAACAACACCAGCATCAGCACTTAGGATCTCATCGGTTACAAGGAAGACAGGTCCCACGCGTCATACTGTAGTGTGTCTGTAGAAAACTGGAAAAATGTCTCTTCCTGCTGCAGTGGTTTCCCGCAAGGAATTCTGAGGATGTAGTGTTGAAGGTCGACACCAACATCACACCGAGGTAATGTGGTGTGCGCTGTCCCCGCACGCCGGCCAGATCTCATTTTAAGAAAAAGGTCTCTCAGGGGTAGTTTACGGGAAAAACAATGGTGGCTGGAGAGACCAACGGGCCATATTAAACAAACGGATCAATAGCTTAACAAATCAATTGCTACCAACCTATCTGCACCTAATGGCTTTGGTCAATGCTTGTTCGTTATACTATAAGTGGAGGCAAAATAATTACCCACAGCTGGCTTGTTTTTGCTGTTTTGCCCATGCAGCAAAATAATAGCAACACACATCTGCGTTTCCAAGGGTATGGGGCCGACTGCTCCTGTCTGATTTTTTTTTCCCTCTCATTTTGTCCTCTTTGTCATTCATGAATCAAGGCCGTCCTAGCCACTCCCACCCTTGTTGTACGTCCTCTACAGAGACGAGAGGAGAGACAGGCAAAGACAGGGGAGCAGCTGTGAGTTTTAGGCTCCTGCTGACTGATGCTTGATGAAAATGACGCCCCAGGGAGGGTCAGTTTTGGCATGGTGGGGTACACATGCTGCCCCGGCCTGTGGACCAACGCATAAACAAACAACGCTTTCGGAGAACACGGTATCTGCTCAGCTCCTGTGGTCATAACGATTTTTTTCTTCCGTCTTAATTAGATTAACCTTCCCAGTTGTGTAGTGGGCCTATGTCTGGAAATCTTATCTCGACTTTGCATCTTGGCAATTTCTTATCTTTTAACAACAGCAGTGTTGCATTATGATTACTGAGCAGCTCAAAGCAGGAATGGAATGATTTAATTTTAATTTGTTTGTTAATTTACATTACACAGCAGGAAGAGTTTCTCCATCCAGAATAAATTCTGAATAGAAAAACAGTGTCATGTTTGAGCAACAAATCTCATTGTGCAAAACTTCATAATTCATATCATATTAGATGAAAAATGCTGCCATATTTGTCACTCGTATTACGTCCGCCAAAGAGGTTTTCCCCCGTGTCTGTTTGTTTGTCGATTGCTTGCTTTGCAAGCAGAAAAACTAGTGAACGTATTTTCACAAAACGTTCCAGAAAGTAACAGACCACTTTAACTTTTGTTCCAGATCCTGATAGAGGGATAGATCCAGAAATGTTTTCTTCAACATGGCCAGATTGAGCATCTTTTGCCATTTTTGTTCATTTCTCAAGGAATAACGCATGGAGGTAGCTGGTATCTATGAGTAAGTACAATTTGATGCAGTCCCCAGATCTGGTGAGTTTATCAATAGAGTATCATACCCAATAATGGATCAGGCTTGATTGAATTAAAGGGGGCTATTGGGCCTTGGCGGAGGTATACTCTTTCCTGATACTCTGTACCGAGTCTTTACTTGGAAAATTATATTTTTTATTGACAAACATCACATGTGTGAGTCATGGCACAACTCACAGGATCAAAAGATGATTTGTCTCTCTCCATTCACTATCATACATATTTTTTTCCCAATTAAGGTCCCAGGAGGGAAACCAGAAGGGCTGACTTGGGCTCTCTATACTGTTTCACTTTGTTTATAATTGGCGGACCTTGCCACCTTCCTAGCTTCACTTTCCTGAGGTCCTTATTATCCTCTGGGAAACAGCTTGTTTATTCAGTTTTGGAAAAAAAAAAAAAAAAAAAAAGGCTAAGTTTATATTTTTATCTTGTAAAAATTAAAAACTCTCAGTTTGAATTTCTTCTCCAAAACGACACAGTGCCCCTTTAGACTGATAGAATGAAAGGTGGTTGATCATTGGTTGTTGTCACGCAGGTAAAGGTGATAAGAGGTTTGAAAAGTTGTTGTGAGGCAGACACTCCAGCGCGCGCGCGTACGCACGCACGCACACACACACACACACACACACACACACACACACACACACACACACACAATAACCAGCGAGGAGAGCGAGAGAGGGGGAGAGATGGAGAGAGATAGCGCTAGAGAGAGAGAGGGAGAGAGAGGAGGGAGACAGGCAGCGCGCTACGGTTATTTCTCCCAGTCTCCGGCCAAGGCTGTGTGGTCCAACAGAGCGGGGATGTCCTCTGATACGTTGTTGCAAAGGAAATGGACGGCTTGAATGGATCCGTGGTCCGGGCTCAGTTCTCCTGCTCGCCCCCTCACCAGCCCGCTGTCTGTCAATGTGTGTGTTTACAGGAATCACTGCGAACAACGTGACGCGGCAGCGCCAGCTCTGCACCAGCCGGGGTAAGGGATTATTTCAACATCGCTTTTTCAGCCCCTTTCTCGGATCGAAACAACAGCAAACACTAAGTCTGAGCTTCGAGATTTTTTATTACTCAAAGCCGGAACGACCTATTTATTGTGATGAGAAGGACCACAATGCGCTGGCAAGGAAGTCCGACCAAATAGTGGTAAAAAATAACTGGTACATGGCACGAAGTTTAATTCTAGCGGCTGATTGAATGGAATGAACTGCCACTTCACCTGAGGATAACGTTTGTCTGTTTTTAAAGGTAGGCTCAGTTCATTAGGTAAACAGCACTGAAATCAAAGTGGTACAATATACAGTATATGAGTGGGGTGAGGGCACTGCAGCTTTAAGTCCACATAGCTATTGAGCATTGCAAATACCACAAACTCATTTCTCCCTCTCCAGTAACAGCTCTATGGGGCTCCGGTGAGGAAAAGGAGAAGGCAGCGCATAGAAAATGAATACGTGCACAACAACAACCCACAGTGTTTTGCTTACCTACAGTACAGTCAGCCAGAGCCTGCTGTTAACGCTCACGCTTTCACGCTGCCCTTTGTTTCCAGCCAGAAAAGTCTGTTTGTGTGAGGTGAATGAGGGGAGGAAGAAGGAGGGGGACCCACACTGTTCAATTTCTCATTTCCATCTCTCTCCCTCCAGTCCGGTGGAGCCGCAGCCGAGGAGCTGAGGAACTGGAGATTTGACTGGCAGCTGGTACACCATCAAGGGAGGGGAGAGAGAGGCGACTGGGCAGTGGGGTCGACGAGCCTGGCTGGCGCTGGGTGAATGCTGCCTGGCGAGGACGAGGGCTTAGGCGGCGGCGGCAGCATCAACACGAAAAGGAGCATGGCATCCACGGGCATGCAGATATTTGGATTTGTCTTGGCGCTGCTGGGCATCATGGGTGCCATGGTCGCCACACTGCTGCCCAACTGGAAGGTCAGCGCAGATGTGGGCTCCAACATCATCACAGCGATTTCCCAGATGCAGGGTCTGTGGATGGACTGCACATGGTACAGCACAGGCATGTTCAGCTGCACACTTAAGTATTCTGTGCTTTCACTACCTGCGTACTTGCAGACTGCCCGCACCACTATGGTGCTCTGCTGCGTGCTGGCTGCCATGGGCCTCTGCCTTGCATCCCTGGGACTAAAATGCACACGTTGGGGAGGTGGACGGCGCTCCAAGCGGCATGCTGCGATCGCCAGCGGCGGCTGCTTTGTTGCTGCTGGCTTTCTGTGTCTGGTGCCTGCTTCCTGGTTTACCAACGAGGTCATCACCAACTTCCTGGACTCCAGTGTGCCCGAGAGCAATAAGTTTGAGCCTGGGGGTGCTGTGTACGTGGCCTTTGTTTCCGCAGGATTCCTCTTCATGGGGGGGTGTATCTTCTGTATGTCCTGCTCGGGGAAGAGACATGGCCCCCAGGACCTGGTCCTGCTTCCTCCTCCTGACAAATTGCTGCTCCAGCAGCAGCAGCAACAGCAACAGCTGCTCCAGCAGCAGCAAGAGCTCCAGCACCAGTACTGCTCTCTCTCCCCGTTAGACAATAAGACGGGCTACAGCCTGCAGGACTATGTGTAATAAAGCAGTGCTGCGTGCGCTACGGCTAAAGGGAGATGAGCCTGAGGGGAAACCATCCTGGCTTATGCTACACACTCGGCTCTACTCCAGATGGAGGTGGAGAAAAAAATGAGAAAGGAGGGCAACAACTTTGAATTCATTTTCCCTTCTCCTCTATCTCGCTCTTCTACCTTTTTCTGTTTTGCAAGCACAAGCAGTGGAGGTATTCCCTAAGCAGCGCCTTGGAACAGTGAATGTGTAAGGAGCCAGGATAAGGTGCTGCAGCGTCGGAGGCAGCCGCTAACCAAATGCAGACATTCTTCATCAGTAAATCACAGAAAGAGTTCCCTGGGGAATGGATTAAGCAAATAAGGAAGCCTTCCATGTAGATTTTTTTTTTCCCTCGCCAAAGGTTTGAATTGAAAGAAAAAAAGCAATCATTTAGCTGCTATTTACAATCGTTTGGAACCCTCTCAATTGACATAGTAGGCAATATAATGTCTGAGAACAGAAGGTGGAAACCCTTTCATAGCAAGCCATTGTAGTCTTTCCTATACTTATCCACTAGAATGCTACGTGGAACTGATTGAAATAAATGGTCATATTTTTGTTAGCTACTAGAATGATGTTGATATTTTGCCTATAAAGCATGCTGTGTGGAGCCTGTCTGTGTATTAATACAGCGGAATGCCTGGTAGAAGACTGAGACATAGCCACACAATGCCTGTGCCTGAAAAGCTGTAGAAACATTACCCTGCTGTAACTGTTCAAAGAGGACTGTTAGGAGGAGTCGATGGTGGCTGCTGGGCTGGATTTCAGACAGAAAACACAGACAAACAGTTGCTTGCCTCGGTCTCTGCAGGTGGACGTTTGAGAGAGACGGAGAGAAAATTAATAGGAAGAGATTTGATCCTTCAGCAGAGTGGACTCTTCTGAGATGCTGTTTTTTTTGTATTTCCACCCAGACGAAAACATACTGCCCACCCATCCCTCCACACCCACACACTTACTCACGCTCTTGTGTGTCTTTGTGTACACACAGTAAACACTCAGACACGCCAGCTTTTTGCATGTGCTTTTCACTCCTGTCATCCTCCTCCACACTGCCATGGTAACAGAATTCGCCATTCAATTGTCTTTATTGTCTGGGGGCATGTGCATGTCAGTCAGTGATCTGAAGTTGTTTAGGGGGCATATTTTCCTCTCGCCACTGCTCCATAAGCTTTAATCAGAGGCTCTGCTCACACTACTTTCACTAATCCCCTTTATTAGCCGGTGACATGAGGCAGCATCCCTGCTACGTGGTCAGAGGTTTTGGAAAAACGCTCATCTTCGCTGTGTTGGTGTCTATACCATTGCTAGTAGTCTCACAGGGATGAACGGATGTCTAATGGTGCAGTGGCAGAGGGAAGCCGAGAAGGAGAAGCTTCTCGAGTCATGGTCGACTGGGTAGCTGTGTGGCAGGCAGCTAAAAAAGGTTTGAGTCATTCTCCATATGTGACTTGTTTTCCAAGTGCGTCAGCAGTGCGCATATGCTACCAGCCTGCACCTGCAGACGGTCTCAGTGTCTTAAATTGCAGCCACTTGACTATGCCACCATTCCTCATTTCCCTACCTGTCACTCTCATCGCTCCCCACCCCCACGCCGTCTGTCCTGCTCGTGTCACACCACTTCACATGGATGTGATCGCTGACAAGAAAAGGCTGATGCATGTTGAAGGCATGGCTGCTCCAACACATGCGCACACATCAACAAAAGTCCCACCTACTCATGTGTCAGTAGCACTGTTACGCTTTAACACAGTCATGTTTCAGAGCTTGTTCTCTTAACTGGGGGAAGGATATTGGTGGGATATTGTTTTCGTGCTTGAGACAAGCCTTGGCAGTGATGTATGGAACTGCACATTCTCTCCTTCTCTCTCATAAACATGCAGCTTCCTGGGGGAGAGCAGATGGCTAAGCCCAGCTCGCCACCTGCAGGCTGCTGCCGGCACGCCATGGGCATCTCTGTGGGCACCACTGCCGGCCCTGGCAGCCCTTTAGGGCCAGGTTTCTACCCCACCCTGACTTAGCCATCTTGCCCGGCACGGACTGTAGCCGACGGACCGGCCTCCTGACAATAACTCACTGCCCAGGCACCATAACCAATGCAATAAACAAAGTAAAGAATGTGCCATGTCATCAACTAATACCGACACGTTATGCGTTTCGAGAATGTGCCAAAATCGTTCATGATGACACGTTTTAATACTATCTGGAGTTCTTTCTGTTTATTTTTTTATTGCGTTGTTTGTACATGAATTATACATTAGCAAATGTTTTATGGATTTGTGATTTGTTCTGCCAGACTAAGTCTCAAGTCAACTAGATGCTTGTGTACAGTCCAGTGCAGCTTTCGAGGGTTATTTTAAATCCTCTCTATTCCTCATTTCCCAAAGCACAGCAAGACTTTACAGGGCATGAGAGTTGCATTGGAAAAGACATGAGTGTAGTATTTATAAATGAAAAAAAAAAAAAATTGTTTCAGGAATTCTGCTTCACTGTAAGTCTGTTACAACTGTACACAAGTATCTAGGCTTTAAGAGGTGTTCGTTTATACTGAGGGATCACGACTCTCTCCGATTGTTTCAATATAAAATACAATGTCATGTTCATACCATATCTTCTTTATAAGAAGACAACTCAATGCACCTTTGCTTGTGTTACTTTACATGACAGCAGTTTGTTTCAAGTGGCTGAGCATTCCAAGCTCCCCGGACCAGTACAAACACATAACACACCTGGCACTCTGGAAAAACAAAAAAAGGGAAGGATTTCTGTCTGATAGGATTCAGCAGGGACATATGAGCTAGAGATTTCTCTTTTTTTGTGGCTGTGCAGCTTGATCATCGGCACGCAATTTCATTAGCTTATAAATGGCCAGAGTGCAAAGTGACTAGGTCCTAAAAAGTCTAAAGAGTTACAACTCTCCTGCATATACTGTAACAAGACATTGATTTATCATTTTGATAACTGCAGCTTATTTTTGTGGATGCTTTAGCACTTCTTACTTTGCCAGAGCATATTTGTGATGATGAACAGTTCACAAGTTCTGATACAGTTGTCTCAATGTGCTTGTGCAAGTAGTTCTATTTTTTACCAATAAAACTATTTTGTGAAAGCAACACACCTGCTGTATGTAGTCTCTCGTGTGTATGAGGCTGACAAGGATGGAAACAGCGTTCATCCTCCTGCCAAATGTACAGATTGTTGGATGGTACAGGCTGTGCTTAGTGTAGGCAGGCAGGCTGCTCATAAACATCACAGGAATGCAGCAGTATCAGTCGATACGCTTCCATGAAACATTACTATGGGGGTTCTGAAAAGGAAATTCTTAGTTCAATAACATACCTAGACTCCTCCAGTCATTCCTTAGTGAGATGATAGGCTCACCGATGAGTGAATTAAAAACAACACCTCTGGGAGGTTAAGGGATCGGGAGTTGTCTCGCTGTCTGCTGTATCCGACACAGTGTCATGAATTTACTGACGCCATGTAGAGCAGCTGCTGGTAATCATTAGTGAACCACAAAAGAAAGATAACACAGAGTAGGAGGTTGTGTACGGCAGACATTCACATAAAGAGCCAAACAGATGACAGCTGCAATTTATCACCAACATGAATCTACACAAATGTGTCTTTAACAAGCAGATATCAGCTTATTCCAGATGTATTGGTGTATAAGCTGCCTGACAAATTCTTACAAACTGAAATAGTTTTTTCTCCAGAGAGCAATGACAATTGATTACTTGATTATTATTATAATAACAGATTCATTGTTTAAAGTCATTTATCGGTTCTAGCTGCTTAACTGGGAGCATTAGCAGCTTTTCTTTGTCTTATGTGAATGTAAATTAAATATCTCGGGGGTTTTGGGCTAAAACATAAGTGATTTGATTTTTAGTTTGAGCTTTAGGGAATTCTGAAGGTAATTTTTCTAAATTTTCGGACATTTCCCCGAATAATTAATACAAAAAATAAATAGGCAGAATAATCGATGATGAAAAAAATAAAATGGCTCACCCAGAACAATTCTTAGTCATAGTTTGTAATAACTAAATGCATGTGATTGATATAAAAATGTGTTTGTTAATGTTTATCTGCCTATTGGCTGGTATATTGTTATTCAGAGATTTTAAGCTGCTATAAGTGATATATTATTTTTTATTAAAATCAGTAAATGTAAATAGCTCTACATTCCAACAGTAATCACCCATGTCTCTCCTCCCCCTGCTCATGCAGTAAAAGAGAAAATAAATGTTCTGGTATCCTGGCCCACTCAATCCAATCAGGACAGAGAACTCCATAAAGAGGCGGTCCTGTCTGTTACTGATCGCAGGATCCTCCTGTTTGCTGCTACATTTGCTGCTCCCCGTTCATGTAGTGACGTATTATCAGAATGGGCCTTAAGATTCATGTATCGGTTATGCTTTAATGCATGCATTATAAAACTCGACACATGGAAACGCATTGACAGAACAAATGATCTATAACAGCGCCAACCAAAGTGAGGCCTGTGGGCCAAATTTGGCCCAACAGAAATTTCAAATTGGCCCGCTAGATCTTTCTATTGATTTTTTTTTCTTTTGACATAATTAATTTAAATCGGTTTATGCAGTTTTATTTTTTGGAGAGGTCAAATCTAAGACAATCTAAAAAACATCCCTCCCTGCAAATGTGTTGAATGAAATTGTCTTTCCCTGTGCAGACAAGAGGAATACCAAAACACAAAATATAAATGCCAAATGACTTCTCCACACTGAACTTTGCACAACTTGCTGAATGTTGATGTCTTTAGCCTTAAGCAGACCTTGCAATCAGAACACTGTACAGTGAGTTCCTTAACTTTTAACACCTGCATCATATAGTGTAGCCAGTCCACTTCGGATGGAGCACTTGTTAAATAATTTCTTTCCAGGAGGATCTGGACTCTCATTACAGCTGACTGGAGCCTCGTCGACACCGGCTGAGTGAGAATCCGCTTTCCCGAAACAAACATGGATTATTCAACCCTCTCTCTCATTCTCCCACTCCTCTTGGTTATGCAACAAGAGCGCAGATCAAATAACTACTCCTCTCGTGGGGAAACGCTAATAAGATCGGCTCCTCTGTGTATTTAACCTACATTTTCCATCAAAGGCTCTCACCCCAAGTTGCCGCTATGACAGATCTGGAATGTGAGCTTAGATGAGGCCGGGTGAGCGCTTGTCAGTTTGAGGCGGGGGGTTAATCATGCTTCAGGCTCCTCCTCTTTGAACTTCCCTGCCACGTCAGATTTGCAGATTATTTTATTGACCTTCTTGACCGGCAAATAACCTTTCCAAAGATCAACCACACAAAAAAAACCCGTGGAAAACAATGAAGCAATTACTGTGTTAATGCTCGCCACCATTCATGCTGGCAGACACAAAGAGTGAGACAGATATCAGAGCATGTTAAGCCACTGTCATGCCATCCCTCACCAAAACTCCATTAGCAATCGCCACATTGCTCAAAACACAGTCAGCACCCAAATCGCTCCAGTCTGTCAGCATGCTTAATGTGCGGCTCTTTGTTTTGGACAGCCGTTATGCTCGCTGAGGTTCATATTGGAGATATAATGCGGTCATCAACGCTGAGGGGGAATGACCTTCCTTTGTTGGAGCCGCTCTCCTCTGGTCCCAGCGCCCATGTGAGGCTCAGGGAATAATAGCAATGACCTTGGCTGAGCAGTTAACTGCTGAGAAAGGCAATAAAAGCTGTGGAGATGACAAAAGGAGCGCTTGTAGGAAAACAATACACTCTGACAGTTCAAAGGAGGCCCTTTAATATTTCAGCTTTGAGCAAGGGGCGGGACGTGTGGGCTCGGAGGAGTCGGTAGCTGAAGGTGAGGGAGGCTAAATGCTTGAAAGGTGTGGGAACAGCAGGTTTTCTTCAGATACAATCTGTATCTTTCTTGATGAAAATGATCACTGCAGATGTTGTTGTACTGTATAAAAAGACTACATGGTATTAGTGAGAGGAATGAAGAGCCAAGGCAGAAGCATATTTGTCAGTTGCTGAAACAACTGCAATGAAAACACCCACTAAATCCAACCCACAGTCCCTCTAATAAGCCTAAAATGAAGTCATGAAATCACAGTGCATGAAGTTGAAATTAGAGCGTTCAAAAAACCCTTCAAGTTAATAGCTTATAGATTGATGCCTCCCATTGTGGTACAGCTTTTTTTCCACCGACTTCATTAGTCGTCAGTGTATCATAGCACCGCTCGCGATTTACTTATTTGAAGCTGACCTTCTTTATAGCATTATTCCTCAAACTACCTGCATATTCTCTTGGCATGTTCACTAACTAAACAGAGCTGAATGTGCTAAACTCTGAGCGCTGACTCTGAGCGAACCCGGCACAGTTTCCTGTTAGGAGGAGCAATAGATCTCTGGTGGATGTTCATAAGCAAACTCTGCCAACCTCTGCATTTTGTTTAAGGAGAGAGAGGATGAGGAGGGGAATATTTTTAGCTTTTCTTTACCTTGGCTCCGTGATGTATTGAGACCAAGCCCTCTGGCGTTTACCGCGCCGGCACGAGTCATTGAAATAACTTTCCCTGATACTCCTGATACCGCGCTTGACCCCGTTTTGCGAGATAGGAACAGGCCTGGATGAATTGTGTGCCTGTGGCAGGAGGTGAGAAAGCGGCGCGGTCTCTCTGAGTTGATTTTCACTCCAACTGGTGAGGCGAGAGCTGGGCCACTTCAGGTCACAGAGAGGATATCCATCACCTAGTCTGCCACCACATCTCAATGGACTGAGGTGGGTCACATTCAACTGAAACACTCTCTGAATTCAAAAGGAAATTATTATATTGAGTCTTGAAACAGCTGCGGACACCTTAACCATTGAGAAAAACAGGAGGACTCTTTGAACGAGCGTATGCATCCGTTTCAAACTCTCCCTGACAACTGTCGGCCATAATGAATGTTTAATGCAGCGTCAACAAATTTAATTTGGGCACTGCTCATCTGGCCTGTGCTCTTGGATGCCGATTTTGTACAAGGCGAACATCTGTAGGGCTCTCCTCCTGTGAGGCTCAGTTAGTTGGTGGGTGATGTCTGATGCAGCCATTACTCAGAGCGGGGCTGTCGACTGGCCCAGACAACCATCTGCTGGAGGTACGCCTCACTCTCCTCTCAGATCCGTCTCTGTCATGAATCTGTCTTCCAGCGCTCTGTGCTCTCCGTGTGGAGGACGATATGCTGTTTTTAGATGCTTTTCCAGGCTTTTGTTTCATTTCACATCAAGACCACATGCGCTTTCATTCCCCCACTATTCGCTAACTCAATCGCCATCTCTTTTTGCCTTTATGCTTTTATCTCACTGTGGTTTTAGTCTGTTTCCAATGTTTCCTCTTTTATTCTTATCATCTCCCACTAAGTTTTTTCTCCTGCCTCATTTTCTTTTACTGTTTTTCTTTTTACCTCAATCATTTAGTATTTTACTGACACTACTAGAACTACAACCATTAATCCATTCTCGATCAAAAGGAAATTGAGTACCAACTATTGTACCGTTTCATCCTTTAGGTAATTTTTCAAGCAAAAATGTCAAACATTTGCTGACTGCAGCTCCTTAAAAGGATTTGCTGCTTTTCTTGGTCATTTATGATCATAAATGTCTTTGGGTTTTGAACTGTTGGATGGACATCCCGGTTGGCTCATGCCCCAAGCAAAGAAGTTTAAGTATCTCAGGGAAAGTAGAGCGTGAGATGGACAGGCGGTTAAGGGAGGCATCAACAGTACTGCAGGTGTTGCGCTGGGCCGTTGTGGTGAAGAGAAAGCTGAGCTGGAAGGCAAAGTTTTCAATTTACCAGTCCATCTACGTTCCAACGCTCACCTATAGTCATGAACTGCGGGGATCGACCGAAAGAATGAGATCACAGATACAAGCAGCTGAAATGAGTTTGAGTTATGGCTGGGCTCAGCCTTAGAGATAGGGGGAGGAGCTCAGACATCCTTGGGAGCTGGAGTAGAGGCATCGCTCCTTCACGTCGAAAGGAGTCAGTTGAGGTGGTTTGGGCATCTGACTAGGATGCCTCCTGGGTACCTCCTTTTCCAGACATGACGAACTGGGAGGAGACCCCGCGGCAAACCCCGGGGCAGACCCAGAACTCGCTGGAGAGATTATATATCTAATCTGGCCTGGGAACGCCTCAGGAATCCCCCAGAAGGAGGTGGAGTGTTGCTATGGAAAGGGGCTCTGGCAAACCCTGCTGAGGCTGATGCCGGCACATGAAAATAATCGTTAGTTGCACCTCTACCCACTATGCCTCTCAGTACCTCCTTCTAAAAGCCTCACTCTTTCTAATGAATAAAGCAGTTGTTAGCAAGATCCGGAGCTCTGTTGGAGCTCTACAGAAGAGACAGCAGGTTGCTCGTGATGGAGCATCCGTTGCACGACTTATAGACCCGCCTGTGATGGACAGAAGTTGATTTTAATCACATTCTGCCGAGGAAGCGAAGAGGCAGGGGAAGAGAGATGAGCGAGTCAACCCACACTCTTTACTCTTCACAAATCAGCTCTTTTCCACGTAAAGAGGCAGTGAAGATGAAAGTGGTTGACTGGATGTCCGCGTTGAAGACGCAGACACTAGATGGCAGCAAGCGCTCTGAAACTCCTTGACCCCTGACCAGAATACAAATTAGAAAGATGTATAATGAATAAAGCAACAGCAGAAGAGCAGTTTCTATTCTCAGTTTTCTTCATTGAGAGACATTTTTCAGGTATTTGTGTAGCTCTGAATGACATGCAATTTAGAGATCACTCAGTCTGTCCGTCTATGTGAGAATTAACAGAAGGAGCGTGACTAATAAGGAAAGGGAGGCAGGTGTGATCCGCAGCAGGACAAACCTAGGGCATTCAGAGCCTGGGGGAACACCATCAAAGCAGCCAATCACTGCTCTCAGAAAACCTTCAAGGACAATCTCAGTCGCTCAACGTGACACAAGAGAGGTGCAGTCCGGGGGCGAGATGAACAAGACAGACAATTGAACAGCGACGATAAGAAGCTATCTGCCCAGCCCACGTCAATATGGGCCCCAGCAGCCGCTAATGTGAAATGGATTCAACATTTCCCTTCTCATTATCCTATTACCCTGCACTGGACAGATCCTATAGGTTCAGCCAATCCACCCGTGCTTCCCCTTCCCCCACCTTTAACTATAGCTATTTTCTCATCATGACTATTTGAAAAGGTTCAGTGATGCCGTTGCTTTTTCTGTGGCTCTCTGCGTTATGTTTGAGTGCACAGTATTGAAGCCACTTCAGATGTTTTTCACTCTCACGTGTGTAGCATAGCACCTGCTGCTGCCTATTTTATTTACTGCAGTGTAGGAGAGGAGGACATCTAAACCCACTGACCAACCCTTGACATTTTGTCTTGACAGAAATGTTCAGAAATATCTCATCAATAAATGACTGAGAGGAACTGTTCCAGGATGGCCATGACTCACTCACAGCAGCACACAGTCTCAGGTTCAGACTAGGACTGCACGATATGGCAAAAACAAGTCATAATTGAAGCCCAGTTGTGCTTCACCTCACAACAAGGTAATACCAACAAGTAGACCCCTGAGCCGATTTATTGGCTATAGGTATGAGGTACAGTCACACACACTCCCAGAGTCACACATGTTGGAGTAACCGAGACAGAGACAGACAGATATACAGGGATATAGAAGTATCTGTATCTGTATCGGGAAGGAAAAAATGGTATCAGAACATCTCTACTATAAATAGTGTACGGTATCAACACCCAAGACAGTATCCACTAGAACGTATGCTTTATACTACACGTATGACAACATTTTCATGGATCTCTTTTTGCATTCTGACGATATATTGGTCAGTTTTCCAGACAAACCACTGCTTTAGCTAGAAGTCTTTATTTATGTGTCACAACCCAACCCCCCCTTCCCAGCCCTTGATGATGTCCTGTAAATCAGGCAGGACATTTTTACTGTTCATGCACATTCTGCGTAATTACTCTGGTGTGCACCAGTAAACAATACCGAGCCATAGAGCTTTTTATGAATTATACTACATGACATACTAGTAAAAAGCGGCCTGCACAATGCAGAGAGTATGATAGCAGTAATATACTCTATGTGTGCTCTCTGATCTTTTATAGGACACCGGCAGCAGGAGGCCTGCTCATCAAACAGCCATCATCTCTTCTAATGATATCAATTCGACCAAGTGGCCATTAAAACATTTAGTGGGGATAGATGGCCAATGTGGGCATGTGGGAGGCGCTGATTCATCTGCAGTGCACTCGCATGTGAGCACTGTAAGCCCACTCTGTTCATTTTTATACATTACCGCACATATACACGTGTGCACATTTACAGCTCAGACAAGCATGCTGAAATCCATTGAGCTACAGTTTGACGTACACAAAAAAATAAGACACTCAGGAGTAAAATTTTAAAAAAAATGCAGAGAAAGGCAGCCGAGTGCGATGAAATAATCATTGGGAGCCTCTTCTTCTAAGAGAATGAACAATCAGCGATGGTCCCATTCACTCTGCTGCATTTTGCTCCACGCAGGAGATTAAATATTTACCAAAAGTGGCTCTCCTAAAGAGCCACGACATCTTCAAGGGACCAACAGTCCATCTCTGACATCCACCTAACACCTTTCCTTTAATACAGGAAAAGGAAAACATGGTTTCATTTGTACAGAGATGTAAGAGAGCTCCTGAGTCTTAAAGAAGACTTGTGTGAGTCTAACTGTCTATTAGCCAACAATGATGTTTAAAATTTTGCATCAGGGCTTTTATTTTTTAATGTGCCCTCTGGTCCTACTATAAACCCCCAGAATAAAGAAACCTGGAATCCTCATATTCTGATGTTATGTAAGATCGAACGTCTTTCTTTCGCCACTGTAACACGCACCCGGGTTGAAAGACGCAGAGAGAGAAACTGGTCCTAAAAAAGAACAAGGCGCAGTGTGATCGTGCCACATCTCAAATACCCACTAGGCATCATTACAACCTAGAAAGGGTCCAAAGACAGAACAGAGACAACACTGATTCCACACAGTCTTAATGAAGCCTTAAAGCAAGAAGAGCGAGGGAGGGATGAGTGATGGTGACGTGAAGAGAGACTCAGACGGGACCAGACGGGGAGCAGAGATTAGGAGATGTGAGGGGATCCCACTGTTATCCTACAGTGGGGTACAAACTGTGATATAGTACTGTGTCAATCTGACAGCCACTATTTCAACACTGGCAGTAAAGGTTAGAGTCAAAAGTAAACTTTCTACAGATAGCAGAACTTAAAGTTGAAATTCTATTTCAGTATCATCCCCAGAGGGAGTACATGTGTGGATTTGACTATGATGGGCAAACAAGAGAGGAGAGGGAAATCTGGAATAGATAGCAATAGGAATAGTATAGCTCTTGTCGGTTCACTGCCAAAATGAGCATTAAATTAAATTCAAATGATCTGCCGCATGTCAAACAGAAGCCCAGTTAATAAAACTTGTCCTTGGAATAAAATTACGAACTATTTCTTTTTGCTCAATAACACACCGATTGCTTTTTGACATGGTAGTACTAAATGTAGATATATTTAAGATATCCTCCACACATATACAAGTAGGAAGGCATGCAAAAAATCTCAATGGTATGTCTGAAAAAAGAAATTAGGATAATAAGCAAATTAAAATCCTTAAAATGACGACTCCTCCCTTTTCTTCATTTATAATTCCAGAATATATGAATATGCAAACATTTGCACAAGATGTCTCCTACTTCACTGTAAAGTTCATTTCCACTGTATGTGCATTGGATGCTTTCCACATCAAACTTGTATATACTTCTGGACCAGGATTGGCCTCCAAACAATCTGTGATGTCACAAGTCATGCTCATAGGCCTCCTAAAAAGCCTTCTAGTGGCAAACATACACAAACCGACACAGTGAAGCTCAAACATTCAACTTTAGGAACAAGAAGAAAACACTTTAAAGGGGAACTATGTAACAATTTGTTGCAATTTACATGTATAAATAATTTTTCTATTGACCAGATGTGAGCAGATTGTAATGTGAAGAGAAACATGAGACCTTCACCATCTCTCTCAGTTGCCTATTCAAGCCTGTGGACGACTTGATGAAGTTGTTTGACGCTGCTGGACTGTGGATTTCTTTGTGAAGGACTTTTCTGTGACAGCCCAGAGGATGTGACTTTATGCACGTTCTCTTGTACCTTGTTTCAGAGCCTCTCTCCGCTCCACTAACAGAGAGCAACAATATCTAACGTTGGCTTAGAAATAGAGCTGGTAACATAAACTACAACCGGCTTCAAGCACAGCACACAAGTTTCACACAGCCCCTTTAAGTATTATCATCAAAGTTAAATCCTACCTCTGGTTTAGGTACGAAGGCCCGTCCAGGGATGGTGAAGCAGTTGCGGACTGTGCAGAGATATTGAGCCATAATGGACAGACGGCTCCTCTGTTTGCTGTTCGTGCTGGCTGTCAGCCTCTGGATGGAGAAGGACGACACAATTATAAATAAGCGATACACATGCTGTAAGCCCCGGATAATGTTGAGGTTGTATCATGTTGCTTTTAGTAGGAATCAAACATGTTTGGTAAACATATACATAAAGACCATAAACTGGACCAAAAGATTCAAGTTTCTCAATTCTGTTTTTATGTGTAATTAATAGAAGAAAATGAAGCAATCATTATAAATCATGCTCTGAATGGCCCAATTCATAAAAACACTCCAGATTACTTTATTTTGGCTGCAAATTGTGATTAATTATGGATCAAGAAATCAATATTTGATCATAATCATATAATTAGTCATTCATTACACAGCATTTTATACAGAGGCAGTGACTTGGCCATGTGTAGACTTCACACTACAAGCTTTGTTCAATTTTACACACGACAGCTAGGTTTTCATCCAGTGAAGGCGTGTTTTCATCCACTATTGTTAAGTGATAATGAGGAGTTGGTTTATCGAGATAAGGGAAGGAAAAAAGGTCACAGCCATTTTCCAGATGGAAGGCCACTATACAATTGCAGAAGAGGGAGTCCAATAATTAAAAGAGCACCAACTGGACCTCAAACAGTGAACAAAAATGTCAAAACCACAATGGAAACATGACATTTGTTTATTTCATGTATTAACGTGTGGAAGGATATGTCAGATCTGTGTGGAGCGATGAGAGGACTGTTTTTCATCTGCCGCTATTTTGGTCTCTTCAGCGTAGCAGAAGCTTTAAGCGCATTAAATCGTTTTTGAAACAGGCGAAAATCACCACTTTGAAAACATCCTGCAAAATGTGCCGTTTCCGTCAACCTTTTCCAATTCAATACTTCAAAAAAGCACATAAAAATGGATGGAAACAGACAGTTTATAGGTTTTTAATTCAATGACTGATTTGGCAGCTGGACATGAAAGCAGCATCCTGTAAAGTACACGCATTGAACACGGTTTTCACCCACCTCTGCAACCTCTTTCTGGAAAGTGAGTGTGAGTCTGGTGCGTCCGTAAGCGAAGGGCCCTGTTCTGTTGGCCATGTTCTCCAGCCACTTAATGATGAGGAGGGTTGACACGTTGAATGGGAGGTTCCCTATCACGTGAAGGTTTGGTGGCTCTGCGGAGCAACACATACACATCTAAGCTCCATGGATTTACTACACATGACCGCCATAAGCTTTCAGAAATTCCATAATCTTACCTTCTTCCCATGGCTTACAGATATTTTCTGGGAATCCTCGTTCCATTCTGTAGGTGAGTATGTCACCGTGGACGATCCTCAACCTCCCCGGTGCTGCCTCAGACAACAGCTGTGAAAACGGATGTGATATTCAAAGAGATAAATGAAAATGTGTTGAGAAAAACTAAATAATCGTCAGTCACTCTGTGGGTGGTTAATGATGCTGCAGTTTTAAGTAGATTAACTGGTTTCGTGCAGCTGACAGGTTGCAGAGCAGAGCTTTTTCTGCTCTGTGACCTAATGACCTTGATAACCATTGTGGCTGCTCCGTTTACCTTCAGCCCTGGGATGAAGCGTGAATCCTTCTCCACCACAAGCAAATCCGCCGCCCCGGCATTGAGGATGGAGCGGGTGAGACCCCCGGGACCAGGACCCACCTCGCACACGTGGGCATCCTTCAAACTGCCTGCCTGACGCACAAATTTGTCTGAAAAAAAAAAAAAACGAGATGGATGACCAATGGAATGGTGTGTTACATGTTTTTGCATACAGTGAGTGAATTATTACTAACTTAGTTCAACTCATGCATCATATACAGTAAATGACACAATACTCTCCACCCAAATGTCCTCATCAGACTCCTGGGTATCTAAATTGAGACGAATAGCGTGTTAGGTTGCAATACCTGTCTGCCTCTGTGTGATGAAGATGAGATGCATTAATCTAACAAGTCACCTTGTCCAAGGACAGGAGAGCAGATCAGACCTGCACTGCATCACTGATAATTATATTAAGGCTCGAGCTCTGCAAGGACTGCAAACAATCGACTCGGTCCGTTCACATTAACAGGAGATCTACTCAACCTCACACATACTGAGAAGCCTGTCGCTTCCAATGCCTTGAAACAAGGCTGCATGGGGCTGTGCAATCAAGTGCACTGACAAAACACACCATTGAGCCCTCGCTGTAGACACAGTAACAAAGAACAGGCGCTAGCAGGTATTGGTGCACTGCAGATAGAGCGAAAGAAAGACAAAGAAAGAGCGAGTGAGGCAGACTAACCTGTGAGCCTCAAGTCCAACAGAAAGTTCTGGGACAGCTGCTTCTCGGCTCTCAGCTTGTACAGCTTTATAAGCTCACCTACAGTGGGCAAGGGAGGCAAGCGGAAGGATGCCAGTTTCCTTGAGGCAGCCATCAGTCAGGTGAACACTGAGAAAAACAAACACACAGAAAAGGTGAGAGGAACTACGACCAGCTTCCTCTGCAGCAAACCGATTCAGCAGCTGAGAGGCATACATGTCTAAAAATACTCAAAAGGGCAACATGTGAGGCATTAATGGTAATAATAACCTGCCAGGGATAGAATTCTTATATAGATGTGAAAACTATGTTAAGTCAGGATTGACCTTTTGAATGCAATGTGTATATGCTTTTTTGGAGATTATATTTTGTCTTTTAGCCTTTATTGATTGGACAGCTTAGAGAGTGACAGGACACAGGGGAGAGAGTGGGAGGAAAACATGCAGCAAAGGGTCACAGGTCTCCCAATGTGCATATGGTTGAGTATTTTATTATAATATTGTGTCCTCTTACAATTGTGATTCTGCTATGTGATTGGGGGGGCTTTACTTTAACCTTCTACTTGCAATGCAAACACACAGTATGCAGATCAGACAGTGTTAATCTATGATTTCCTGTCTATTCCTGCAAATTGTTATCAATTCCAATTGCTTCATTATCAGGTCATGGGATTGATTTCCAATGTCTAGCCTTAAGCTGTAGTGCTGGGGAGCTGACTGTGTTGATGTTAGTGCGTCTGGTAACAAGATCTCGTGCACCACCTAGTGGTGTAATAACAGAAGACTAACTGGGCAATGAAAGAAAAGCACAAAATACATGATGCCACTTCTTTAAAAACACGTTCATATATGATTGTTTCTACATTTTGACTGCAGGTACCAGTCAGTCTAATTAGCAGTGAAGAAATTAGCATAATTCCCATTTGTGCACTATTACACATAAATAAAATTGGCAGGAAAAAATACTTTCTATATTTAATTCATCAGGAACAAGTCGGGACGATAGTGGCATACAACTCAGCAAAATAAAACTTAAAAAGTCGCGTTAAACTCTCGGTGACACTGACATTACACCGAGAGATGTGAGTGACACTGCTGTCACAGAGCTGTTAGCATTTGCAGCTAATGTTAGCTTTACTCCAAATGCCTTGAGCAGAGCCCGTGGTAAAAGGCTCTAAATGTAAACGAAACACTTAACAGGAGCTTTCTAGAAACCGAGGTAAGACTATGAACGAACTACACACAACACAATGAGCACACACGGCTTAAAACACACAAGAGTTCACCCACGTTTCTCACCGGCGTCGTTTTCCTCTCTTACATATCCGCATTCGTCACTGTATTGACGTCCAAGTATCCAATTAGCTTGCGAGGATGGCAACATGGACTAATCAGGTGGAAGTAGGCGGGATTTTACGGTGCCCTTGAAGATTTGTTGATTGTTGGTGCAATGATGCGTCCCAGCCACCAGAGGGCGACAATTCAGAGATGGGGGACATCATTTATTTACAATAAAACTGCAAAATAGATTGGTCGATGTAGTCCTTGAATACAGCATCAAAGCGTCATTACTTATTCTTGCATCATTTCATTAATGCATCCGTGTTACGGATAAGAGCTGCCTTCTTCTGACATAAATAATGCCCTTACATTCACATTAAATGAGTAAAATGAACAAGAACACACCCTTTTAATAAATGTTATCTAATGCACAGACATTTAAAGACATTTATCAGAGATTTGAGATGAGGCGATTAATTAGGCATCAGGCTTATAATCACACGACATCCCCTGGTTCCATTGCCATCATTAAATCCAGCCTTTGACATCTCCATAATGTTGAACTAATTGAAACCTCTCAGCTCAAACCGATGAGCAGTCTACATGCCTACAGCAAAAGCAGAAATCCATTGTCTAAGTGTTTTGTCATGCTGGTCTGGATGATGCACAGCTGTTGTTTGGAACGGACCCCGTGGCTCTGTCGTCTCTCGGCTCCTCTTGCGACCCACGCTGGGTCATGGGTGTCAGAGCTCGAGATGGAAATACTTGTCCCCTGCAGGGTTGAGCAGATGAGTGGCAGCTCCGTCTCCTGCTGTGGCTGACCTTGGAGGAGGCCTCCGACACCGAAAAGGAGGAGTAAGAAAATCACTGGTGGTGGTGGAAGGGTAGGGGTCATGTTGGGTTTGCTGCTATGGCGAGGATTGTGCAAAGTCACCTTCTTGACAGTTTATTCAAGCAGTGTGAAAAAACAGCAATGAGAATAAGTTATTGCAGTCAAGAGACTTGTGGATAGATCATCAGAATTACAAGATTCATCACCTGTGCATATAATAGCCTACTCATGTCAGCAGTATCTGGATTGAATAGGCTAACAAATGTGCCATAATGCTATAGGGCACATAATGGCCCTATTATCATCCCATTCATGATCATCTCAAACCAGCCACCGGACCACCTGCTGCCATTCCTCCTCCACTTGCCTGCAGCATGGAGCCTGCTGAGGTAAAAGCTCTGACCCCCAGACGGTGCTCTTAGTGGAAAGTGCCAGTACTTCCCTCATTCACATGCTGCTGTGTATTGGCTGGTATTAGTAAATCATGAAGTATTACATTCTGAATTTCTACAGTGAATACAAGATACTATTACATATTGCTGAATATTGACCTGTCCTTTAACAATACCTTGGGAAAATACTTCAACAACATCTTTATGATGGATAAAGCATTCACATTTAAAGCTTAAAATTGAAAACGATGAAACCCTGAATGTTTCAAAATGCTCTTAAAGCATCTGTGGGTTCTCATAAAAAGGATGATTAGAAGGAATAAGGAACAGAATTTAACTTTTGAAAGTGGGTTGGACATTTTGAGTCACGGTTAGGTGAGAGTTAGAGTTAAATCACGTAGAAACATGTGCTACACAAGGTTTTGTTTAGATTCCTCGAGAGATAAAACTATCTTACCATCCGAACACAGGATGGCGTCAGAGAGTCACTTCCTCTGAGCAACTCTATAGTATGTGATCAGGACAAACAGGAAATGAAACATAAGTAATTAACATTTCTGAGATGGTAAGTCATCTCTTTAAATGAAACATCAGAAGAAAAAACAAGGACAGAAATACTTAAGAGTATATAATTTCCAAGCCAATTTAGACGCACAGACTTACATCAATAAACGCAGAAACCACAAGAGATGAGATGTCTACAGTAAGTTCAACAATAATCTGCTGCGAGAATGTTTCAACGTTGAGTCAGTATAATGTTTTAGCTGGATGTGTTATGGATGCTGTAACAAGTTCAACAGGGTTAACAGCCCAGAAAGTTAAACCAGATGTAAATTATTATGAGCCTCTTTTGGATTACTTGGTTCAACTGTTTATTATGTAATATTGTATTCCACTGAATACGAAACCGGGTAAAATAAACTACATTTATTTTCACTAATCAGTAATTTGGAGGGAAACGGCAGACTGGTGATCTCTTGAGTCAGGCTCAGTAAGTCTCAGGATGAATCCAAACAGTTCTTGTCGAGGATAGTTTGAGTTAAACTGTTGTGTGATGTCATTTAGATTCTTTTTATAAACACAAAATTATGTAGATTTTTCATTTGGACAGCATGCTGTGTTTGGAAGTGGAAATCCAAACCATAATTAGACATACTTGTCTGTCAACCTTTAAAAAATATCCTACGTTACAGCACCACATAAAAGAAACTGTGGTACCTAAACATTGAAATTCCTGTGGCAATCATCATGTTCCTGTGATACATGTGTTGTGGTATTTTTGTGGTATTCTGAGATTTGTCTGACTTTTTAGGACAACTTACCCTGAAAACATTCTGTGTTCTCAGCTCTGACATTGTAGTTTCTTATTGTGTGGTGGAGCACATAAAAATCTGCATCTCGTCAATACTACTCTCATGTCCGTACAACATGAAAAGGGTTGATCACAGCGATACATAGATGTTTAATTCAAGATAGCACATAAAATTGTTATGATTTAATGAGTTGTGTTTGTAGTCAGCACCTACATTATGTCTGGCAAATTGTTACAGACCTGGGATTTGTGTTTACAACAGTGGTGTTGCACTTGGGGGCGCCAAATTGTACGAAAATATCAATTTCTACATAATGTTGCTTCAAGTCAACATTTCACATGAGACATGACTTGCGGTACCTTGGTGAACGGTGCATTCGACCCATCCATCCACTCTCACCTTCTCCTGATGCAGACTTTACTCTTTAGGCCTGTACTACCTCATCTGACTTCCTCCCTTGCTCCTGTCATGATAACTACAGCCACTAGAGGTCAACAACAAATGTAAATATGGCATAATAAGCTGCTTGTACTGATGACCTATATGACTGATTATCTGGTAATGATGAGCTGATCTGTAGGCTAAATTTGTAGCAGGCGGCAGCAGCCTGTTACCTTAACACAAAGACAGAAACAATAGTTATCTTAGCTCTGGCTCACTAATTAATACATTGTTTAGCTGTTAAATTATGCTAGCTAGCTGCTGCCTTTGGCATGAGACATGAGAGTGATATCAGTCTTCGTATCTTGCTCTCTGCAAGAAAGCAAATTAACGTATTTCCCAAAATGCCTTTAAAACAACACACTACATACAGGTGGCCACAAGCTTAAACATTGCTATCAACACTGTCACTGAAATTAACACATCCCTGACTTTTTCCTCCAAATTTTTCTTTGGCCTCCATCCCTTTTGCTAAAAACCTCTTCAGTCCCCTTATGGCTTATGGCTTGAGGCCAGGAACACCATGTTCCCTGTTGTCTCGGCCTGGTCTAATCTCTCTCTGCTTGGACAGCTCATTAGCATCTGTCAGCGCGCCCAAAACTAAAAAATGACCCGGGAGAGCTGAGGTGATGTCTGCACCGAGGAAGTGGAGCAAACAGAGAGTTGCTAATGTTGCAGTGTTTTGACGACAGACACAATTGTTGGATGGGACCTCAGTCGTTACATTGCTGGGGGGAACGAGTGACGACAAGGTACTGCTGAGAGACCTGTATGAAAAATGAAGGAATACAAATGTGTGTTATCGCAGATGAGAAGAGAGCAAAGGTGATGTGTGTTACATCATCAGTTGACAAGATTGGTTTATGACATATTCATTTAATTTGCCCAACATCTCATTGCTTTCTTCTCCCATGTTTCCTTTGACATGTTTCCTTCAACGAAGATTTAAGCTGCAGCTTCCTTGCAGCTGGGTGACTGAGCTCAATTCTCACAACAACACTTTATCACCCATCTTGCATTAATTAAATCAGAGTGCTGTTCATTCGGATCACATCATATAAGTGTGGGAATGGCAGATAATTCAACCAGCCCACATTTCTACTATGATTCATAACAACCACAGCCCCAGTGGGCCCAGACAGGACCACCGTCCTGTGGGCATTATATACACAGAGTGAAATCATAACAAACCTCTTCTTTGCTGAATCCCACCACATGACTTCATTTTGGGTGTGGGAATTATGGCATTCAATCAAAATACACTTCTCATGACCTCAGTTTGGAGAGATCTTCCTCTTCGATACCACATGTAGGGGGATGACTTAATATGTGGGGAGGAAGGCGTCTGTCAAACAAATGTGCTTTGTTTTGTCGGGTTTTTCTTCGGTCTGATACATTTTAAATGTCACATACAGGACAAACAAAAAGGTAAAAAAAAGTCTGAGGTTGCTCAAGAGCTGGTGAACTCTCAGGTGACCTTGTATCTCCAGGTATCCGGTGGCGCTTGGGAGAGTAAAGGAATGTAAGGCGTGAACAACCAGAAAAATAGCATGTGCATTTCTGCCTATTCACTTGTCTATATGTTTCTGCTGAAGAGTGTTTTCATTTCATCGAAAACAAAACATTACATCAGCCCCACACCCACATAATCCACTGATAGCTACGTGTGAACAAAACCACTGTTGGGTCAGAGCTGCATTGCAACACAGAGGAACTGACAGCGAGGGAGTGAATGTGTCCGTCTGACATAAGTCCTCAGTGAGTTTATCTGTTGATTAGCTGCTGCTGTGTCTTTTGTTTGCTTTGGTTTCCACTTAGAGATAAGAGTGTTATTGTGTTCCCAACGTGCTTCCTTCTGGTGACCAGACAAGACTTTCACTTAAAAGACAAATTCAGGCTGTGGTGCACTCTCCTAGCTCCTCATGCTTCTTACATAACAATAGTCAGGATTAAATACAGTACCACAAAAATCATCCAACTACCCAATAATGCAGAGTCAGTGGTTATCAGCAGTTATAAACAAGTTAAATATTAACCAGTACACAGTAGATAACAGGGTCAGACTGGAAATAGTCAGAATTCAAGCAATCTATTGAATTGGATTTTTTGTCCACATTGACGTACAAGTGGAGAACTACTTTACTCTGGGCTTAACTCTATTATTTGTGACATTGTTGATGTACTATATATCACTATAGAATTGTAGGTCATCAACTTAGAAGTACATTACTTCAGTGGTATTGAATCTGACGCATACTGCATACAGCTTTTAAAGACCAGTCCTGCAGGTAGAGGAGTTTCTGTGTGATTAAAGCCGAGACATACAGCATCTTTTTGACCAGGCGTTTGAGTAAATATGTACTGCATCTTGCAGACACATAGTGTTAATTTCTCAGGACGTGCACAACCAATGCCCAAATGGACACAGGATACCTGAGGCAGCCATCATGCACAAACAAATTTGTTGTTAAAAGCAAGCATATCTAAAGGTCTCGTTCAGTGGTCTTATTACTTTCTTAAACATTGTAATTACCTGTCTCCGGCCATTTGTGAGCAGAAACAGCTGTCTGCTGTAGCCAAAAAGAACTCAAGAATCAAAAAAGTATAAGCTCAGTGAAGCCAAGGGGAGCTGCAGAATCAGGTGATAATTATCTATATGAGCGACTCCTTTCACATCATGAATCTTTGTCTGCACGTCTTGGCTTGGGGACTACTCTTAGGGCTACATGGCAAACTACTGTAGGTGGTGAGCTAACTGCTAACACATAGCTAGCAGGGAACATGGGGAGGCAACCGCCATTCCGACATAACGCCATTCCGACATTAGGCCCTAATTGTCGGAATGGCAACACTTAAACCTTTAATGAAACATCCCATCATTCCGACATTTTTTGCCTCCGGAATGGAGGAATGGTGGTATTTATTTCTTTTTTAAATGTCTTGCCATTCCGACACATCTTTTAAAAGGGTTAGGGTTAGGGTTATGGGTTGCGGATTATGGTGAAACTTTGTTGGAATGCAGGGACGTTCGCATGTCGGAATACTGGTATGTCAGAATGGTGACATGTCGGACTTTTGGGATGTTGGAATTTTGGGATGTCGGAATGCCAGCATGTAACCGGGAACATGCAAGCAAAATCAGTTACAGGCCTGTACAACATTTCATTCACTAAAGAGCTATTGACAGGGGCAAAAACGTTTACGCCTACGTCTATTAGCTAATGGTTCTCCCATAAGTAAACATCTCGTAGAATCATCGACACCTTTCAAAAATGTCTGCAACCATCTTTTCTGGATTCATACTCTGACTGAATGAAAGTTAATGGTCCAACACAGCTAAACAACTACTACAGCTTCCTCTGTTGTGAACTCTCCAACTCTCTGGTCTGCAAAGGTCAGCACCATCAAGACGTCATATAATTGCAAGTCAAACCTCTTAGCAGAATTACCCGTAATTGCTGCTAACTGTAGCTGACATTAGCTTGATAGCTCAGTTAGCTAAACATCCAGTGCCCCTATTTGCTGACTCTGCCTGGACTGGGAGCTCAGAGCAGCAGGCGAGTGTTGGTGTTGTTTACTATCGGACTATTACTTCCTGAAGTAAGTGGAGTAAGTGGCTCGGGGCTACCTTGTTAGCATGCTAATTTCAGTAGATATCCCTGCAACATAACACATACTGTAGACATATTTGCCATATTGTCAAAGCTGTTGTTTATTTTCACCTTTCTGTTAGTAACTTGAGTGACCAGTAAAGATGCACGATTTTCTAGCGAGGAACAGTCCACATTTCACGGACTCTTTAATTGTGACCACTTATTTTACCTGCACAGCTTCTATTTAGAAATGCCATTTCACTAAGTTTCCCAGCTCTATACAAGATTACAACTTATTGTTGCTATATGTTGACCTTGCAGGGTAGGTAAACCCTATCCCACAATAAAAGTAGGTGAACCAAATTTAGATGTGTTTACTTTCTACTGCTTCTGTGCACATGTCCAAGCTAACAGTAGCCTGGCAGCAAACTTAACTATTCCCATTGATGCAGAGCACAATTACTGTACCTCAGATTTAGCTCCCTGGCTTTGTTTTCTGCTAGCAGGGCCAAAAAGGCAGTGTGGCTGCCAAAGGCTTGGAGAGTTTGGCCACACTCAGCCCTCCTAAGTCAGCAATTGGTGGTTCCTTGGACCACTGTTAGGGCTTGGGTGGCTGCTGTCACCGGACTTTCCCAGCATGAGAGAATGGCATGGTTCAGCTGTCACTAAGGGTCAGCGGGGAGAGCTAGCACTCTCGCTGGCCAGCCAAAACATCTAGCATTCAGCTAGCCTCAGCTGCTAACAGTGCCCATGTTGGCAAGAGTGGACGAGTTAAATATAGAACTATACTTTTAGCCTCAGTGGCTCGAGTCAAAAAGAGCAGAGAGGGGGACAATGGAGGATGAGTGAAAAGATCTGGCCCTGTGACAAAGCACATCACACCGCACCTCTGCCTTTCTCCTCGCTGGGCAACGGCCCCTTTCAACCGCTGAGAGGGAGCAGAATAATGCCTGCCTACCTCCACCTCCCCCTCCTTTCATTTTCATTCTCACACACTCTTCAACTGACTTCTCGATAGGATAGGAGGGAAGGAAAATGAGAGGTGTGTTTGAGACTGCTACGCGGAGCAGAACTGGATAGGCTGTGGGAGTGAAAGAGGGAGGGAGGGTGAGAGAGAGAGGGAAGTTACAGTGCTCTCTATCAGTCTCTCTCTGACCTGAAGAACTGGAAGGAGAGAGAGAGAGAGAGAGAGAGAGAGAGAGAGGCGAGAGCTTGAGATGGCTCTTGGCACAACTGAGTAGCCAGCAGACACCACAAGTGGACCACACAAGCCAGAGGATATCAGTGGATACTTGACTGCCTTTTCTCGAGGATTACACTTGGTGTGACTATTCATTCGCTCAAACCTGGGGACAGCGCAGTAGCAGGTAAGTCACTTTCTGCTAATGAAAGAATTCTTGTTCTCTAACCAGAGGCAACCACATGCCTCTGGCAAAGCAGAGCCTCTCAGCTGTTCTGCTTTCAGACTGAAATACAGGAAATAGCTCAGGTAGAGCACAGGTGCTTCTGCTTCACTGTCACCACTTTGTGAAGCCAATAAAGGGCATTGATTGATAGAAATCCACTGGCTTGGCTTCATTTCAGCTGTGGTTAGAGCTTTTCTCCACTATATGAATGAAGCAACTCTTCCCCAAAGTGTTTATACTTTTTATACATTCAACTGACGTGGATTTGGAATTGCTCGCCCATTAGAAGACAAGGGACCACTCTTGGTGCTGTTAACGGAGATCCAGATTTGGCATTGTGACAGAGTCATGAATCAAACATAACTCCATGAATTACATCTTATGTTGCTGTATGAATAAGACCATTTAGTGTGAGGGCTTTTGTGCTTTGCGTGTGGGAGGAGAAGCCCACAACTTCACCAGATGACTGGGGATGATGGTGCACTGAGATGAGAGGGAAGTAATGCAGTTTATTAGCCAGTTAAGGCACATACTCACGCAACTTTTGCCCTCAACTTCTTCTGCACACTAGTGTACACACACAAAGTACAAATAATCACACACAGTGCTGCTCAGCATTAAGAAGCGTCTGAGGCCTTCAGGAGCTGCAGCAGGATGTCATCTTTCATCCTGAATATTTATGGATGTGTATGTAATGACGCCAAAGTGAATTCCATTTCATCCGCATGAAGTCATCAGACACATGGCTCCGGCTAGCTGCTGCCCATTTGTCAAGGCTGCATCACTTTGCCTCAGTAAGCCCAAAAGAAAATATGAAATGTATCTCACCCTCAATAAGGGAATGTAACGCAGGTGTGGCTTGCTTGCGCTGCTTGTCAAAGATCCTTTCTGTCAGTGTCCAGGGGCTCTGTGCAACCTCACCCTTCCTCCTCCCACCCTCTCCAGCTGATGTGGCCCCTGTGCACTCACTGATATCACCGCCGACACAAGACAAAGAGAGCTAGCGGGGCCGATATTACTCATTAACATTTTTGCGCTCGGTCCAGTTTTATCTAAGCTCATCCGCTCCGGCTCTGCACAAGTCTGCAGGGCTCATTCAGCCAAATGGCCACTGGAGAAAAAAGACAGATTTGTGAACTGGGCAGTTATCAGTCGCCGCTTGTAAATGAATCAGTCCTACTGTAAATCAATAGTGTGCTCCCTGTTTGAACTGAAAGCAAGCTGGCGAAGCTTGGGTGTTTGCCAAAGCAGCATTGATTTGAGATGCACTAAATGTGTCACTGGCTTACCTCATGACATTACTATGACTCTATGTCACTTGAGTTGCTCATGCAGCAGGGTGACATACTGTAATTTAGCTGAGAGTTGTGGCGGTAGTCTGAACCCGAGATTCTGAGGAGGAACAAACTGCGTTTCTGTATCTAGTGCTTGCAGCATGTTTGCAAAGCATTGGTTGACACAAAGAAAGAAGAGGATAGATACCAAATAATTTGACTGAGTAAAAATTGAAACATTTTGCAAGAACAAGACAGCATGCGTCAAAGCCGAGCTGTTTCAAAAGCACTGATTCCATTATTCTTTGACACCTTTACGGTCTCCTGCACATTTTCAACTCACTGACCCCACTCCTGTCTTGCTATGAATGTGTGTCTGCGCCTGTGTGTTGAACATGCGTGTCCGTGGCTAATTCGTTTGAAGACATGTCTGTGTGCATGAACACAAACACAATATAGTAAGAAGGTGGAGCTCACTGTGGCCAGTTAGCGGGTGTCTTCCTCCCCGTACGTCTGCGGGGCCTCAACAACAGCTGTCACTGACACATGCACAGCTCCAGTCGTATAAGGGCCTCTAGTACTTGAATTCCAAAAATGCAGTTTAGACACATTTGGATATTTCGCAGAACAGTCAGTGGTACTTATAACTCATGTTCCCTCGGTTTAAAAATAAGTCCTCAAACGCCATGGCAACCCAAGATCTTCTCAAGATCACTTGATACATGGTGAGCAAGATGGCACAGTGGATTGACTGGTTCTTGACATGTAATTAGAACAGATGAGGTCATTCTTGAAGTTCTCGTGCAGTGGAAATATATCCTGAGTGTCGCAAATGGTTCAGGCTCATCAGAGTTTATTGGGCTCTAACAGTTAATTAGCACATGAATCATGCATTGCACCACTCAGTGGCAGACTCAGGATGTTTGAGGGGCAGAAGTGAAAAAAATAAAAAGGGCACCAGCTGTATGCGGTGGGGCACCAGTGTGCAGCAAGTTGTGATACATTTACAGTGAAGAGAGGGCACTTCACTATGTGTTGTCCACACCCTAAATGGCACTTCCACTGGAAGGGCACCATAGAGGTCTCTTTATCACGTGTCCACTACTGGAAACCCCAGTGGAAACTTTACCATGTTTTCTCCACTGGAAGGACACCCTAGAGGACTCTTTACCATGTTTTCTCCACTGGGAGGGCAATCTAAAGAGCACTTTATCATGTTTTTTCCACTAAAAGGGTACCCTAGCGGGCACTTTATCAAGTTTTCTTATCTGGAAGGGCACCCTAGAGGGCACGTCATCATGTTTTATCTGCCATAGGGGCATCCAAGGGGGCACTTTTGCTGCCTTTTTTTTCGAACATGGGGCCACAGGGGGGCCATATCCCCCCTGCATCCCCCCTGACTGCGTCTTTCTGAGCAGGATATTCTTACTTTAGTTTGATGAGAGAGACATTTTAAATTCCACAGAAGGGATCGATTAGTTGATCTCAACAGTATTCCCACCCTCCCTTCACATCCCATGCTTTTCTTCTCTCATCTATGCTTTTTGAGGGGAAGTGACTTAATCATGAATCTTCAGTGAACTGGTGTGTGATGATGACAGCAACCAAAAGATCTCATCTGTCCAGTGATGTAACTGTCGTGAAGGGAGAAAAACAGCCTATGTTTACTGAAAGCACCAAGATGAGTACGGCTGGTCTCTGTGGATGATTGTCCGTTGGCACTGAAGACCAAATGTCACACTGTAATCTCACACAAACTGTCAACGAGACAGAGTTATTCAATCCACTGCCGTCTTAGTCTTTAGTCCCACCGGCAACAATGCATTCATTGTTCCTATGATAACCAGCTGCTATTTTTCTCTCAGAAAAAAGGTACACGACAGACAAAAGAGCACAGTCACTGTAGCAACAGAAAACAATACAAATGCTCACCTACAAAACTGCAACGGTTAGTGGTGGTGGTGGAGATTTTGGAATTGGATAACCAAATTTGGATAGTCAAATATGTAATTATCATTGCAAGCAAACGAGAGTGTGACATCTTCAAAACAGTTTCCACCTGATAAACTTGTTAAGGTGCATTATGTAAGAATCGGCCACCTGTTTAATTCATACTCAAAACGAATGGCTGGGAGGCACCATATCACCAAAGTAACGGCTAACTCTTTCTAACTGCAGCTGCCGTTAGCTAGTAAGCTCAGTTAGCCGTGTAGCAGGTGGTACAGTGGCTGACTCAAGTATGTCTGGACTGTGAGCTTGGAGCAGTGGGGAGTGTTGGAGCATTGGACCAGCGGGGCTAGCTTGTTAGCACGTTAACTTAAGTAGATGTCTCTGCAGCACAAATCATAGACCCCTTAGACATAACTAACACTAATATTTCTTCACATTCTGTTGATGATCTAAGTTATTTTTTTATATGGTTCTCCTTTTACCTTTGTTTTGGTCTCCACCAACCTCCTTGGAAAAAAAACATGTAGCTCTTTAGCGTGCCAGATATTCTTCTCTCTTCATCAGCTAGTTGCTAACTTTGTCTATCATTCGATGCTGTTCTTAGTTTGCAGTTGGCTTATCAGAATTGGTCTGATAACAAGACTATGAATCTGTAGTCATTTGTCTCTATTAGCTAAATGCTAATGCAGACATGACAATATGCTCAAAATGACTAAATTGAGGACTTCACTCTCTGGAGACCATTTATGTTTGTATAAAATTTCATGGCAATCCATCCAATAATTGAATAATATCTGAAATATTTAGACCCACTGACTGACAGACTGACATACATTGCCATCAATGGAGCCATTCTTCAGGCACGGCTGCTAGCAATGGGTTAGTAAAAGCATAAAGACTTAACCATGCAGTAAAGTATTGAGGCCTCAAGTGTAAGGTGGTAATGAACGTGTTCTTTTGGGCAAAGCAAGAAAAGCAGAGGTGTAATACCCCAAATACAGCCATCATTAAAGGGTAACTCCACTAATTTTACTCTTTAAAATGTGTTTACAGGTTTTGGGGCGTACTACTGCACATGTGAAAAAGTAGTATACAGAAAAAGCCTTTTGTGGCTCCAGAGGAAGCATGTAATCTGATAAATTGCATTGATGATAGCCAAACTTACTGCCAAACGATGTTTTTACAATTTTTATCACTACCAGCCAATAAGAAGACAGAACTGAGGAGTGCTCGCAGTCTACATATAAACATAAAGATTTTAATGTACAGTCTATGGACAGGGCACATCAGTGACACATTACCTGACATGAGTATATAGCAATTGTACTTCCAAAAAATCAGTTAACTCTTGAGGTGGTAACAGTGCAAAGGTGCCAATGTAGCTACAGTGACAAAGTTCCTCATAATATATGAACTACAAAAACAGAGTGCCATTAAAACAAAGAGTCTGTCCAATCAAAACAATACATTTAACTGATGAAAACTCATCAGTGGCATGCTAAAAGGCCCAACATTTCTACGCTGCACTACACAAGAACCCCAAACACGGATTAGTCTTCCTCTAAAAGACAATATGGGACCACTAGCCAACAGAGAAAATTAAATCAGTGGAATTTTGATCTTGTAGGCATTTAGACGAGAATTCAGACAAATGGCTGACTCCATTACGTTGTGTCAGATCTAAGACAGCTTCATCCATATGTTGTCTTGCCATTTCTATTCATAGAACAGCCAGAACTCGATCTCCTCCTTGATGTCAATGCCATAAAGATGGTCTCCACTCAAGAATCTGGTGCTTGATAAGTTGGTCTTGGTTTACAGACACTCAGTAGATGTTACATGGGGAATTGCTCCGCCTTTTGACGCTTCGACTTGTTTAACTCTTAAGAAATAACAGATGTGTTCATTATTCCCTTCATGTATGCTTATTAAACCAATTACAGACGCAGATGAATCATGTATTCCAGCAGCTGCAGCCATCCATATGTTCGGAGACAGTATGTCGCTTTATAACACTGAGGGTGGCATGTTGTGTGAAGGATTACAATATGCATCAGAGACTCCCACACACATCAATATGCATTATGCGCGCCTCAACTTGTAAAGATTCGCTGATGCTCCAGTGAGTAGCACAGGGATCATGTAAGTTCATAAAAGTGAATATTTAACAAAGCGCAAGCACAACCATCAAATATATGTCATGTTTTATAAGTGACTGATCCAGGAACCGAGTCTTTTATGAAGCAAAGCAAACAAGTAAGACATTAATGTGAGAAATTATGTGTAGAGAAGTACCTTCATTCTCGGTTTGCTCATTATTGAAACCTTAACTGTCGAAGCTACGGTAGGCTGCAGTGAGAGGATCAGGTTAATGTGACATCAGGAGAATACTACAAGATGAAACCCACCACTGACATTTTGCTCCAGTGCTGCGTGCCAACGTTAGAGTTATTGTCACTATTAGGTATTAATAGACGCCAAGATGTCAGGAAGACAAGCTGTGAATGTTTAAGTTTCGTCCATGAAGACTGTGGAAGACTGTTCAATTTACTGGAAAAACACTCCTGAAAAGAGGAATCTTCAGGGAATGTGTGCAAGTCTGAGTCAGTGTTGCTATCTGATGTCATCCATCTCTGCCTAAAGCCTCTTGAACACGGCTGTTATGTAAAATCTGACCCCAGAGGTCACTGGCCGTCTAGGCTGGAACACGCTGTCCATCAAACTCCTGGAACAGACCACAGCTTTGTACCCTCCCAAAGGGAATAATAGGTGCTTACAAAACGTTCAATATCAGATGGATGACTTGTAGCTTCGGATCTCATCCAGTTTTGATTGAAATTCCCATATCTTGGCGCACTAGTGTGTTTTTCTTGTCAGGACGGGAGAGCTCCTCAAGCGTGCTGCATTTTATCAGTGTCCTCTGGCAGAACAAACTGCCAAACGCTCGCATGCAAAGAACATTTCCCACTCCTTATTTAGTCACATTGGGTTTGTGGTGTGAATATATCAAACTTGCTGAATCAAACAAGTCATTTTTCCTATAGGATTATAACATTATTTGCAGCTGCTGTCCTCATTCCTCATCTCTGGTAAATGAATTTGGCCACAAGTCAGACTTTAACCTCTCACTTTTTCTCTCTGTGAGAATAACACGCCGCAGTGCAATGTTCAGCAGTATTATAGGCTGATATATTAGGAGATTAAAGTGTCTAAGGAGAAAAAACATGTGTGTTGCTATTATAGGGCTTGGGTTAAGGGTGCCAGACCCCATCATGCTAATGTTCTTGCTAGAATTTTATAGATCTCTAACTTGAATATCTGTACATGAACACACACATTTTCAAGTATCACAAAACCTACTTGAGTATTTTTTTTTCTTAATTAATCAATAAACCCAAAGGTGATATCTTCAAATGTCTAGTTCTGTCCCACCCACAGTCCAGAACCCAAAGATGCTCAGCTTAAAGATGCAATATGTAAGAATTTTAGTTGAAAACATTAAGAAATTGCCTAAAATATTGAACAGTGTGACATAAGTTCAATTTAAAGTATCACATGTTAGTTTTATGATCATGTTGAGTTAATGTGAATAAATTAAATAACTTAATTCTGATTCAATGAAATAGCTTAGTTGGTAGAGCAAGGGTCCAATGTACAGGGGCTTTGTCCTCGCTGGAGCAGCCCAGAGTTCAAGTCTGACCTGCAGCCCTTTGCTGCATGTCATCCGCACTCTCTCTGACCCTGTTTCCTGTCATGTCTCTGAGCTTTCCTGTCAAAAAAGCCCCCCCAAAAAGAAAAATCTTAAATAAATGCAGACTTATACATAGACCTTGTGTGTTTATTCAATTAAGAGATATAAAGTTAAGGGAACTAAAACACAATCTGTGTATAATAACTGTTTATTATTCAAGTATGATACATAAAATGAATGCACTTCAAATGAGTTATTCCTTCGCCTGTGATAGATCTCACGTCTATTTATTTAATTTATTCACATTGAATCAATGAGACTAAATGTGACTCTATGCACTGAACTTATGTAATACAATAAGATGGAAATTTACATGGGATTAAAATAATTAAAGTCACTGTTTTGATGTTCGCTGATTAAACATTTATTAAACACATTCATCAACTAATAAACTGAGTGTTTTGATTGTTATACTGAGCGTTCATCACTGATAATATCAAGTTAATCTAACTGATGTTACAGCCTTCTTCCCTACTGATGAACACTATTCTTGCATATGCAATTCTTGGACTAAATGTAATATCAGTCTGATAAGCCACACAGTGAACATCAGTGGTATTCACTAACTTGATGACCACTGACAAAATTTTACAGCCCCTTTTTTCACTTTGGAATGGAGGCACGTGTTTCGTTGGGGCCTATAAATACTTATATATGTGACAGCTGGACTTGCCCAAACCGTGTGATAGATTTGGGGTGCCGCTTTAAATTTAGGCGCAGGCCTTGACTGGGGCCTCGCTGGGTATTAGGCCACCCTTTTATATTTGAAGGCACTGTGGCATTGGATGCCGAGCAATCACTAACATTGTGCTGATCGTTTAGATGTCATGAATGTGTGAGTGGGCATTGTGGTGGGTTGGCGCAGACCTCAGAGTAAAGCCTTATTGTCTGCCAGCCATCTCTACTTTATTTTCCATAAGGACAACTGGGAATGTTGCATGTCAGACTGGAATGCAGGTCACGTGGCCTTTGGAATTCCCATATGTTGCTCTGGAGGATTCGCTACAATGAGACTGCAGTGACCAGTCAAGGTGGATCAAAGACTTGTCATCAATATGCTGTAACGACAAGCAGACTTTAATGACAAATTCTTGTCAAACAAAGTCTTGTCATCAATAAGAGTCTGTGAAGTTGTAGTGGTTATGACAAACAGCTTCAGCTGCCAAGGAAGTGTTTTATATGAATCCATCTGTGTAACTTAAAGGATAAGTACCGTTTTTTACAACCTGGACCTTATTTCTGGCAAAAGATATGGTCATTTACTCACCCAGATAACTTTGGTGTCATTCGGCGTCGTTCGGACGAAATTAGATCCAGTGTAGCGGCGATATATCCATATAATGGGAGAGACGGGGCAGCGACACACAGCCTCTATATAACGCATTATCTGCCACGAAACTAGTTAATTTCATCAATATTTTGTTACGATATGCTAGCGCTATTAGCCTCTGAGTCCGGGCTCGTCCGTTATCAACATCCGGGGTCAAACTAGCAGCAGCAGCTACAGGTAAACAAGGCGCGCTGTCGCGGGTGCGCGCGCAGCTCAGAGACGACATCTTCCAGGTCAGAGGTAGTAGATCAGCCTACAGACCCCGGATGTTGACAATAGACGAGCCCGGACTCAGAGGCTAATAGCGCTAGCGTATCATAACAAAATATTGATGAAATTAACTAGTTTCGTGGAAGATAATGCGTTATATAGAGGCTGTGTGTCGATGCCCCGTTACTCCCATTATATGGATATATCGCCGCTACACTGGATCTAATTTCGTCCGAACGACGCCGAATGACACCAAAGTTATCTGGGTGAGTAAATGACCATATCTTTTGCCAGAAATAAGGTCCAGGTTGTAAAAAACGGTACTTATCCTTTAAGAAAAGTTAAAGCTGCTATAACCTTTTTCTGATGATCAATAGTTTATATCAGCAATGGATCAATGAACAGGGTAGATCATAGTGACAAATAACCCAGCTCTGAGGTTTCCCGCAGTCCTGCAAGAGAGCATTTTAGGTTCTTTCAGCCCATTGTTTTGGTTTTATAAAAAGCCCTAAAAACCATCTGCAAGCTAAGAAACCTACTAAGCACTAGCAATGTTTGACAAAGTTAGCAGCTGATGCATTTTAGTGGACCATTTGCAAAAGGGGCTGATATTCCCCTCCTACATGTCTTGGATTTTAATATGCTCCTCATTATATCATAGCTCTGCTTAAATATACTGTAGGAGTCAAACAGTGATCCATTCATTCCTATGTGATCTGTGTGATCCCCAATGTGTTTGCAAAACTCTTCCTTTTTTTTTAGTCCACAATAGGCCTCAAGTTCCTCAGAAACAAGGTAGTTTGACAACATTTGTCAACATTTGTGTAGGAACCCTTTTTACTGACCTTTAATACATTGGTATTGGTCAGTGTAATACATTTAGATGGTGAGTTTCTTTATGCTTATAGAATTGGTATTGGTAAAGCTGTATAATAACCATAACTAATAAATTGTTGATAGATTTATAGTTAATTAAACTTAAGTTAATAGTTTTTTCTGTGTTAACAGACAATGAATTGGTTTCTTGAACATCACTTACAACTTGGCAATTCCAAAAAATGTTTATAGATGAACTACTGGTTAATAAATACTGTTTATTAATTTACAGTATTCTCAACATTAGCTGCAACTTTACGTTAAACAATTGCTTAGTAACTGGTTTATAAAGCATTTTATTGTTCGTTAACAGTGAAATAATAATACACTTAAATTGAATTAACTATAAATCCACCATTTATTAAATATGGTTATTATAAAGTGTTACTTTGTTATTTTTAGAATAACTTTGTTGCAGTCGTTGGGCTGTCAGTTATAACTCAACACTCCCACACTCTCCTGCCCGCTCTGTTGACCGGGAGTGACACCGTGAAACGAGGCGAGCTGTTACAGTAGCTCCTCTGGATTTTCATGGCATCAGCCCAGAAATTAAAAATAAACCATTGAGTGCCTAACTCAGCGTCAACCATTTTGACTTATTTAGGAACTCTGCCCGAGTCATTTACAGTACTGCACATGTTTCTATGTTTAATCACTCATGCCCCCAGTAGTGCCTGTTTTTATGCCCCCCACCACTGGGCAACTCCCTGGCACTGCTTGAATGGTGGAATAAACACTGTAGGCACTTTCGAATGCGGCTGTGCTATGACATTTGACTCAATGATAGTGAGCCCACAGCTGAAACTAATAGTTATGGATAGGAAAGAAGGCACTGCAATTAATCTCCAGTTAAGAACCTGCTCTCGTTGGAGCCAGTGTGCACTCACTGAACTCCCAGAACTAAGATAAGGAATGCACTTAATGTGTTGCTTCGTCAAATTTTTTTCTTTTCTGTTTGAACTGTGAGATGCATTCACTGTTATCTTGCACTCGTCCCTCTCATGTGCTTCGGTCATTTTCCTGCAAACAGGTGGGATTCAAAGAGACTGGTTTCAAGCATCATTAGGATTCACTGCAGTCTTAACTTCGCTGACCACTATTACCCAAGAAGAAAGACATTTTTCTTGAACTAAACCTTTGATGTAATCACTTTCAAACCCTTCAACACCGCATACCCTTCTGAAACAGCCTGTTCACTTTCATCACCTTGTTTTAATCTAGTAGGACTGACTCAAATGGTAATTAATGTTCTAACATGAGCTTCCCAGATTTCAGATTGTTTCAAAGAGATAAGTAGTTGTGTGTGTACATACTGTAGCATATATTGCACCATACATACTGTGTACAATGTGCGTGTACAGTTCATCACTACATCCAATCCTGTGCTTGAGAGAAAATACATGACATTTTGGCGAGCTTGCTCAGGATGTCTCAACATATGATTCAGAGGTCAGGGTGCTATGACATCACAAGGGTGCTACGGTGGGGATTTTTGAGGGCCAGGGGCGTCTTCTGTTTGCAATTAAAAAGCGCTGTTGATGTCATATCTGAAATCGATCACAGAGAGTGCACTCGCTGAGTGACTCAAGGCCGTTGTTTGAGAGCTTAAACAAACAGATGCCTGAACACACACAAACATATAGCTATAGACTTAAGCACATTCACAAAGAGAAAAACCAACACGTGCATACCTTATCGTAATGACCAACAACGCATGTTTGACCATTTACTGCAGTGATTCCCAACCGTGTGTGGGCCTACTTGTTTAGCTCATTTGAATAATGAATTAAACTTATTTTCCACACGTGTGTTAGCCAGGAAAATAAAAAAATAAACAAATAAATAGGATTATTAGCATGATAAAATGAATGAATAAATGGTTAAACTGTCAAACTTCCATTACTGCAAGTAATAGTATTACGAATGCAAGAGTGACCAAAGCGAGTTGTGTTTGATGACATCCACTTAAAAATTATGAACAGCCAACAAGGTTTGGGACCTCTGAAATAGTGCACTGCACGAGTTAACAATACATGTATACTAACTCAATGTTAGTCTCCCAGCTCGCTGTATGTTTAAGTAATCAAGGCTACAAAACAAGCATGCTACAGGTCACCTCAGCGTGACTTGTGCCGTTATGAATGATTAATGTAGTAAAATTAAATTTAGAGTCTGTCATCAACGGATTTATTTTCAGGATCTGGATAAAATGTTTGACTCAGATGTTTAATGTCAGCAGAGAAGGTTAGAGCACCCAGGAGTGCCACAAATGTGCTTCCAGACCATCAACACTCAGCGTGAGATACACAACCGTTGTGGAGACTGGGACGTGTCAGGAATGCACACACCGCCATACAGCACACAAACACAAACGCACACACACGCTGCCAGGTTATTATGGATCTTTATTCCAGATCTGGAATACTACATAGGACAATGTCATCCTGTGTATTTGTACTGCATGCTTGTGTTTGTGTTTGTGTGGGTGTACATGCCATTGTATAAAAGTGGGTCAGTAAGGCAGCGAATGGGAAGTAGCACTATAAGGAAATGGTAGTTGAGGCCTAACTCATAAAACATGTAAAGTAGGAGTATGTTCAGAGGATTCAACAAAAACAAATGTGTTTCTTCTGTTCTTGGTGCAGGTAGAGCATGAGGTCCAAAAGCGGCGGGTCGGAGAGCCCGGCCAACGGGTTGCTTGGGGTTCCACAGGCTGACCATGATGTCAGCCACGAGCAGGAAGTGGGTCTGCCCGTGAAGAGCCTGATGGCCAAAGTTCAGCAGATGGAGGGTGAGGATAAGATGGAGGTGGAGGTGATCTCTGACAAAGAGAAGCTACTGATTGAGCCCCCTGAGGTTGGAGAGAAAAGTGAGGACATCTTGGATCTGTCCAAGAAGGATCTGCTGAAACTGCTGGGGATCATGGAGGGAGAGGTTCAGGTGGGTTGGGTGTTGTGTCCCATTGTGTTTGGCATCTCTTTGACCTTTGACCTGTGGTAATAAGTAGGGCAACAACAATAATGAGGGAAAGAAAACATACCTACAGTGTGAAAGGCAACACAATCAGTTTGAATGGGAAGTGCTTCTGCTGTTATTGGATTGAGTTGGACTGCAATTTTCTGCACAATAGCTCTATCTTGTGGCTGAAAATGGCAGTTTAAGGTGCCAGAGAAAACAGGCAAGTGTGCCCTGTGTTTACCAAATGACTGTTTTGGAGAAATCTGGAGTTCATGATACACATGTGATAATGGTTTAGACACTCTGAACTGTAGAGTACAATTGAGCAGTTGTCCAGATGGAGTGAAAACACATTCCTCCTCTTCAAGTCTTAACACTGTATCATTTATCATTTATCTGTATATGTCTCTGTGATTTCAGGCCAGAGAAGATGTTATCTGCATGCTGAAGTCCAAGCCGACTCTCCCAGAGGCCCTTGAATCACGTTATGGCTCTGCGGTACCCGCTTCGGCCCTCCAGGCACTGCAGAGGGACGGCTTCATCACTGGCACTGAACCACACAAAAACAGTGTCTACCAAAAGCCAATGGTTGAGGTGAGTCACCGACTGTCAGTCACAGCAATTTTTCTCTTCAGCCCATTTAAATGTTTTTGATGTTATAAGGTGCACTATGTAAGTATTTGAGTTTAAAAACATTAAAATTAAGTAAAATCAACAACAGTCTGGGCAGGGTGTCTATGATAGGACCACTAGCTGCATGGCTAACTGATGCTAACTGCTGCTATTTAGCTGACGGCAGCTACAGTTAGCATCAGCTCGTGGTTATTCTGGCGAAATGCTGCCCCCTGTTTGTATGAATTCAACAGGTGGCCAATTTTTACATATTGCACCTTTAAGTAATTGCCCCAAGCTGCTTGTTGTTGTTATATGAGCTCTAAAAACATCTGAGAAACATTTACTTAATTTGTTTGGAATATTTCTCTCATAACTTCTTTTATTCTGAAAATCAGCTGTATAAATATGACAGTGCAGTTTAGCAATGACACTCCGGGACATCTTTCAGAAGCCTATTGCTACAAAAGGGTTTGGCATGTTGCACCACAGCAAATAAAATTCAGTTTTCATACGTCCATGGTCCTTGCATGTGTTTGTGTGTTTCCCTGTGTGTATGTGACAGTGTGTCTTTGCCTGTTCTCAGCTGGAGCGCCTGCAGGAGAAGCACAAGGAAACGTACAGGAGGATGCTGGGTCAGCTGCTGCTCGCTGAGAAGTGCCACCGCCGCACCGTCCATGAGCTGGACACAGAGAAGCGCAAACACGCAGACTACATGAACAAGAGCGACGACTTCACCAACCTTCTGGAGCAGGAGAGAGAAAGGTGAGGAGGAGAGGAGCTGGAGCATCCAGATTATCTGTGGAACACAGTTCAACATACATTAAGATACAGAAAAATAGCAGTTTGTAGAGGATAACTTTTTTTTTTTAATATAAGTGAGAAAGTCACCTATACAAATAGTACATGAGTCTTAAAGTATCTGATATTAAATGTACTTAAGTACCAAAAGTAAAAGTGAATCATACACATTTGGCTCTGATGCAGCATGTAATCTGCAAAATAACTACAGTTATCAAATAACTGTAATGCAGTGGAGTGGAAGTATGAAGTAGCAGAAAATAGAAATACTCAAGTACAAGTAACTCAATATTGAGTAAATGTACTTAGTTACATTACATACTAATTAGACAGCAAACATACAAATACTGGCAAAAGTGGACATCACATTTATAAAACCAGTGTGGACATATAATGCGTAACAAGTGAGCGAAACCAGGGAGAAATCATCATCAGAGAATGTGTGAAAGATGGCCTCCTCAGCCAAGTGACCCACCAGAGAGAGAAGAGAGGGGGAGGAGCTGGTTACTGAAGTGATAACCTCACATACCTTTGTTTGACAGAGAGGAGGGAGGTGGAGTGGAGCATGTAGGTGAGGAAGGGGTCAGGCTCTTCGCTGTGGGAAAGAGGGAGGTGAGGGGCAGAGAGGGGAGGAGACGAGGCCACTTGGTGGGGGAAGAGGAGGGATAGACAAGCGAAGGACTAAAGAGCTTTGAGGAGAGCAAATCTCCCATGACATCATCTGTGAAATGAAGTCATGGCTGAGGTTGCGACCTGGGCTTGTTGGTCAGGAGGAGACGAGGGATGAGAGGTTGGGTGAGGAGAGAAAGAGGATGTCCAACATCGGGGGGGGGGGGGTGGTTACATCACGTGTGCGTGGAGGGCCTCATGGAGATCAAACAAGCCTGGCTGTGAAGGCGTAGATGTGCACTGAATGTGTATGAGAGAGGGGGGCCCTACTAATTAACGTACTCACAGATGAAAGAGTTTAATTTGCCGTTGCTTGTTAGGGAATGTATTTTGTAGCAATTCCCATAACGCATCTCTGTCCATTCTCACACAATAATCCTGGGAGAGGGGGGTGTTGTAGTCATTCATTTTAAATTGTACATGTAGGCTAATAAGTATTTTGCTTTGCTTATTAGCATACGCAGTTAGCCAAGAGGCATTATAACATGTGTGCAGGAGCGAGAGCATCGTGAGGTACTGTATAACACAGTGTATGTATACATACAGTATAGTCAGTCATCTGTAGAGCAGACTAGACCACGTATGTGCTGCATTTCATGAACTGTCAAAACTTCAAACAGTTCATGCTCAACACTGACCCAGCAGAGGCACTCGATCCGTCTCTTCCCCGGGCTTTACTACAGGACACAGGAAACAGACCATGGAAGCTAAATCACCGTAATGACAGCTGAACTGCCATCACACACTGTGGAGAGGGCTGGGAAATGAGCAGCAGGCTTCAGCTTAGTATTATAGCTGGTTTCATGAGACAGGAAAAGAGTGTAGTCACGATTGAAAACATTTTAATAAAGAATTTGGACTTGTAAATCAATGTACTCATACCTAAATTTACTTATCTAGAGTAAATTTGAGTGTTATTTGAATGATTTATATGGAACTTGTGTTGTATGTGCAACTTACACTATTTGGGTTTTGTAAGGCTGAATAGAGTAGAGTGTTGTAAGACTGCTGAGGACTTTGTTTGACTGACATTCTGCTGAACTTGACACCTGAAGCGAAATATATACTTCAATGAGTACAGAATTAGAGCAGAGATCAAATCATGAAAGTCAACTTTGTGGTTTTCACTTTGACGTGCAGGCACATTTATGCATCTTATGATGTTAACAAAAGTAGTTGTCACGGTAAAGGTGGGCCTTAAGCAAATAGTGAGAAGAATAGTCTAGAAAGGGGCACCCCAGATGTTTCTAGTGAAAAAAACAACAATTAATATAAATTGGTTTATGTTGTTAATTCTTTGAGTGAAAAGTTCTTTAAGTAAAAATGCTCAAAATTCCAAGGATCCCTAATTATTCAGAGTCAAACTTTGCATAGATAGTCAATTTAGGTAACTTAGGATCCTAGTACCATTTTGCATCTAATGTATATACAATAAAATAGGTTGTATGCTTTTGGCAGTTTACTGTTAACGTCAGCATGCTAATGTGCCCTCAATGATATTTCTACCACGCTGATGCCGAGCAAGTATAAGGTTTCTGGCCTTGAGCAATTGTCAGTCACTTCCGTTCATTAGACATTAAGATGGTTATTTTTGTGCTTCCATCGTCAAACAACTTGTGGATGATACCAGAATTCATACTCTGGGGACCATGAATATCTGTAGAAAATTTCAGGGCAATCCAACCACCTTCAGTGTTTGACTTGCCATCCCTTGAGCCAAGCTGCTAGCATGGCTAATAAAAAAAATATGGAATCTAGGCTATTATGATCAAAACTTTTAAACATTAGGAACAGGAAGCCTCCACTTTGAAGCATATGGCACAAATCAAAAGTGAGCTACCACGTACTTTTACTTGATCCTTGGTTTGCATGCAAGAAAGTGATGACCTCCTTCTTATGCCAGGTAGTTTCCAGCAGGTCCCTTGGCTCACGCACAGGTCGGCCTCTGTCACCTCGAAGAAAACGTGGAGGGGATGAGCTCTGCGAGGTCTTGATTTGTCAGCACCCGCACTGCCCAGATTCTTCTATCTGTTGCCATAGAAGGACACAAAACTATGACTTAGAGTCATGAAAAGTGGGCGAGAGAAAATATGTATCCAAATCATAGATTAATTGATGAGATTACAAAAAGATTCAAAAATGCATGACAACATTACTTTCTTTGCTCAACCACAATAACGCCCGACACCTACACAGAAGCGTGCACATCTCTGCCATGTCTGGTACCGCTCTGTTTTGACATTCACTCTGTCAGGTGAGATGGAAGCGTGTCATCATCTCGTCTTTATCAGTGCAATCTCCTCCAGCCATCTGGGTGAGAGTGAAGAGAGAAAAGCCAAAGGTCTTGTGCCAAACACCTGCAGGAATGCAGAGGATGGGCACAAGAGAAGCCGTTTCTGACTAGCTATCAGCCATTAACACCTTCTCAAAGAGCAGAGCAATTTATATGTCAAGAAGTTAAGATATTTAAGAGACATGGTGGTATGTGTAATGATTCATGGAAGAAAAAGCTCCCATTCCTCAAGAGTTTCAAAGAGTGCGAAGTCACGCACATGGAATGAAAATGCAGACCTGAAACTTGAAACAAAAATGTTTGTTTTCTTGTAATTTTAAAGCCTTACCACAAAGACTCCACATTATTGAGCCATCCATCAGCAGATATTGTACACACAGTATATGCAGACCTATTATGGTTGTCTTTAAATAGTCCGATGCTTCTGATTTCTCTCTTTTAACACCACATCAGTCTTATGTACTGTACACTATCACTGACTCTCTTGCTGAACACGAAATGCTTTTTCTCCGTCAAGAGAGGTCATTACTGTACAACACAGTGTTTTGACAGCTTTTTGGCAGTTTGTGTCTGCTTCAATCCTCAGTTTCCTGACAGTGGAGGGCTGCAGTGCCTCTGAGCAAAATTCCCTAGGAAACATGGGATCTGATGAAAAAAATGTTCTTTTGCGGAGGATCGCACCTGTGTATTTGCTTAAGAAGCGTGTTTCTATTTCTTTCACACACACTAAGAAGCTGGAACCCTCATTCAAACAACTAAAACCTAAAACCTAAAATGCACTTCAAAATGTTAAAACTAAGAAGAGAGCTAAGCAGAGGCAAGATCCCTCTCTTGTTTTTCTGTGTTGCTTTATCAGAAGTGCTGTTTTCCTTGTGGTTGAGCATTAAGATTCATCGCTTTTTGCCACTTTGGACTGAACAAACTGTTCACAGCCAATTTGTTGATAATTATTTCCTCCTTGGTAACATAGCACAGGCTTGCTAAAATGTGGTTCCTGCATGACTGGACCACTGGAGCCAATTACGACTGACATCATGACTTTGACCTTTGCATGAAAGTAATTTTAGAGTGCCAATTTCTAGGCTATCACTGACATCTGACTGTGTCAGTATGAATTTTAAGAGCTGCACTCTGAGATCTGGATGGCTCCTTTGTACAGTAGCCAGACCCACTAATTCCACTTGGCAAGGAAGGCTGCTGGTAATATAAATCAGTGTACTAGATGTTTACTGTCATTTACAAACTGAGAATAAACATGTAGAGTTTCAAATTGAATTTGACTTGCAGGGAATTAGGGTTATGAAAAATGTTGTTTGTTATAAGATTGTCTGCATCTTTACAGTTTAATGCAAAGGTCAGAGCATAGCACTTCATAAAACTATTGTCACGGTTAAATATCCTCCCAGATCTTCTTCATCTCAAGGGAGACATCCAATTCAACCATATCTGGTTTCCTCATCACATGTAGACTTTGCAGGCAGCCCAGTTCAAGTCCAGTTTCCCCTCGAGTGGAACTACAGCAGACATTCTCTCCTGTCTCCTGTACCAGTGAGATTATTGCTTCCGCTCTGCAGAGGCAATATCCTGTGCACTTTGGAAAATGGAGATATAGTTTCATTTGCACCACAATTGCAACTGAACCTTGAAATATGTTAATATTTCTTCACTCTTTGTACTATCTTCGTACATTTTCTGAAAAGAAACATCTCCAGTTCTGTTATAGTATATATATTTTCCATCAAACATGTAATGTTTTGTAAAAGCATGAAAATTGGGGGGAGTTTTGCAAAACACTCCTCCCGTGGCAAAGGTCCCACCCCTTTCACAGTGTCCACAGCAGAGCAGCACAGACACTCTCGTACACACATCACTGCCTTATATGGATGAGGTGACATCACTCACAAGAGGTCCTGGTCATGCTCCACTGTATTTATTCACCTTTCATTGTCCTGATAACATTCTTGGAATGTGACGGTGGAGGATCTGTAGAAAAGGAGGCTACTTCTTTAGCGTTTTCACTGGATTTAATGTGATCCCAAAAGTGTTTATGTGACAAGAGCATCCATAGTGGGTAAGTTTTAAATGGGATTTGTTGTAAAGTTTCTGAGACGTTGTGTGTCCACAGTAGTGAGGCTTTTCCATGTTGTGCTGGTGCCTATATTAATTTGTTTGTTTTTTTTGCATTGCAAAAATGTTCTGGCTGAATTTTAGCATTTCCCTGGGTGTGTACAAGGAGAGGATGCAGCTTTGCATTCAATCTGCTTTGCATGCATTTTGTTGGAGCTGGACATGAGAATGGGCATGAGCAGCATAGAAAGAAGCTAAGAGAAAAGAGGACCACTTGGTGAGGGGGTATTGCTTAAACTTTCACTAGCAGTTTGTGTTCTTAGTCTCTATGCCAACAACACGGATGAAAATTGCAGAAGTGTTGGGAGTTGTAGTTTAGATTTCTGTCCTTTTTACTTGTTCTGCATAGTACAGTTGTACCATAGCATGTATGGTTTTTCTTTTATCTTACACTGTCTAAAGTGATCAAGTGTTCTGTCAACTTCTGTTTTCTCTCAGAGAGATAGAAATGGCTTCAAATGTTAGACTTAGTAGCCAAATATAATATTTTGTGTGGTTAAATGGTCAGTTACTGGATTTCTGTCAATGATAGTTGAAAAGTTTTTAATGAAAACTTATGTCTTGGGTTTGTATCTTGGGGATTTCTGTTTGGAGATGATCATTTCCATAAAGAGAGCACACTTTGACACTCAAAACTCTTATAAAATGTCTGAATAGATTCAGGATTTTCACTCGCTGCCATTGAAACATTAACTGAGATAAAACATTGCATCCTGGAATTCAAATTATACATATTTCCACAACACAATGGCAAACATAGCTACATTGTTACTGACTTTAAAATCAATAAAACACCAAACTAATCCTTGCCTTTGTTTTTCACTTCACATTGTAGACTGAAGAGGTTGCTTGAGAACGAAAAAGCTTACCAGGTAAGAAAGGAGAAGGAGCACTCTAAACGTCTGGCCAAGGTGCAAGAGGAGCTGGTCAAGTTGAAGTCCTTTGCCCTGATGTTGGTCAATGAGCGCCAGCAGCACCTAGAGCAAATGGACCAACAGAGCCAGCGGGTCCAGGAACTCAGCCAGCAGCTGCAGCAGCGGGAGCAGGCACTGAGTGAAGCCAGGGAGCGTGCTCAGGAGGATGGCCACAGGGTGCTTAGCCTGGAGGCTGAGCTTAAAGAGAAATCTGCCAAGTTCACCCAACAACACGAGGAGATGAGCGCCAAACTGGCAAGTCAGGAGATCCATAACCGTCAACTCAATGCAAAACTTTTAGGGCTTTCGCATAACGTGGAGGAGCTAGAGGAGAGCAATAGGGCGTTGAGGAAATCTGAGGAGGAACTGCAGGAGCTCAGGGAGAAAATCGGCAAAGGGGAGTGTGGCAACTCAAACTTGATCACTGAGTTGGAGAACTTGCGCAAACGGGTGCTGGAGATGGAGGGAAAGGATGAGGAGATTACGAAGACTGAAAATCAGTGTAAGGAGCTCAGAAAGAGGCTACAAGAGGAGGATACTAAGAGTAAAGACCTCAGGCTGGAAGTGGAGAAGCTCCAGAAAAGAATGATGGAGTTAGAGAAACTTGAGGGCGCCTTCAGCACAAGCAAGGCTGAGTGTGCACAGTTACACACTGCTCTAGAGAAAGAAACGGGCCTGACCAAAGAGCTCTCAGATGAAGTCGTAGCCCTCAGGATCCGAATGAAAGAGCTTGAGTCTTCTGAGCTCAAGTTAGAAAAGTCTGAGCTGAGCCTTAAGGATGACTTGAGCAAGCTGAAGTCACTGACTGTTGCTTTGATGGAAGAACGAAAGACCCTGATGGAAAGAATGCAGTCAGATGAGAAGAAAAAGAAGGATCTGAGTGAGATGGTCAAAGTTGAGCAGGGTAAAGTTATGGAGGTGACTGAAAAATTGATAGAGGAAAGCAAAAAGCTCTTGAGGTTGAAATCAGAGATGGAAACCAAAGTAGAGACTTTAACCCTAGAAAAGGGGGAGCTGAGCACTAAGCTAGCCTGCGAAATGGATAAAACTAAGGATCTTAGTTCTAAGGTCAGTCAAATAAAAAAGAGGTTGGATGGGTTCGAGCAGGCAGATAAGCTCTCAGTGAAGAATTCAGTAAAATGTGAACTTGGAAGAATGTCCGACCCCATTAAAAGAGAAGATAACAAAGTACAGGAGCTGACATTTGAAATTGAGCGCCTGAAAAATCGTCTCAAGCAACTTGAAGTAGTTGAGGGAGATTTGATCAAGACAGAAGATCAGTACGGCATGTTGGAGAAAAGGTTCATGACCGAACAAGACAAAGCCAACATTCTTTCCCAACAGGTGGAGGAAATGAGAAATCAGATAGCACGAAACAAAGCAATTGAGAAAGGAGAGGAGGAAAGCCAAGAAGAAGACCTCCGACAGCAATGCAAGAGAGAGGAGGTTAAAACCAGAGAACTACAGGCTGATGTTGTAGCGCTCAAGGAGAAGATCCATGAACTGATGCACAAGGAAGACCAACTTTCTCAGCTCCAAGTGGATTACTCGATCTTGCAGCAGAGATTCTTGGAGGAGGAGGAGAAAGCCAAGAACATGGGTACTGAAGTTTTCCATCTCACCAAAGAACTGGAGGTAGCAAAGCGTCACAGTCGGGCACTAAGGCCCAGTTTGAATGGGAGGAGAATGGTGGACGTTGCTGTGACATCCACAGGAGTACAGACAGAGCCATCGTCCACTGGGCCATCAGAGGAGGACACCCCAGCTGTGTTCATTAGGAAGTCAGTTCAAGAAGAGAATCACATCATGAGTAACCTCAGACAGAAGTGCCTGAGGAAGCCAACAGAAAAGAACAGTGCTATTGAGCGTTCACCTTCATCTGGCAGTGACCTCGGCAAGAAATCCTGGATTCCCTGGATGAGGAAAAAGGACAACACCCCTCAAGAGACCAACTTAGAAAAGCCTCTGCATTTTAATGGAAATCATTTGCCCTCTGACCTGACCATGTCCCATAAGCAAGGGCAGCCTTTACGCATCCGAGTAACACCAGACCACCAAAACAAGATGGCCACTCTTGAGATCAGCAGCCCCACTGCTGAAGACTTTTTCTCCAGCTCAGCTCCCCTCAGCCCCAACCCATCTCAACCTAAATCCAGAATCACAATCATTCCCACCTACTCTGCTCCAACCAACAAGAGAAAGTCCACCACTGGACCTCAGGGCCCTGAAAGAGCCAAGTCTCCAGTCACCATTACAACGATATCCAGAGCCAAATCTCCAGAAAGCAGCCGAGCACCCTCCTCTGCATCAGGAAGGCCCTTGTCCCCTGTCTCTATTATGACAGTGAGCACTGCTATAGTCCCTGAAGCGTCCGCCTCCCCAGAACCCCAAGAGATGACCATGGGCCGAGCTGTGTTCAAGGTTACCCCCGAGAAGCAGATGGTCCCAATGCCTATACGGAAGGGCCCCAACAACAATAGCATCATCACCACTGACGATAACAAGATCCATATTCATCTAGGCAACAGCATCACCCCAAAGATGGTAGTCAGACCAGTGGCTGCTGTAACAGAGAGCAAGGAAATGACCTTATCAACTGGGACAGTTTTACGCTCCCCCCGCCAAATTACCACCACTACTACCAGGAGCACACAGAGCAAAGTGATGAGCAGTATCACAATTTCCCCTGTCACATCCACCACCTCCAGACCCACACAAAACATGGTAAGGTTCCCTTCATACAAATTATAAAATGACATGTTTTCTTATTGATAGCTTTGGTTTAGTTTGTCCATTTCTTTGAGATTCCTGCCGAACTGCAATTTACTCGAGATAAGCCACAGATATTGTTGCCAACAGTTCATTGGAAGTACTTGCTGCTAAAGAAATCGGTAAAAAGTAGATTTGGCAAAAAGTAGTACCAACAAAAATTCCCTTCACCTCCACCTCCACCTAGGCAGATATCTCAAAAATTGGGCAAATGAAACACAAACTATCTACTTTGTTGAGCACCTTGTGAACGCAAAAAAACTTGTTGCCCACAATGTTGAACTATTTCTTTCAGATGCATCAAGTCTTTTTTTTTATTTTCTGGCATCAGTTTCAAACTCTCTATTACACATGCAATGTTTAATAAGGCAAACATATGTTCACTAACAGCTTCATCTCACACTACTAAGAATGCTAGATGAAGCAAAACTGTGTTGGTCCATCAGTGGACCTTATAATATGCTCTTTGTGGATCAAATCGATAGTGTGACAGAAATGGCCCCATGGGCAGGCCTCAGAACAGCAGAACTAATGATGTGGCATTTTGCCACTCTGCTACAATCATGCAGTAATTTATAGTTGTAACTGCGTGTTTACATTCACAAACAGCTATGCAGGGCTCATTGCCCTCTGGCTGACACAAAACACTCTTGCACCAGTAACAGCACAATGAAACCTTGCCTGGACAAGTGCCCACCCACTAGGTTTGAAGTGAAAGAAATATTAAATATTTACATTTTTCTTTCACACAGTTCTCATAGCACATATGAGCAGTTACGTTGTTTAGAAATTCAGAATTCCTTTTTTCCATAATGGGTTTTGCCCCTTTTCTATATTTACTCTTTATGTTCCCCTCAAGTGCTGCCCTGTTTTCATTTTCCTGCCTGAGAAACTGTACTCTTTCTCCCTATTGTCAACAGACTGGGCCGGATGCCCAGACACCTCGCACAGGACTGACCCGCATCCCAATGTCCAAGAGCCTGAAGACAGGGAAGGCTGTGCTGGGATCCCTGGGGATGTCGGGGGGAATGAAGCTAGAGTCACGAACTGAGAGTCAGTCTATGAGGATAGAGGTTAAAAAATCCACTGTGAATAGCAATACTTTACAAAATGGAGGAAAAGCTTGAAAGAATAGCACCAACAGAATAACTTTGTTTGTTCATATCTAAATATGATTCTTCAGCACTCTGGTGGTGCACAAATACAACTCAGTTATAGACAAAGAGGCATTTTAGTGTAACTAAACAAGCCATTCATTTCTCATTTTTGTAAAATGTTTTGTACTTCTCATATCCATTTCTGCCATTTAGATAGAAACATATTTTTACTATATTAACAGTGTGTATTGTGATGGGCATTTGGGTTAAATATTATGTCAAAGCGTGCTGCTACTAACTGCTTCTTGCTTTGAGTGGTTGTCTCACACATGAGAGGAGTTTGTTAAGAATATTTTATAAGGACACATTATAAGTCAAAATACTTGTTTTGATGTAAATTATGTTTATTTTTTTCTGTAAAGGATTTGTACTGAAATGTATTTTAAATAAATGTGATGACAAAGAGTAGTGTGACGTGCAAATTTATGTTGGAAAAGAAGAAAAACAAATATGGAGAGAAGACAGAGAAAATTGTGTTCAACTTTGCAGGCCAGATCTGTTGCATCTGAGTGTTTCATCCATGCACTTGTCGTAAGTCTTGCTTTTACAACTTTACATAGGCAGTACTCTTTGAATCTTCTATGCCTACTCTCAGATACTATGCCAGGCAATGCAGTCTTTGACCAAGGGAGTTGTTTAATCCAATGAGTTTTATTAATTTTGTTATTTCAAATATATTGAAGCAGAAGCTCAATGTACAGATCTAAGTTCATGAGCCTTAACAAAATTCCACATAATTTGCAAAGTCAAATCAAATGTATTTATAAAGCAGATTATAATGTGCATTTACCAACACTTTTTGTAACTTCAATTAAATCATTACTCATCATTAAAACAAATTGATAACAAAATTGAAACAATTTTATCATTAAATTAAGAATTAAGGACACTCAAGTGCGGCTGTATTTTAATACCACTGAATTTACAAAAAGTGACATATCCATTTACGCTTTGAAAACCTGCATTTACATGAACCCCAATCTCTAAATTCTCCAGAAGTTGTTCACCATTAAAGAACTAGATTTCTTTCTCTGTATTCTTTGTTTTGCATTACATTATATAATGGACATTTGAATTTTCTGAATTTGATGAGCAAAATTAAACAAAAGACTTACCATGGTAAATCAAATTTTAAACTTGCATGACTTGAAAATACCTGCTGGAAATCTCAAAGAGGGGGATTGAAGCCACTTAAAATCAAATAGGTAGGCTTTGTGGTTCCAAGTAGCCTAAATTTTGAATGTCAGAGGTATTTAAATTTCAATCCATACGTGATAAAATGTCCCAATAGGCTGTTAAATTGCTTATATTAAATTTTTTGTCGATTTTTTGCTTCCATGCTTGGATTTCAATTGTAAAACTGTAATTAACACTTCCTTTTACTATAAATATCACATCAGATGTTGTGACAATGTGAGAAGGGGGCGTCTTCGTTTTCTGCGATGATGTAACAGCTACGTAGCATCATTCTATTGGCCCAGAGACTTCCGGCTTCTTCCTCTCAGATGAGATTAACAAGACAGGTAGCTCAATACTAGAATGACAAGATATTTGGATTAGATAGAGGGTGAATGTCACTCTTTAGACAGTTTCACACTTTCCTTTGAGGTTTTACATCTTGTTCGACGTGGGAAATTAACTGTAAACTGTCGGCTGCCAACTACAGTAGATTATCTTTGCTCGGAGCGGATTGCAGCCATGATGGCGTCAAGCTACAACGCTAAGGAAGAGGACGGACACCCCTCGGGTGCCTCGAGTCACGGAGGCGCAGGGGCCGTGAAAAGTAAAAAGCCGGACAACACAGCGTTCAAGCAGCAGAGACTACCAGCCTGGCAGCCTATCCTGACGGCAGGAACCGTGCTGCCTGCTTTCTTCGTTATCGGTCTCATCTTCATCCCCATCGGCATCGGCCTTTTTGTCTCATCCAACAACATTAAAGAGTTCGAGGTACAGTGACAACAACAGTCCGTCTCTCTTGTTAACTTCCCAGCCACCGCCGACTAGCTTCGTCTAGGTTTTTCTACACAGTCCATTTCAGCCACGGTTACTATGAAGGCCGTGGAAATAAACTGTAAAATGTTTGTGTTAGGACGAACAAGAACACAAATTACAAGTGACACCTAACTAAATAACTAGTCATATTTCTGAATACTGTGAAGGTTTGCCATATTGAAACGACCCTATATGTTTAGATGACAGTCCATTACCTATAGGTAGCTTGCGGCGAACTAGCTAAACTAATGTTTGGGTCAATAATAACACTGCACCGGAAGGCTACAATGTTCAGTTTTATTGAGAGTGTATTAAAAAGGTGTTAACTGCTTTATGGTAATTTTAAGGCTGTAGTTCGTGGTTGATTTTTTTAAAATTAGTATAATAAGAAGTTTTTCCAGTATTTTGTCCAGAAATTGATATTAAAATGTTACAAACACCTCTTGTATAACACCCAGTTTATGAGGCTAGAAACATTTTTCAGTTTAACAAACAGTTGAGGCTAGACAAAATAATTGTGAAACTACAGCCTCCATAATGACCCTCTTAGTTGAATCAACACCTCTTAAAAACAACAAAAAATGAATAGTATAACCTTCATGAATGTGTAATATATTACAGGGTGTTTGTATAAATTAGACTGAATAAGTTTTATCAAATTTTATCAACTTATCAACCCCGTCCACATGTACACTGGTACGATTGAAAACAGGCTTGGATGGTTGTTTAGTTGCTAAATATACAATGAACAATTTTTAATTTTTACTTTCTGACTTTAAGTTTCTATTCTAGGCATTACAGATGCTAGGCTGGTACTTGGGTAATTTCTACTGAAATCTGGACAAAAATGACAAGGCAGGGCCAGGGAAACGTGACTGCTCTTCACAGAATTCTCCCTATTTTTTTTTTTTTATCAAAGTACTGTTTAAGGCTGATTTTGTCTCCCTTCCCCATCATTATATTATCAATGCCAGTTTGTGCTTTTCTAAATGTCAATGCTTCAACTCAAATACTCCAATTTTATAACACATACTTAAAGTTAACATTTGCCACTGATGCTACATACACTGATGAGACCCAATCAGGAAGTGGATGTGGGTGTCTGCGTCACCATTTTCAGTGACCTGAAAACTGTTTACAAGTGTACAAAAGGGACCATGTTCAATTGTTCGATTGTTGTCATATTCTGCTATTTTTCATCTAATTAGCTCCTCATTTTCAGGTTGATTACACTGGTGTCGGCGACTCTAGCCCGTGCTCCAGCTGTGCCAAGAACTTCAGCTGGAACAGCACAACACCATGTAACTGCTCTGTGCACTTTACATTGGAGCAGCCATTTGAGGTGAGCACCTGCTTACAGTATGCTGACCCTATGAATAATACATGCCTTCAGCTTCAAAATTGATACCGTTGCTTGAAGTGCAATAAAAGAAAAGAAAATCCTGTTCTTCTGGCACTTAATGTCCATTAAGATCTATTTTAGGTCCAAAGACAGGCACACTCAAGGCTTGTTTGGAGCCACCATTATCATCGATCATTCTATGCAGCCCAGCAACTTTCCGAAGGCTTTTATTGATTACTTATAAAAAGCTCTCAGCCACTTGTACTGCATCAAAACAATGTCTGGATAAGACAAACCAGTGTCACTAAGAACAACTTACATATGGGTTATAATTTAGCATAGTGTATTTAAAAGGACAGCTTTTTCATCTGAGAACATGAACAAACCTTCATTTCGAACGTGTGATCCTTTGCTTCAAATTTGCATAGCAAATTCAGTTCTGTGCATGGCAAACGGAAGTATATTGAAGCCTTTACTAATACATACGGTCTAAACTACAATCTCCCCTCCCCTGCAGAGCAATGTCTTCATGTACTACGGCTTATCCAACTTCTATCAGAACCACAGACGCTATGTCAAGTCCAGGGATGACAGCCAACTGAATGGCGACCGATCTGCTTTAACGGTATAATCTTGGAAATTATACACTTTTATAACATGAAGAGATTACAAAATATGCCTTTTGCATTGGTTTAACAATGACTGCTTTTTACAGAGCCCCAGCAAGGAATGTGAACCGTACCGTACAAGTGAGGGACTGCCCATCGCCCCATGCGGGGCCATAGCTAACAGCCTTTTTAATGGTAAGTGAGACATGGTAAATAACTGCATTTTTCTCCACAGCAATCTAAGGATTATTGCTCCTTAAGGGCTCAAGTCTTATCCGACCATTGTAACTCCTACTAATAAAACTCGTTTGCTGCACATACTTAATGCAACAATATTGAATGTAATGCTTCTTTGTTTCAGACACTCTGGAGCTATATCACATTGATGCCAATGGCACCAGAAATGCAATCCCCCTGGTAAAGAAGGGCATTGCTTGGTGGACAGACAAGCATGTAAAGTTCAGGAATCCTGGTGGAAACATCAACCTTACTGTAGCTTTCCAAGGTGATTTTAGTAAACTGTGCACAGGATCTATTAAGCTCAGAAACAATTAAATTGCAGTGACTAGCTTAGTTAGTTGTTCATTTGTTGTCTCTTTTCATTTTCAGGCACAAATAAGCCGGTGAACTGGAGGAAGCCAGTGTACGAGTTGGACCCATCAGATTCCGAGAACAACGGCTTTATCAATGAGGACTTCATTGTGTGGATGCGCACGGCTGCGTTGCCCACCTTTCGCAAGCTCTATCGCATCATCCAGAAGAAGCCCAGCGCGACCCCCACTCTACCCAGCGGCAATTACATCTTGGACATAACTTACAGTATCCTTTGAAACGAGTGAGAAACTTGACTGCACAGTCAAAACTAGAGCAAGCCTTAGGCTGTAAAGATGGTGCAAATTATTTTTTTCACCTAAATAAAGCTTCATAGGGTATTACAAATATGTAGTGAACAACAAAACACCTAAACAGCATTAAGTCAATGTTTGAACAGATTTAAATTTGCTTGTTGTCAGTACGCCATCAAATACTGCTCTATGACAGTTCTGTTCGTCCATGCCAGGGGCTTTTTTATTTTTTGTTTCATAGTTATCTGGAAAACTTTCCTCGGTACCAAAACCCAAAACAGGTCATTATATATCCATACATGTTCGTACATTAGAGGGAGATCTGGGTTTTTTATTTAGCAAAGTTATCCAGATATCTCTGTAAACCAGCTTCTTGAAAGAAACCCCAGTTAAAAGTCATGTTCACATCCTGCAAGCATGATTGTTAAAGAATTTGAGCGTGCCTTTTCTGTATAAATTGACCAGCGGGTCTAACGTTGGCCAATAACGTCATATTAAGCTACAAGTTTTTCCATTTTATCTATAACATTAACCTACAACTCAGCTCAAACTAATAGGCTAAATGTGTCCACTTGTCTAATGTACCGTTAGCTAAATACTGTTAACATTTCAACACAACACATCAACAATGACCATACCTCTAAGTTTATCACCCAAGGCAAGCATCCCACTGTGTGTTTGTAGTTGTTTCGGTTAATTCACCCATCAGTTCACGAAACACTGTGCTCTTGGTGCTCTGCCGCTACATTTGGTATATTCAAACAGTGCCCGGAGTTCAAGAACAGTCCACTTTGTGCCAGAGTGCACTCTAGCCAGAGTAACCATTTATGAACGCACCCATTGTTGTACTAAAGTAGTGACAATTAGTCATGTGACATTGTTGACCATAAAAAGTAAAAAAAAAAACAGCCTTGTGCTAAACAGTGATTGGGCTATAACTGAATTCATCACTCACTGACACGGTGAATTAAGCCTTGAAACTTCTCTGTACTTTTACTTTTATCAGTGCAGTTCAGGGTATGTTAGAAGTAGATGTGTAAACAATTAATCCAGTCATGTTTCTTTAACCATGTATAATCAGATTACCCTGTGCTCAGCTTTGATGGTCGCAAGCGGATGATCCTGAGCACCATCTCCTGGATGGGAGGGAAGAACCCCTTCCTCGGCATTGCCTACATCACTGTGGGCTCCATCTGCTTCTTCCTGGGAGTAGTTCTGCTCATCATCCATCACAAATATGACACCCGCAACAACAGTGCAGATATTCAAAACTAAACACCTCTTGTATCGTGTTTTCCTGCCTCTGCATGCATGGGTGACCCTAAAGGGTCTGTTCTGGACTGCTTGTTGATTTTAGCGTGATTACACTGGTCTCCAATTGTCTGTTGTTGTTTGTCTGAAGCGTGTCATCAAAAGCTGTATTTATGTGTAGGCAAAAGACGGATGCTAGAGTCTGTGTCTCTGTGCATATAGCTTCGAGTCAGCTGCTGAGAATGTCATTTCCTGTCCTCAAGAGAGAGTTTCTATCTTCTATTTATCTATACATTATCAAAGTATCTGTGTTTTATTTTAGCAATGCTTTGCGAATGGCTTAATTATTGAAGGATGTATGTATGTTTAATGCAAGTTTTTGTCCAAAGTATGTACTGTAATATGTCCTGCTGATGAATGTACCATTATAGTTCATTGACATACCTCTGTGGTTTTTGCGATAACCTTGAATATAGGATGGGATAATCATTGCTTGTTTGTCGATTCTTATGGTAAGCATTGATGTTTAACATGAAGTATTTTGGGAGAGTCGTCGAATACTCGTGACAAGTAATACCAAAAGTGTGGTTATCTATCCTCCGATGTGACTGGTTGTATAAAGAGACGGACCAGTCACAAGGCATCTTTTAAAAGTTATACTATATGCTTATTAATGATTAAAAACATATCCTACACCACTATATCCAATATTGTTAATTCAAAGGCTGATTAGAGCACAACAATTCTGTTACAGTTTGGCCTGTTTGTTAAGTTATCTTGCGTTCATCAATGTTAACCAAATGATATGCACTTTAAAAGTGTCACATTTGTTATGTTGGATTTCCCTCTTTGTTTCACTTCATCTTCTGTTCTAAAATTGTTGATTTATTTTGTGTTTTAAATTTTAAATTGTTTGAATTTGAAGTTTTTATAAGGTTTGTAGGGTCCAATTAAACAACTTGGTAAAATCTATTGGTGTCATGTCATTTTCGTGAAGTAACATACTAATAATAACAGTCCCACGCGACCGGATGTGACAGACGCACGAGGGGATTGTGGGAAGTCAGGCTGTCAGTGTCCGTCCTTGTGCTGTGCCTTTACCTCTTAGCTAACCAAAACAGAAGTTTGCCAAAATGTACAGACAGCTTATGGTAAGAGAGTCGTTTAATATATTGTATTTTACCGTGAAACCTTCCAGTTTTGTCAGAAAAATATCAGTATTATGTTAATACTTAAGTTTTACTAGATTAATCCTTATTAAGAGTAGCGGTCCCGAGCTAAACTTTTCAAACTTAGCTAATGTTACCCAGCTAGCTTAGCAGGTAAGGGTAAGCCTAAATGTGAAATGCAGTTACTTAATTCAAGAAATACATATATTAATATTGTAATAAGATGTTATTTATGTGTCTTTATAACTTCTAAAGAGTTACCCTTGTTGACAGGACGCCAGGCACCTGATATGTAAAGCATTAAGTCGAGCATTTAAGTAGGTTGAGTCATGATGAAGTAAGTTAACACGAGTGAGGATAAGGTATCCATCTTTAAAAACAACTTGCTTCAACTCAACATTAAATACGTGACCGCTACTAAGAAGGCGTCGTTTGTCACATAACACTGCGTATCAGGGACTTGTTTGTCAGGGTCTCGGTGAAGGTATGTACATGTTGAGAGGACAGAGCCAGACGCCAGATTTTGTGAGAAAAATTCAGGTAAAGTTGGAGGTTTCAGGTAAGGTCGGTTCTGAATACGTTTATAGGACCGAATAGACTGACAAGCAATCTTCATTGAGATTGCCACTCATTTACTCTTCTTTTTTTTTTTTTTGCCAAAGCAGGCAACTTAAAATCTATTGCCAAATCATCAAATATTTTTGAACATATATGCACTGATTATGTATGTAGTATGACCTTTATTGAACCAAGTAATCAGAGATGACAGCAGTGTCTTTGACCTCTCTCTTGACTTTGAGTTTTGCATTTTATCCTTTAATACAAGTGCAATACATGGGTTTGGCCAGAAGATGTCACAATTTCTCTACCACTATATAATGGTTTTAAACAAGAAACTATTTATAGCACACTTGCTTCAAAGTTGTTCAGTGCTACAGAAATTATTATTTTCCTCATCACTAGTTGAAGTCAGCTTGCTGAACTGCCATAGAAACTTTACTGTCTTTGTACGCGCTAAGGAAAGTTGGTATAGTATGTATCATTTAACTTTCTCACGCTGTTTTAGTGTTAATTAGATGATTACATGGTATTGTTGTCCAGAGCTTGTCATGCTTACGTTATAACAGTGTAAACTCAGTTTCAAATCTTGATTCAAGTGTTTGCACCACCAGGGACTCCGGCAGCTTTCCAGGCGGACCATCACGAGCAGTGCCCGCAGACAGCTTGATAACACTGTGAAGGAAAAACAAAAACTGTTTCAGGTAGGGTTAATCTGTTTGGATGACATCTGTAAGTGTTCGATCCCGCCATTATCCCATCTTATATTTGTAAGAGTAGTGTAATCATATGAAGAGCAGTCTTTTTGACACTTGAATGAAATATCTGAGCAAATTTATATCATAGATGTGAAATGAAACTTGTGTCTTCACTCAAAAACTGTACACAGTTGATTTGTGTAGCATTGTTGGCATGAGACAGTTTAGAGCAGAGACCACAATTGTTATGTAACTTGGGCACCTTTTGTTACACCCATAAATGTAATTATGTTCTCATTTGACTTGTAATTTTAAGACTTTGTTTTCCCTGGTCTGTGTTTAAATTTGAGACAAAGGCTGAGACAATGATATTGATAATGATAATGTTAAAGTCTCTACTTTATTCCCAGGTTCTGGTGACAGAATCTAATTTTATCCTCTTTGTAGCCTGACAGATAAGTATCAGTGGATTTTTCCCCTACATTGTTTAAATGACCTTCGCCTGTAGCTGGGGCTGGAGTTACACTAATTATGCTTGCAAGCTGCTAATTAAAAAAACCATTGCAAAATCAGCGTTCCAATGTGGCAGGCTTTGCTGATCCTTGCATAGCGCTAGAAATTACTGTAGACTTAACTGACAAATGACCTACCCGCGCTCCTAAATCTCAGAGCAAGCACTGCTTCATTGCATATCGTATTGTACACCACCACTTAATTGCTACGGTTAACCAGAGATGAGCTCTGTAAAAATATGAATACCGTGGAAACAGAAGCACATTATGATAAAAGTCCTTCACGTATCTTTAAAGGGACACTTCAACCCAAAATCAAAATACATATTTTTCCTCTTACCTGTAGCACCATTAAACCATCTAGATAGTTTTGGTGTGAGTTGCAGAGTCTCAGAGATAACAGCTGTAGAGACGTCTGCCTTCTCTTGCATATAATGGATCTAGATGACACTCTGCTTGTGCTGCTCAAAGCACCAAAAACATACATTTGATAAACTTGACAGAAATGTCTCTTTGCAGAAATCATGACCTGGTTACTCAAGAAAATCCACAGACATTGTTTGAGTCAGTAATGTGGAAACTATTTTATCTTATTACTGAAGTACACCCGCCAACCGTATCATCACACAGAGGGAAACATGCATCTATTTGTGGACAAGAGGCTCTTGCTTGTGACAGCATGGTATGCTAACATTAATGGCCTCCTCCTCAGTTGAGCTTTAACGCTAGTTGGCTTAGTTAGCTTAGTTAGCTTAGGCTCTTGTCCATGAGTGGGATGCATGCGTCTTTCTGTGTGATGACATAGTTGGTGGGTGTAGCTTGGTCGTAACAAAATAGTTGCTTCATAAAACTGGATTATCTTGAGTAACAGACTCAGAACCAGAGTTCTGGTAAGAAACATTGATGTTGAGTTTATCAATTGTGTTATTTACCACTTTGTTTTGGGCCATCAAGTTCCATCGTACTCGGGAGAAGACAGACATCTCAAAAACTTGCCAACTCACACCACATCAATCTAGATGGATAAATAGCACTATAGGTGAAAGGAAAATAGGTGTTTTGAACTGTCCCTTTAAAGTAGGAATGTCTAAAATTACTACATGCCTTATTCTTTGCTCTTTGAACAGGAGGACAACGGTATGCCTATCCATCTGAAGGGCGGTTCAAAGGACGCTCTGCTGTACAGAGCCACAATGACTCTCACTGTGTTTGGTATGTCAGCAATTGTCTGAGATTTGATGATTCAGGCTCAAGCCAGATGTCTCAGTCTGTCTTCTCGATAAAACACATCTCATACCTGTGGCTCGACCCCGTTGTTATTTCTGTAAATGACTTTGAAAGTAAAATGACTGCAATTTGACGATGCATCATCAAGGATTGTTTTGATCTCTTCACAGGGAGTGGATATGTTGTGTATGAGCTGTTTACTGCTGCTATGCCCAAGAAGCCACAATGAAATGGGATTGGCCGATTGGGCTTTACCATCTGATGAAACAATCATGGACGTGTTGTGTGTAATTCATCAACTCTGTTGTGCAGATTTGTAAACTGGGAAATTATTTGTCCTATCAATAATATCAGTATTTTTAATGTTTGAAATAAATATTTATTGATTGTACAAATCATGAGCTGAAAATAATAATAAAAATCTATCTTGAATTGAGATTCTCTTTCGTTATTTTTTTTTCTTCATATTAAGCTGTTGTGTTTTCGGAAATAGATCAAGATCTTTGTATTATTTTTCATCCAGATTTGGAGTTGAGCAGGAGCAGTCCATTTATAACTGATGTACTTTAACAAGCAGATTGGATCTGTCGGAACTAGGCTCCTGTGTATGTGGATGGTTTGACCACTAGAGGGCCCCAAAAACCAACAAGACGAGCTCTCCCACTGAGAAGCAGAGTACTGTTTCTTGAATACTTTTCCTCTCAACGCAAGTTGATTTTCCATTGATTCCCACTTTATAGATACACTTCTGAAAAGACAACAATCCACTTGTATTTGTTTCTTTAAGCATCTTGAATGAATTATGAGAAATAACCTCGTTATGATACCAAGAGTCAAGAGGTTTCTGTTTACAAATCTCAAAATTAAACTTCTATAATAAGTTGGACAACGTTGCGTATATAATCCACTTCCCCTCTACGTGTTGTCTGGGCAAGTGTGGCCCTGCTGTGTAGTCAACACTGCCACTGGAAACTCTTTAAATCATCAGACCAAAGGAATGCAGGGGAAAAATGTAATTTCCAAACAGTGGATCGCTCTTAGCGGGGGACATGCATCAACTGACAGGCAGGGCTTTCGTAAGAAGCCCATATGATGGTAAACTGAGAGTTTGGGAACTGCCCCCCTATTAAGTAGCCGATGGTGGAAAGATTCTTCCCACTTGGAAAGAGGCTTTTCCTTCTTGGACATCTGCTGGTGGAGCTTCCAGTAGCCAGAGAGAGGAGAGAGGAGTCCAGCCACAGCTCCTGAAATCTTTCTCTTACTTTCCAGAGGGGGAGGCTTCACGCAGGCTGCTCGAGCATTTGGTCGCTGAATATTTTCATTAGGGGTCGAATAGGTGAGTTGGAAGACTTTATTGTCATTGTGACAGAGTTTCTGCAGCATTTTTAATAGATAATAGTAATAACTTATTTATATTTTACAAATTTGAGAGAATTTTTGTCGCAGTTTTGTACTGTTTTCCAGTGATTTATCCATCTTAAATTTGATGCTTTTTTAAATTGAACGCTTTTTGACGAGCACATTTACTTAACTTTAAAGAAAAAAAAACTAAATTAAGATTAGACGCTCAACCACGTTATTGGAATGAACTGAATGAAAATGCAAAGACAAGTCATTGGTTTGGAAACTGACAATAAAGCGTAGTCATAATGAGATTTAAGTGTTTCAGCAGCAAAGCAGGCATATATATTGTGCCTTATGCGTAATTTACTCATTTGATTTACCCCCAATTATGTACAGTAAGACGGTAATTTCGGCCCCTGCAGCTGCAGTTCTCGGGCATATGCACCAGGCGGGGCGCACAGCCTGTGGTAAAAGTTTAAAGAAGCTGAGTTGAGACTAGACTGTGTGGATGTGGTCCACTTTTGCTTCAGAACAAAGGTAACCACATTGCAAGAGATTATTCTAGTTTAGATAAACTAATGATTGCGTTATAATAATCTATTGAAGTCCTCTTTGTTTTATGAGTTGAGTCCATGTAAAAGTTGAATTCTGTTACTGAATCCCCCAAAATAGATCTAGTCAAAATAGAAGAAGAGGTAGAGAGACAATCTTAAGATTTGAGATACAAATCTTTTTTTTTCTTGAATTTTATTTTTCTTGAATTGTGTGATTTTTATATAAAAAAAAGGACTGCAGTTAAGATTGTCCATAATCTTTTGTACATTGAAATGCATGAAAATAAGATATTAAAGACTTTTAATGAGTTTTTTGGGACCTTACATGGTCACCCAGACCCCATCCCTGTAGGGCTACAGTGAGAACCATAGGTAAGACTGTACTGTATAGTGAGCTGCATGGCGAGCCACTAAAATGATCAAGATAGCTTGAGGGCTATGTATTTCCAGGCAGTGCTTATGAAGATCAAACAGATGAGCGTGTGGTAAAATGTTTTTTGCAATCCCTCATTTACTGAATACCAACTGAGTGCTAAGTACCCACCTCAGGGTGAGGGCGTCAGCGGGAGGCAGCAAGGTGTGGCACTTGTTATGTAAGAGAGTCCAGATGGAGCTTGCAGTTTTTGTCATAATAAAAAGCAATGATTATATAATAAGAGCTATCAGTATTAATTCCACATTTAAAAGGAGAGCATTAGGGTCCTCTGAGCTTGTTGGATATTATGTGCTTTTAGTTAAAGGCAAACTTTCAATCCTTCAGTCTAAATCAGATAATCTTTTTGAAGCAGTAAATTAAAAATACATTGAGTCACACCACCAAGTGAGCTGTATGATAGATCCGCAGCTTCAGCACATTCTCTGTCTTTGTCCTCAGATTGGTTGATGTGCGGCTGACCCTTAAGGGCCAAACATGAAGATAGGGCTGTCTCTGGCCGCGGCTGCCTTTTTCGCAGCCCTGCTGTCCACCATAGATGCTCAAGGTAAATGAAACCACCTGGCCTCATTCCACGTACATACACTATCCCACTCTGCCTCTTTATCTCCTGTTTCTCTCCTTTCACTTATTCATCTCCACTGGTTATTTATGTTACAGGGATTAATCTGTTACGTTAATGTCTACTTTAATGAGAGTCATCTCATAGACGATGGACTCTTTGTATTGATTAACTGAATAAAGTTATTATTTTTCATGTGTATGCTATTTGACCATATCACATTTGGACTACTGACTGATTCCTTGATGATTTTCATGCTTTCATCCCTCGTTTGTAGCGTATTTTGTCAGATTTATCTGTCAGCACTCCCACTACAAGCATTGATGTAAAGTCAAAATCCAGAACCCATTCACTTGTATTTAAGCTGTAATTCAGATGGTGTAAACCAATACTTCAGGAACAATTTTCTCATTTGGGTTTGGCAAATATAAGAAACCAAGCACAGTAAAGTTTATTTCATTTCCAATTTCTAATTAAATGCATTAAAGAGCAGGGCACAGAGTAGAACAAAAGTCACTTCATGGCTAAATGTTCCCCCATAAACGTTTAAGCAGGGCTGTTGCTGTTGCAATTTTATGGCAGCAAGCCTCTGCACTTTTTCCAAAGCAAAATTTGGAAGATTGCCAACTTCTTGGTAATTAGGCATTGAAATGCAAGATCACATATATTTTAGTTGTTATGATCACGCCAAGGTTGTAGAAGAATCTTGTAAACCTGTGTAAACCTCTCTGAAATAGTTTTAGAGTGGCTGCAGCAGCAAGTGAGTCATTAAATTTCTTGTGAAACAACGTAATAGCACAATAGTGGAAGTTGAGTAAAATTAAAGTACATCAAAAGTTTAAACTGCATTCATCATTGGAAATGTGTAAAAAGTAGTGTGATGTATTGACTGTAAGTTAAAAAAAGTGAATTTAATTGTTTGGAATAATTGTTTTTTTTTCACAGTGTTGCATTTTAGAAGCAGTGTTGTCATTTTGTTGGTAGAAAAGCTGAATAAGTGGAAATATCCAAGGAAAATAGAAGTGCTTAAAAACCACTTTAAGTTATTGAAGTTATTTGAATAACTTCCCAACTTTGATTCTGTGCATTTATATTACTGTTTTAGTAGCTGTTAAATACTTTTTGCTGTACATGTCATAAGTGCTACCATGTCATAGACTATTTAAAATCTGTCAGTAGTTTTGACCGAAAATAACTCAAAGTAATTTCATACGCATCGTTTCAGTCCAACTGAATGGCAAATATGGAAATATGGTATGGAAACATTCTGATTTTTTTCCCTTCAAAAGCTCTCTGGCGAGGGGAGAGGAGTCTAACGTCTACCCTCACATATCTCCACCAACGGAATGGAAAGATGAAATACGAGAATAGCAAATTAATCCTCAGACAGCACAAAGACAAAGAGCCTTTCTCGGGCTTCTTTGCGGGCATTCGCAAAAACGCTGAGTTGCAATACATATGGAAAGTTAATATGCAGTAATGTTTAATGTCAGCACATGTTGTGGAATTGCTTTGGCATCTGTCCTGCCTCTTTGGGAGAGTCGGTGTTCTTTCCTCCTCTTCTTGGTCTCTCCTCTTGGCAGTAGCTTAGGCCAGGATAGCTGGCTGGCTGGAGACTGAGGTTACTAGCAGAACAGTAGCCAGACTTTACCCCTGGGAGCCAGAGGTGTCCTTTATAAGGAACTGATGGGACAGACATCCATATAACAAGAGCAACCACAAGGTCCAAATAACATACCAGCGATTGTTATTTGGACAAAACTACCTTTGTTCCCCAAGTATATTTTAAAAGCAGGAGGACATATGGTCAAAGAAGTAGTAACACTTTGAAATGACATGCTCATACCGAGGGAAGGAAAATAAAACAATTCTCAGATGTATTGCAATCTTGAAAGATTAGGTCTCGATGAAGAAAAAAGTCAATAGTCGGAAATTTGAAACCCAGTCCTCGTTAATATGATTACCTGTTACAGTTTTCTAAGTTCGAGCTGTCTGTTATGTTTTGCTGAACCAGTTGGTTGGGGAAATTCAATTCAATTCAAATTAAATTTCCCCAACCAACTGGAAATAACAGATGTAAAAGTGTGCATCGTGTTTATGTTCTAAGCTAGGCTATTTTGTTAGCTTTGGCATAAGCCTTAAAAAGTTTCTTAAAAAGTCAGTCCCATCAAACAAGGTGTGTCCAGTCTGGTGATCACATACACAGGTTCGCACCACTTAGAAATGAATAAAATTTGTTATTTAAGATCCTAGGAACGTTATATCCGTACTTTACTAAATTAATATTTATTTATTAAAATGTATTTAGTTACGGATCATCACAAATGATAAAAGTTTAAAAAGTAGAAAGTGGTCACACGGTGAGATGAAATAAAAAAATGCATAGAAATAAAACATTTTGATGCATCAAGATGCATCGGTGATCATTTTATAATTGCATTGTAGCAATCTGAATTGGAATCAAATCAAATCGAATCGATCTTGAGGTGCCTCGTGATTTTGAGCTCATATCATCTTGAACAAACGTTGGAGTTGCAGCTACGTTGCTCATGCAAGTGAAGACTCGCCCAAAACATTATCTGAATTTTCCAATCCACCACCCATCGCTTTGTTTCTTGCTACCCAACAACGACCTCTACACACCAACACACACACACACACACACACACACCCACACAATTTTTCATACCCCTTACCATTTGATGTTGGAGATGAGTACTCGCGGAGAAATCAGGGGGAATGCTGTCCATCAGGCTCCTTGAGTTGATATGCCAGGTTTGTGATCCTCCAATCCCAGTTTTTAACTATTTGGTGGGCTCCTGTTTGTCATCTGCCTGTGCATTCAGTGTGTCCCAAGCTATGGCTTCCTCCTCAAAGTGTATTTTACAATGATATTCTTGCCTCTCATGGCACTCTTATTTCTTACTCAGCAGCAGTGTGATGCATGCTCATTTATCTTTCATCATCCCCATCATGGTAGGCATGGTACCACTTTGGATAGTTTTCTAGCGCTACAAGTCAGTGCGAAGCACGTAATGCTAACCTCATTAACATCTTGAATTTCCTCACAAAAACGTATTTCATTCATCCTGTCTTCTCTTCTGTCTTTCAGTTGTTTGTGTTTTTCTCATCAATCACTCATTTGCTATATAGCAACATAACCTATTGAGCCAAGTCGCATGAAACATAACAAGAGTTTAGTTTAGTAATTAACAGCATTTAATGAATGAAGAAATAATGACACAAATTTAAAACTAACTGTATGACTGAACTGTATGACACAAATAAAAGTTGGTAACCCAGTTGCCAAAAAGGTAGTTTGACACAACTCTTCAACTACTTTGTTAGAACTTTTAATGCATGTAAATGACACTAAATGTTAACATACTTCCAATTAATTGATTAACGTTAGCCCTTTTCCATGACTGGAAAAGCATAGACGCTGTAAGAAAGAATATCATTTTAAAATATGTTTGTCATCTCTGTCTGTGTGGTCCCAACTGTACATGGAAATTACCGTCCAGTCAATCAAAGTTGTTCAAACAAACAACTTTCTCATGTACATGATGCATGACGCTGTGATCAAGTCAAGTGTAAAGGCGCGTGGTCTTGTCACACTGTATATGTTTTTCCTGTATTTATTTTAATGTACACTTTCTCTATAACAGCACATCTGAGGTCTACAGCAATTTAGTTCTCTCATGCCTTCTTATGCATTATGCTGCCAATGAAAAAGTACACAAGGGTCTCCTGCGACAAATTGTGTATTCTTTTTAACAGGTTTGCAATGGATGTGTGCCACTCACTTGTGTTAAAGAGTTTGAACCAAATAAACAACAGACCACTTTTCGTCTTTGGAATATGTTTATATACAATGTATATATAACATATGGTGTTCAATTTTGTCAAGAGTTACTTCAACAACTTCATGGCAACCTTGATTCCATTGTATAATCGGTACCTTGTGAATGAAGTCACTGTTGTATTTTTGTCATGCTGAGATCCACTCCATCATAAAGCAGTTTAGTATGTGGTCGGGGCATGCGTTGTAATGACTGCACTCAGCATGTGTTGGATGGTTCACTCAATGTTTGCACTTTGGTAGAGTCATGTCGTGCACATTGTGTTGTTGTGTATGCCAGTGCTTGAGTTGCCGGCCGTCTTGGTTGAGCAACTCAAACAAACGCCATTTTACTCCAAAATGGCTTCTCACACTTTTTCAATGTTGTCACGTGTCACCCTCACAAATGGATATCATTGTTATGTGTCTGTCCCCAACAACGAACGAGTCCACTTCAGTCATGAAGTGTTTGTTGTTGGGATCAATGTGAATGCTTGATTGAAAATGCGATACTTTGATCTGATCATAAATACAACCACATTCATACACAAGCTTTACATTTGTTGAGATTTAACAGTGTTTCACCTCTTATTTGCAGTGGAGTCCCCCTCAGACTTGAAATTTAAAATTCTAAATGAGAACACAGTGGAAATGTCATGGGCAAGACCCTCGTCAAGGATAGAGGGCTTCAGAATACAAGTCACATCAGAATCAGGTCAGTATGAAGTCAGTATTGTCAGTGTCTTAGTGATTTGAACCTGCCAGTGTGTATAAAGTTAATACCCACATTACACCACAGCAGTTGATTTACTGTTAAATTCCCTCTCCTAGATGAACCAGTCAGAGACTTTACCCTTGATGCATATGCCACTACAACCTCGATCACTGACCTGACCCCTGACTTGGACTATTCAGTGTCCATAAACTCCTTTGATGGGTCAGAGGAGAGCATTCCCATCTTTGGACAACTGACCAGTAAGTACATAATTCACAGTGAGTTAATTTAGATTGTTTAAAAAAAGTTATGCCTTAAAATTTCCACAGCTTCTGGACTTTTATAGTTAAAAAAATATATATATTGCACTAGACTGCCTTAATGTTGGTGTTATGCTAGTGTGTTAGCACAAAAGGTACATTTTCCATCCATCCAGACAGGCAGACCTTCTCCTCCTATAACATCGTTATAATATTCGACTGCTAGTAATAGAAAGTGATATTCCCCCTTAATAGGAGAATAACTTATTCCATGTAGCATTTTCATTACATAGGAAAGTCAGGAGGAATCACATCTGTTTACTGACTCTTAAATAGTTCACTGTTCATAGCTAATGCAGCATAAAGATATGTGTTTGTGTGCATGTGGTTTCGATCCTGTCAACCAGCTTTTATGATGTGTTGAATTTCTTGCCTTTTTCCACTGTGAAAAAGCCCACAGTGAGGCGGGGTAGCCAATGTGTAGTGCTAACTCACCAAGTGTTTCCTGTGTTTCAGTCCAGTCCAGTAACACCAGTGACCGAGCCAGGAGGCCACAGACAACTGCACTCAGTGAGTTTGTTTACTTTAGTGTCAACTTTAATCTGAACAGGGCCTTTTCTACACATGGCTCTCCGTTTTTTAAAAAAGAAATATATATTTTTTTTCCTTCATGACTGTCATCGTAGTATTTTTTCCCCATGGAATAATTTGGTCAGGCGTACATGTGACCTCCTGTTGGGGTCGTCAGCCGGTAAGCAGACAGGGATCCGACAGTGATTGGGAGGGCACACATTGGTTACTTTAATTGAAAACAGTTGGCACATCAAGAAAAAGGAAAAGAAGGCTTGGAGCTAGGAGACATTGGTTCTGTTATGCGTCATGGAGTGGAGAGGAGCAGAGTGGGTCAGTCACCTGGAGGCAAGCACTGCCCCTTAAACTGTTAAAAGATGTAGTAAGGATTGCAGTTCTTAATCTAATGTCATGTGCTCTGCTCATGTCGTGAGACCAATCTGTGTGTATTTTTTCATGAGGACATGCTCACTTTTTCCCCCACCCATTGACTCTTCTGGAAAGTATACCCACACTGCCAGATTCTTCAAAACCCTTATTTATGGTTAAGCACTCAAATTATTTCACAGCCACCCAAATTGTTTGACTAAACCCCAACTCTGATGCCATCAATTTTAACAATCGGTCAGGGAGTTTTGAGAAAAAAGATGTCCTTCTAAGAACGAGACTTAGGGGACACGAGGAGCCGAATTTAGAGTCAATGAGACCCAGGGGAATCAAGATTAAAGTCCGTCCACATAAGCCCTGCCAATTACTTCAATAGAGCCATCTTAGATGTTCCAGAGAATTTCATCTATGATTTAAAGCCCTGTAGGATTTGAAAGTATGAAAGTGAACATTGCTAGTGGAACTTCTGCTAAATGTTTAGTCTATAAAGCCACATTTTTGCCTCCATCTGCTGGAATGACTATACCAGCCCTCTGTTTGGCTCTGACTGATATATCCTTTGATGTCAGAATGCATATCTCTAAACTATCCAACTAAGTGTCAAGGGTCTGATTTTATTTAGACAGACAGGAGAAGAAATGGGCCAGTGTAAAAAATATTGTTCCAATACCAAGCTGTTGCAGTCATACCTTTAGAGGCACATTTCTGGCTTGGGGAATGTTTTAATTTGAGGCATAAAGGATGTGCTTTTCTGGATTTTATGTTTTTATACAAATCATTAACCGGTATTAAAGCTTCAACTTTTCCTAATCTGCATCAATCAAAACATGCTAATTTTTTTCTGAACTGACAGACCCTTATTTCTCCACTGTCTTTGCCCAGAGTGCTCGGTCAGTGCTATAGCCGATTTGGTTTTCCTGGTGGATGGCTCATGGAGTGTGGGCAGAGAAAACTTTAAGCACATTCGCAGTTTCATCAGCTCACTGGCGGGGGCCTTCGACATTGGCGAGGACAAGACCCGTGTGGCCGTGGTTCAGTACAGTACAGACACCCGCACAGAATTCCCCCTCACCCAATACACCAGAAGAGGAGACCTGCTCCAAGCCATCAACTCCCTGCCATACAAAGGGGGGAATACTATGACAGGTACGGTGGTTTAATGTGATGTTATAAGAATGTGGATAAGATAATGCGAGACAAGAATTAATAAAATATGCACACATTTCTGTCTTAAGGTGATGCCATAGACTTCCTCCTGCAAAACATCTTTACGGAGGCGGCTGGATCCAGGAAAGCTTTTCCAAAGGTAGCCATGATCATCACTGATGGAAAATCCCAGGACCCAGTGGAGGAGTATGCTAAAAGGCTTAGGAACATTGGAGTGGAAATATTTGTTCTAGGTATGGTTTATTATTCAGCGTTTTGTTGAATAGTGCTCTCCCATGTGAAAGTCTGCCTGTTCTTGGAAACCATTTGATTTTTCCACTGATTTCAATATCCATATTTGACTTCGTAAAAGTCAAGCACCATTGTGTTTTCTAACCTCTAAAGCCATCAACAGCCTACCACATCTGTCATGCAGCCACTGGCTAAAGAACATGTGAGTTGATGTTGTTGCTCTTCACATTTTCCCACTCAGGTATCAAAGGAGCAGATGAGGATGAGCTCAGGGAAATGGCCTCCACGCCTCACAGCAAACATGTGTACAATGTTCCCAACTTTGACATGATCCAAGAAGTACAGAAAAAGATCATCACAGAGGTGTGCTCTGGTGTTGATGAGCAGCTCAGCTCTCTGGTCAGCGGAGATGAGTGTAAGTCAGAGATCTTAATCAAATATCTTATTACATTAAATCAGTTTCTAGGGTTTGGACCACTAATGGCCCAGCAAATATTTTGATGGGGAATACATCTTGAAATCCCTTTTAATAATACATTTCTTGCAATTTTTCCCCAGTGGTGGAGCCAGCCTCTAACCTGCAGGTCACAGAAATCGCATCTAAGTCGATGAGGGTGACATGGGATTCCTCCCTGGGTGATATCACCGGCTACAAGCTCACCCTCATCCCCATGTTAGCTGGAATGAAACGCCAAGAGCTGTACATTGGGGCCACCCAGACATCCATCAATGTCCGTGACCTTTCACCTGAGACTGAGTATGAGATCACCCTGTATGCCCTCAAAGGTCTGACTCCCAGTGAACCCATCATGGCAATGGAGAAGACCCAGCCTGTCAAGGTGTCAACAGGTAAGATGATTTTTTTGTGCATCTTTCCATAGATATCTAAAGTCTCTCACTTGTTACCTTGTTACAACATCGAAACCACACATGCCCTGTAATAAACCCATAATGTCTTGTCTTTTTCAAGAATGCTCTCTGGGAGTGGATGTGCAGGCTGATGTGGTGCTACTGGTTGACGGCTCGTACAGTATTGGATTACAAAACTTTGCCAAAGTCCGTGCGTTCTTGGAGATCCTGGTCAATTCCTTTGACATTGGACCAGGCAAGGTCCAGCTTAGCTTGGTCCAGTACAGTCGCGACCCACACACTGAGTTTGCCCTCAACACCCACCATGACATTAGTGCTGTTGTCAAAGCTGTGCGCACCTTCCCCTACCGTGGAGGCTCCACTAACACTGGCAGGGCCATGACCTATGTCAGGGAGAAGATCTTTATCGGTGCCCGTGGAGCGAGAGAGAATGTTCCCCGCGTCATGGTCCTGATCACAGACGGAAAATCATCAGACTCTTTCAAGGATGCGGCAACCAACCTGAGGAATATCGATGTGGAGATCTTTGCTGTTGGTGTGAAGGATGCAGTGAGGTCAGAGCTGGAGGCCATTGCTAATCCTCCAGCCGACAGTCACGTCTTTGAGGTGGAGGACTTTGATGCCTTCCAAAGGATCTCCAAGGAGCTGACTCAGTCCATCTGTCTGAGGATTGAACAGGAGCTGCTCAACATCAAAAAGAGGAGTAAGTAAGAGGAGAGAATATCTAAACCTAAAAGCTATGTCCTGTAGTGCAGCTACAAAATATGGACATCATTTCTTGGCATCAGTTTTGGATGACTGCCATTTGCTAAGTATGTCAGTACCTTCATGTTGTTCCATGCTGTCCTTATCAGACGGTGTACCATCTGACTGTCAATTGGCAAACTTTTTAGCAGTACAGGTAATGGTAAAATGCCAATGCAATTTAGAAAAAACCTAATTAAGCAGCTTAATGCTGAAAAATTGCTGTGAGGCAGAGCGCAGGCAAAATTGAATCAAGTCATAAGACCATAGGCTGCCAGTAAACATACCACAAAACCACATACGTGCTTCTTGAATGAGCTCTATCATACCATTTGTGAACACTTTGTGTGACTGGAACAACGGTGTTACTCTGACATGACCATAATTCTGACTCAAAAGGCCACCCCAGCTCTGAGCTACGGCTGTTCCACCCAGTGGTGACACGACACCGCACAACATGCTTATTGATACTGAAGCCTGTAGTCCCAAAACACACACCACTTAGTGAGTGTAGCTTGCCATGCTTGGCAACTTACGTTTTTTAACCTTGTTGGCTTAACAAGGTTACAAAAACGTTTTGCTGCCTCTAATTGAAGGTCGTAATTATGGCCGGGGCAAAGGACCGAGAGAAGAAAGGAATAAAATATAGCTACTGTAGCCCCATAAATCTCACAGTTGTGGTAGTACTAATTTTTAACTTCTACATGATTTGGGCTGTGTGCTACCTTTTAATGACAGACATTCATAACAAGTCATTTTATATTTTCAGGTCTGCTTCCACCCACAAACCTGGCATTCTCTGAGATTACCTCTAGAAGCTTCCGTACCACGTGGACAGCTCCTACTGCCAATGTCATGTCATACCTGGTGCGTTTCCGCAAGGCTGAAGACATCACTGGAGACTACATTTCCTTGGCAGTGCCTCATGATACCACCACAGCTGTTCTGCCCCACCTTACCCCTCTCACTGCTTACGAGGTCAATGTGTTTGCTCAGTATGCCAAAGGAGACAGTTTCCCTTTGACTGGTGAAGAGACAACTCTAGAAGGTAAGAGAGACTTTTTGGAGCTGACCCGATGCTGTAACAGTCATCAAAATGAAAACATTTAGGATCTAAAATATTCTTTCCTTTTCAGAGCAAGGGACTGTACGAAATCTACGAGTTTCAGAGGAGACAACGAACAGTTTCAGGGTGTCATGGCAACCTGCTCCAGGTCCGGTGATCAGGTATCGCCTGTCCTATCTCCCACTGAGTGGTGCCGGAGAAATACTGGAGGCCCAAACCCTTGGACCAGAGACAACTATAGTTCTCCAGGAGCTCTTCCCCATTACAACCTACCGTGTGTCTGTGTCTGCTGAGTATTCTACAGGTGTAGCGGACCAGATGCAAGTAGATGGCACCACCAAGGAAGGTGAGTCAAGATAACTATGTGTTTTTAGGAAGTTGTTTTTCAACATCAAGCTGTGGATATGAATAAGTGTCTGATCAATTTGTACTTGCTTTCAGTCCGTGGCTCTCCTCGTGACCTTCGCGTCTTTAATGAAACTATATCTACGATGAAACTGGCATGGCAGGCTGCTCCAGGAAATGTCCTTCAGTACCGGATTGCCTTCAAACCTGCCGACGGCGGTGAGAGGAAGGAGATATCCGTCAAGGGAGATACTACCCAGGCTTTGCTGAAGAACCTGCAACCGGCCACTGAATATGAGCTGTTTGTTACTGCTCGCTACTCCTCTGGTCTGGGTGATCCTCTCCTGGGCACAGGAACCACCTTGGAAGGTAAGGGAGAGTGTCACATTCCTAATGTCTAATTTGAAATCTTTGAAGCCTGGGAGGATTATCTCTGTAGCCAGTGTGTGACAGAAATGTGAAGCATGCTTTGTGGCTGTGCACTCAGCAAGTGGGTACTGCTGAATGGACCAATGAATTATTGCGTTCAGCTTCTTTTTGAGAATTAAAAAAAAAAAAGTTTTATGAGACCCTGCATAATGTAAAACTGAAATTAGGTCAGTTGTCTCCCTTCAAGTCCCTTCAAGAATGTAGCATCTGGTTTTTCACACAGGCGACTACATCAGAGTGAAGGAAGTTAAGCTTTTACTTTGCGAGGTTGGTTGATTATACGGGCTGTGGTTAGGGGGAAAAAGACAGGAATGTGGCACTTGATGTAATTATGCAATTTTTCTGGCACAGAGTGTAGGTTAGGGTGGCTTTGCCGCCCATGAAGGCTGCGAGATGGAAATGGGTGGGGGATGCTCGTAAACCTCGAGAACACATGAAATGACTTGGAACAGACTTTGACAGCCATATGCCTGCTTGGTAATACCTTTACATCTTGGACTGTCTAAGTCAAAGAATTTATTGTTTCACAGTTGTTTATAAGACATGTGGAATATTTGATCATTAATGTGTGCTATTATTCTGCTTTTTAATGTGGAATCAGTGGTTGTTGACCATCTCAAGCTCAGTTCATGTGACATCTGTTTTTACCTGTCTTTTAACTGCAGGCAATGATACAAATCTGTGCCTGAGAATCTTTTTCCTGTCTGTAAATGACAGCATAGAAGACACAACAGGGGGCAGGGTCTTCTGTTGATGTCACACAGAGTGGGAAGAGGGATTGTTGTAGTGTCACACCACAGGAAAGGAAGTTAAAGAGATCTGTTTTGAGAGAGAACGGGGGAGGTCCGAGCTGTGGGGGGGCAAAACAACAATCATTCTACTGTGTCCCACAGAGGAGAATATCTCTGGTTATCAGTCAGTTCCACTTGTGGTTGCAAAACCACTGAACTATGTATGAAATAAAAAAGAGCTTACCTGGCTGGGATTTTTATTACAGTCAGGAGTTAGTAGCAAAACATTGTACTTTATTGACTGCCTTTAGTAGCCTAGGCTGTGCTTTGGAGGGAAGATGATTTTCCTTGTTCGGGGATGATTGCTTTTTAATGTTGTTTTGGTAAATCAGCTTTGTTTTATTCAACATTTTGTGTGCCAAGATGAAAACAGAGCAGTGGCTGTCTTTAATCGTGCATCGTGCTTAGCTCAGTTCAGCTGACTCCTTTCTGAAAGCAGTTTTAGCCCACAGACAAATCAAAGCGCTGCTATTCATCATAACAGCAAGAGTGCAGTTCTTGTTCCTTAACATTGCTTCCTTAGACTCCTGGCAGTAGTGAGGTCATCAGTGCCGGACGCATCCCTATTGAACAGATTCCTTGCAGAACACATCGACCTGTGCACTAGGCTGAATAAGAGGACTTTGGCTCATGCGATGTCCTACAGGAATGAACGAAATTTGAATTCACAACTGGAATAATGCAATGTTTGTTTACACAGTGCTGTGTTTTCCTTTCTTTCCTCTGTTCCCACATTGACCAAAGGCCTTGCCTGTGATTATAGAGTTAGAGTTTCCATCGGCCAAATCTGTGCTGTCATCAACCCCACACCCCCACAGGAAAAATCTCCATGACAAAGCACTTTGTTTGGCCAGCTCTATTAAACTGTCATGACGTCAACATGCCTCAACACTGATGTCCTTGTTTTGAGTGCCACTCAGTTTGAGTGACCCTCTCTGTGAAGTCCAAGTGGGCGAGAACTGGAAGAGAGTGGCTTCCACAAAGCCCTCCCTTGTAGCCAACAGTGGATGGTGGCCAATCCAGAAGCCTTGAGTAGGACGGAATTATAACATCCTGAAGAAAGACAGAGAAGGTGTCAGAGTGAATGCTTAGATGACCATCCCAAATGTGGATATTATATACAAAAATGGCAAAATTATTTACTTAAGAAGAGGGAGACTTATCCAACATGTGGAAGACGTTACCTAAGAGGACCTTGAAAGCTGTGTGAGCTGTCTGTCTGGTCACAGGGAGCACTGTCTGTTCATCTCGCTCAAGGGTGGGGCAAAAGACAGGCAGAGGCAGAGAGAGAGAGGGCGAGTAGAGAAAAGGTTTCTTCAAAACTGTAAACCAGAATGCCTCAGGGTGGCCTGGTGGATTAAAAGCTCAGCCCATTACTGAGAGGTCATATGTTCAACCCCTGAACTAATCTCTCAAATAATTAACTACTTGCATGACATGGCAAATGTGTTCACATGTGCCCGAGGGATTCTTTTTACTATCTCTCACGTGGAGAGCAGCACAGCACCAAGGGAAATCGCAGCATCTTGGTTTGATTTCCTCTTAAACTAATGCCTTTTAGGCAGTGCCAGGCTCTTGCCAGACTGTTTTTTCCCCCACCACTCTAAAGGTCCTTTGAGGTAAAAGGCCACAGACAGGCATCCTTGGCACATACACACTGAAGGCTTCATCTTTGTGGCTCAGATGTATGTCTCCATGGACCAAGAGCAATAAAGTAAGGGAAGTCTGAGGTAAGGTGCCAGTGCTGAGATGGCACTTTGAAGGAACGATGTATTTCCTGCAGTGATTTTGGACGAGTTTGCAGAGAAGGCTAGACAGAGCTAACACAGTGTCTGTTAACTTTATTCATACTGAGAAACAAATAACTGCTATCCAATACCAATGTTGTGAATCAAGATGTCCAGAGGTGATTATAGCGTGAGAGAGATCCAACAGCCATATAAAAATAAGAGGAAAATCTTCAGAGCTGGTAGTTTTTCTCCGTGCACTTTTTCAGACATCTTTGACTGCAGATGTGAAGGTTATGTTAGCACATGCCCTGCAGGAAATCTCCTAGATGATCTTCAGTTGTGTCATATGTGGTGTAGAGCATTGGGTGAGGCTTTAATGTGAATTAATGATCTGGTCTTGTCCATGGTCTTAATTTGAGGGTAACCTTCTCCTTGAAGGGTGTGATGCAGTTTGGGGGGGGGCTGAGAAAGAAACTAAGATAAGGAGATCCAAATTACATGTGTCCGCTTGCATACACTTCTTTATTCATACAGTATATATAGTAGCCACTGTTCTATATTTTAAATGCATATGTAACATACAATCCAAAGCTTTTGCAAGGTCTGCCGACCATGTGTTTCATGTATGTGTGCATACACCCCTTCTCTTTAGCTTGTCTGCAAGCGCTGATGAAAAGTGAGCCACCGCCTGCAGAAGTCATTATCTTGTGATCCTTTCGCCCTTGGTTCACACACAGCCGGAAAAGTCAGTCAAGTTCATCCTTTTCTGCTACTGGCAAAGATAACCCTTTTTGATGGAATGATCTGGGTCTTTATAAGTGGCCCACACTGTTTTCATGGTCTGCGAAAATCTGGAACTCTTCATTAGACTGTGGTCGTGGCCATTACTCTTCGTATCTGGCCTCTGCTCTCAAGGTGCAGATCGCTCTTCTTGGCAGGCACGGCTGTTGCTGTTATTTCTGTTCAGATCAGTTTCCAATTCAGCTTTAATGGATGGATGCTAAGGATTCATAGGGTGACAGATAGACACAGAGGCTGCCTTTTCTGCTGCATGCTCGCTTAACATTTCCCAAATGATCATGAATTGCACTTGTGGTAGATTCGCGATGCGTCTCATGCTTTGCAATTCGCTTCATTTGGTGAGGTTTGATGAAGGAGTTTTGAGCGAGACCACCCAGCTGCACTGCTCTGCCTGTGATTATATCATCATTAGGTGCTGGCATGTAGGGGCTTAGGGGTTTGATTCAGGATCAGGTTCCCGGAGGTTGTGTGGGAGGCTGTCCTCCTGCGGTAGATACAGATCCTTTATACGGAAGCCAGACAGGAGTTTTGCGAGTCCATCTCGACATGGGCATCCTCAACTCGAAACACCACCACAAAACTCCCTCCACTCTATTTTTTAAAAGCGAGCGAAGGAGAGAAAGGGAGAGCGCAACATCTGCGATTGTAGCAAAGGCACTTTCGTGGCTCGGGTTTCCTCTGTTTCGATGGAAAATTAAAGTGCTGTCAGGAGAGGCGCTGGGAATATGTGATTTGTGATTAGTTTTGCAGAGATTTTTCCAGCACGCTCTGATGATGAAGGGAGAAAATCAGGTTGTTCAAACAGATCCTGAGGGGTTAAAGCAGAGACAGATGAGTGATTGTTGGTGATTTATCGCTTCAGGGTTCTTTGTTTTGTCCATTTCGTGTCTCGCTCACTTCCTCAGACCTCCATATATCTGCTTTAGAAATCAACACCACCTGGACAAAGCCATCACTGGGCTGGAGCGCCCTAAAATACTAACACTGCCATCTTAGTCGGATTATTATCCGTCAGAGCAAATCAAAACAAAGTAAAAGCTAAGAAAATTCCTTGGGTAAACACAAGTAAATCTGTAGTGCTACTTATTTTCTCTTTCCATACCCATTACACACAGACTGATGGAATACTTCCACCTCTGTTCCTAATGCTATTCCTATTATTTCTCCACAGAGCTTGGTTCACCCAGAGACCTGCAGACCAGAGATGTCACTGACACCAGTTTTCTTGTGTCTTGGGTCGCGGCACCGGGTAATGTCCGTCAGTACCGGATCAGGTGGAAGTCTCTGTTCACTGATGAGGAAGGGGAAAAGACAATACCAGGAGACAGAACAGACACAGTTCTGGATGGTCTCACCCCGGAGACGCGTTATCAGGTCTCTGTGTTTGCCCGCTATGGCCGCGGCGACGGCCAGCCATTGGTTGGAGAGGAAACCACAGATAGTAAGTCACGTTTATTCCCTAATCCTTCACTTCTTTCCCTTTTTCCTTCTAAAAATTTCCTCCTCTCTTTTCTGTACTTTATGTTTTTTTATATGAATATCTGGTCTAACGGTTACCTAGAAAGTGTTAAGCTTAGGTAAGTGTGATATATCTCTGTGACCATAAAAGTCATAAAAGCTTCATGACCAGAAAGGGACCGCTGCACTTTTTTTTTTATCTTCATGTGTACCTGTTAAGATCATTTCATTTTAAAGCCAAGAATGCAAGTCTAGACATTCTTGTCATAAACACATCTTTAGCCTTAACGTTTTCTTTGCCTCTTAAGTTAGAGTCATAGGAGATGATCACAGAGAAATCTGGGACAGTGACGCAGGTTTAAAAATTATCCAGGAAACACAGTTAAACTGTAGGCAGGTGTTATGTAGAAATGGAGATCTGTTAGCAACACTTTCTGTTCTGTTCATTCTGTTAAGCTAAGAGATAACGTCATCGTTGTTGGCATCAACCTCAGCCATTGAGATTATAGAGTCTTGTGTGTGCGTGTGTGTTATATGCATGTACAGAGGTGACGTAATGTCCAGCACACCTGCACCGGGTTTTCATGGGAGATGCAGGAAAGATAGACACTGGCCTCTCCCTTGTTAGACTGCACTCATGGTTGGATGAGAAAAGCACATTGAGCGGAAAATCGCACCAGTTGGGAGGGAATTCGTCCACCAGTTAGAGAAATGGAATGTGCAAAAGGAAAAATATTTCCAGCCATCATTACTGTTTATTGTTTCTGGCAAGCCAGAAAGGTGGCATACATGCACAGCAAACACAACCGTGAGGCAGCTTTGTATACACTTAAATCTTCACCTTGCTCAATCCTTCCCTCACTTTGCTCCCACTATCTGTTGCTCTCTTTGCATGTGCTCTACACAAATCACGGGTCTCTTTGGGCCGGGCCTCACACGGCAAACTTGGATGCGCTGCTTTTTTTCCGTTAATAAAAGTCCTCCCTCTGAAGTAGAGCGTTCTGAATATTTTCCTCAGCTCATTTCGAGGCCTCTGACAATTCGCACTTGCCCTTCCTGCTCTGAAAGTAAGAAACACTCTATAGACGCAAAATGGAAAATGAGAACTATGGCTTTGCTCAAATTCACAAGACATCCAAGCCTGGCTTCCAAACCCACCAACTAAACATGATCAATCATGTAAATTAGGGCCTGTTTAATGTATACCTCTGAAAATGAAAAGTATTTGGGTAGGTTTGTATCCACACGCATGTGGAAACTGAGCAGATATCCGGATGAAAGACTGTGAGGTAGCCAAGCGTGTTACTGTTTAGTTTACTTACCAGCAGGAAAGCCATACTGCTTATATTTCCAAAGGTATACTGGAAACATAGGCAGTTAAGCACACATTCAGCACACATTCCCATCTGAACAAGACCCAAAATCTACATTTTCCCCTCACACCATCCATTCATCATTTCTCCTCTTTAAACCATTGTTCCTTTTTTTCTTTTTCTCACAGTCTCTGCTGCTGGCAGAGGGATTGTTGTCTCTGAGGAGACGGAGAAGAGCATGAAGGTGGCGTGGCAACCGGCACCTGGAAATGTACTCAACTACCGTGTTACCTACAAGCCCAAGGCAGGAGGTCGCCAGTTGGCAGCCAAGGTGCCTGGTGCCAACACCTCCACTGTGCTGAGACGCCTCACTCCCCTCACCACTTATGACATCACTGTTCTGCCAGTCTACCGTTCAGGAGAAGGCAAAGCAAGGCAAGGAGAAGGAACAACACGTAAGTTGGTCTATTATTCACCACACAACAGATGTTGCTCTTTCTTTTGCCAAGTTCAGGAGATGTTTGATTATTCTTTGCAAATGCTACCACATCCTCATCACAATCACAATCATGTCATACTAAATGACGAAAGCAATATTCCAGTAAATGTCTGTATTTGTTCTTCATCTCCATTATGCAGTATTTAAAAGATTTTGTTTTGAATCAGTCAGTTGTGGGTATTTAGTCAATCTACAAACTTCTCTTCTCTCCCTAGTGTCACCATACAAAGGTCCCAGAAACCTCCAGACTTCAGAGCCTTCCAAGACCAGTTTCCGTGTAACCTGGGACCCCGCTCCTGGTGAAGTTAGGGGCTACAAAGTCACTTTCCACCCAGTTGGGGATGACATTGACCTGGGAGAACTTCTGGTTGGTCCCTATGACAACACTGTGGTGCTGGAGGAACTGAGGTGTGTCTTCAGGCGGATTTCAGTTTAATTGTTATTGTCATATGAACTTCTAGTAAATCATGTAAGAAAAAGGAAGAAAATCTGAAATTCATTTATTTTTTTGGTCTTCAGAGCTGGTACCAAATACTCAGTCAATGTGTTTGGTATGTTTGATGGAGGAGAGAGTATGCCATTGGCTGGAGAGGAGAAGACCACTCTCGTGGCTGATGAACCTGATCCTTTTCCTTATCCGCCATCAGGTAAAGTAGTCTAATAAGAATTGGCTACATCATCAAAGGAATAACAGAGAAAACATGTTGTACGCTAAAACTAACAAAGGATGTGAACATCTTAAATGCTTTTAGTCAGTCTGTTCAATGCCTGTCATCACCATTAAAGCAGCGTCTCCAGTGTGTTATGTCTCTGGTCAGCAACAGTCAAACATTGGAGATTGTATCACATAGTAAATTTTTGCTTAGGAAAATATACTCTAAACCCATGCCCCATAAAAGCCCAAGAGTTTCTCTAAATGCCTTTGCTCCAAGCTAATTGTCTCACGAAATAACAGATGTAATGGCTATTCCATCTGTCTGCCCTTTTCTTTGCTTTCTTCATTGTGTCACTTTGGGCTTCCGCCTTTTATTTCCAGTCCAAGTCCAGTCAGTGTAGATTCAAGCCATAATCTGTTTGCAGTTATAAAACGTTTTTTACTACCTTGTGAGTCAGAACGCGGCAGGCAGTAAGTGTGAGAGGAGGAAAAATGTTGTGTTTGCTGGAAGCAGCTTTAAAGGTCAGTTTGACCACTCAGCTGCAGGCCCACATCCTAATATGGAGGGAGATTTCATTGACAACTCCCACCTCCAAAAGATGAAATAGCACCCAGTACCATCGACTGGCTACAGGGCAAAGAAAGTGGTGTGTGGGGTAGGGCATTCCCAACTTCTGCATTTTAGTAGCCACCGACTAATCCCAAAAAGTAGTCTAAATAGTCGATTAATCGCAGGAGATTTATCATATTTCTGTCACCCAATAACAATGATTAATTCCTGTCTAAAAGGTATCAAATACAACCAGTGAAGGGTTAACTAATGTAGGTGGGACCTAATGTAGGTGCAGTGATGGAATGTAACTGAGTATAATTACTTAAGTACTGTACTTCAGTACAATTTTGAGGCACTTCACTTAAGTATTTCCATTTTCTGCTAGTTTATTCCTCCATTGCACTGCATTTTCAGCTGGAGATGCTGTCTGACTGCACTAACAACACGACCACTTTCTTGCAAGGATCGTGGAAGTCTTAAATGCTGTTTATTAAATATGGCATATCCCCAAAAATGAATGTTTAAACAAATATATGTTCTACAACGCCAACAGTGGATATTATGATGCACTATGATCCAACTTATTAGTCCTCTGCGCTAAAATCTCAGATGAACAATTACTCCACAACAATGCACTTATACAGACAAAGGGCTTTGATAGTCGACCAGTCGATTACTCTGTAGAGTCAGTGGTAGTTATTAAGTCTCAGATATTATTCTTTCCTTTTTTCATGGATATACCTCTAACATACCTTTCTCTCTATTCTCTCCCTTGCTATCGGTGAAAGCTTGACAGCTGGTTGTCACATGGGTTGGGTTCATGTTTTCTGTGTGAGCAAACCAAACTGTAAATCAAACATGTTACCTGTTTTCAGTTTGCAGACAGTGGCAGTTAGTGCAACATCTGCCTTTTTCCAACGCGCATCTGCAGCCCTCTTTTAGGTGCCGATGATCGGAGGCCTTCCCTGTCATCACACAGGTGTTTGGAAAACAGGATCTGAATATTACCGTGCTGATCTGGAGGGCACAGTAATCTCTCCAATGGAAACCTTTCATATGTCTCAGGCCGTTAAGGGCGTACTCTCCTGAGTTGCCCCCAGGGACTAACTTGTGGATCCAAATGGAACAAATGAAAGAAATACTGCCTCGACATGCCAGGAGACAAGAAGATTATCATTGAAACACCTGGAAAATAAAAGTTCACTGATTTAAAAAAAATCCTAATATAGGAAGGAAAAATGGAATGTGTTACTACTTATGTGTTAATATGTTGCTTGTTCAGCACCTTTGGGAAGATTTTGATGTAACTGAGTTTGGTTCAATGCCAAAAAGGGCATTTTATGTCATACAACTGTTCTCTCCTTCTTTCCTTTACCTCTCTCACCTCTTTGAGTACGTCTCACATCATTACAGTTCACCACACACACTATTTTGTGTACTTGACAGCTGAACATGGACAATCTCATTTGAAGCCCTCAACTTTGACAAATTAAGACACTGACATTTTGCCCTTCAGATGTGACATGTAGGACCACTGCACAGGCTGACATTGTGCTGCTGGTGGACGGCTCCTGGAGTATCGGACGTCTCAACTTCAAGACCATTCGTGCCTTCATTGCACGTATGGTGGGAGTCTTTGACATTGGCCCTGAAAGGGTTCAAATCGGTGGGTTTACCCAACTTATTTTTTATTAATTAAACCAAAGGAGGTCTGTCTGCATTGATATAACAAATGTTTTATTGGTGTCTTCAGGTCTTGCCCAGTACAGTGGAGACCCAAAGACTGAGTGGCACTTGGATGCTCACCGAACTCGGGACTCTCTCCTGGAAGCTGTGGCTAACCTGCCCTACAAAGGAGGAAACACCTTGACTGGTACTTGAATCTATTTATTTAACCTGGTGGGAGCAGCACAACTTCTACCCATGTAGTCACAGTACTAAATATTACATTGTGTGTCTATCGTGTCTTCATTACAGGTCTGGCTTTGAACTACCTCCTCCAGAACAATTTCAAGGAGAATGTTGGGATGCGACCTAACTCAAGAAAGATCGGTGTGCTGATCACTGACGGCAAATCCCAGGACGACGTCATTGTCAACTCGCAGAACTTGCGTGATCAGGGCATTGAGCTCTATGCTATTGGTAATTGAAGATCAGTTCTGTTTGCTTGCACAAACACAGTGTGTGAAGACAAATTGTCACATGTATCAAAGTGCTAATGACTACTGTCTCTGTTATTGCTCTCTAGGTGTGAAGAACGCTGATGAGAATGAGTTGAGGTCCATTGCCACTGATCCGGATAGCATTCACATGTACAATGTGGCTGACTTCTCCTTCCTGTTGGACATTGTTGACAACCTCACTGAGAACCTCTGTAACAGTGTCAAGGGACCAGGTGTGTATGAGTTTACGTCAAAGTATGCACACACTTCCCAGACATTTGATAGGCTGTATGAACATAGTGCATAGCATCCAACAGACAGTTACACATCTGGCCCACCATGTAAAGCAAAGAAACAGCCAAGCTCTTGGAAATTATTGCAGATCTATTGTTTTGAAAGAGAAAATGGTATGTTCCTTAATGAAATTAGAGAGCTGCTATTGGATACAGTAGGGGAACTCCTTGAAGAGGATGTGACTCAATAAGTACTGTGGTGTGTATAAGGTTCTGTTCAGACTTGTTACTAAATAGCTGTAAACTTTTGCCATATCTGTTTTTTCCTTGCGTATATAACTCTGGGAATAACAAATAACCATGAAACCATGACACTTTCTCATGATAATGTATAGTGTTCACTGTGATGGCCCGTATTTGCAGCTCCTGTCTTTTTATGCCCTTACCTGAACAGGAGGTGCGCCCGATGCTCCCACTAACCTGTTAACATCAGAGGTGACTCACCGCTCCTTCCGAGCCACCTGGACCGGCCCTGACGGCCCGGTGGAGAAGTACCGTGTGGAGTACATGACTCTTTCTGGACGCCCCCAACAGGTATACTGACATATATCAGAATGAACTACTGCCTCTAATTGAATCATTCAAAAAATTGTCTTAAGTGCAGCTGATCTTCCTGTGAGGGTGTTGAGGGGACAGCTTCAGTCTGTCTTGATTCACTGTCTCTGAGACTAATGGGAAATCCGCTCAAACTTCTATTTCCAGCCTCCTGTTTGTGTTGGCCTCGCGTTGTTTGGGTGTCTAATTACGTTACGATCTGACACAGGGCAAAGAAACAAAAACACACAGCTCACAGTTTAGAGGATTAGAAAGCAAATATTGGCTTCCTGAGTGATAGCTCTGCTGGCCAGCAGGGCCCTGGCTCCACAATGTGTGGAATAGATGCATTTTTGGTGTCTGAATCTAATTACTCGATGGAGGATGTTTGTTTTTGTCCAGCTCCCATGGTTTTGTTTAATAGTGAATGTAGTGGATGAGGTTTTATTATTGTTTATGGATCTGGAGTTGAAGCACATGCTGACTTTTCAGTCCAGTATAAATTTGTGAGAGGACTTTCTGGTTTGAATTGGAAAGCTTTACAAAGTGCTCAAGCCGAGCCAGTAAGATAGAGCTTGTGATTGTTATGCTTCAAGATTGATAATCGCCCCTCTACAATTACTTCATCTTTCCTCACACTTACCACTGTACCATATGAGACAGCAGAATGTAATATTCAGACATACAGTATATACATAAAGTAATGATCCATACTATTGTCAGAAATGATCTACTCTTATCCAGCATAAGCAAAACAATTCAACACTTTGTCAGATTCTTCCTTATGCAGCCATCTTCTAACCATCCCCTCTGTATTAGGTGTTTGTGGATGGCACCGAGACCACAACAGTTCTCCAGGGCCTCAACCCCCTGACCGAGTACCAGGTCAGCGTCTACTCAGTGGTGGGAGAGGAGAGCAGCGAGCCCCTCGAAGGATCTGAGACCACACGTATGTTTTCTCTCTCTCTGGCTTTTTGGCTCACATTTAGTCTTGTATCATTTGATTTAAAGTGATGCACTTATAAGAACCCATATATGGTAAAAGTTGTCAGTGGAAATGTAAACTACCTAAACTGACTTCAGGTCTTTGATCATTGGTCGTAGATGGGAAGATATTATGTTGAACTTGCTTAAAGAAGCACACTCTAAATCACAGACACTTTTCCACTTTAGGAAACCCAGATAAATGGAGTGTTCAAAGAATAACAGTTTAAATTTCAGCCCTCACGAAACACCAGACTTTACTTTTAAGAACAGCAGCTTCCCTTTGAGTCGGCCTCCATCACTGAAGCTTTCTGGCTCAGTTGCTTAACACTAATTTAATGCGCTCAGTGACTGTGATTCCTCCGTGGTCTCCATTAATCAAACGTTCAAAGGTAATCTATATATCTTAGCCTTGTTTATAAAACCATATGTGGCAGCAAAAAGAAAGCAATAGTAAATCCTAATTAGACGCAAATTCAAAGGGCAATTTTCATGATTACGCTTGGGTTCAAGCACAATATTGACTTCTTTCTTTGTTTCTTTTAAGATGTTGTTAATTGCAGTTTTATTGGTGCTCTCTCAAGAAGCAGAGATTTTATAGTGTTATATAGTATCTATAAAAGCACATATAAAGCTGCGCTGATTGTTGAGTTGCACAGTGTCAACGGCATATAAAAAGGCCTGAGCAACTCTGCAGAGATGCACTGATCCTTGGATTTTGATATATAAATATCGATATCAGAACAGTTTTTTCTTCAATATTATTATTAATATCATTATTATTATTTTTATTATTATTATTATTATTATTATTTTAATTTTTGTTGTTGTTGTTGCTTTTATTATGAGTAAGATTACATGAGGTTGCTATAAACCACACAGCACATCTTATTAATGTTAGCAAAAATACATTAAAAATGCATTAAATTTTAATGTATTTCAAAGCAATTTATTTCAAACCGTGGGTTAAGTAAGCTTCATATACAAAAAGGTGTAGGAAAGCAAATTGCTATGGCAAATCCTTTAATGTTTTGAAAACTTGTCACCTTCAACTTCATTTTCGGTTGATATCCAGTCCCCCTGAGCGCCGTGAGGAGCATGGACATTTACGATGAGCAGATAACCACCATGCGTGTGAGATGGGAGGAGGCGGAGGGTGCCACTGGCTACATGCTGCTCTACAGCGCCATCAATGCCACTCAGCCCACCCTCGAGCAGGAGGTAAGAGACATTCTCGGAAAACACTGAGAACACAGTGTTATTGAGCGCAAAGGCACACAGCCAATCAGCTGTGGATATGACAGATCTAGACGAGGAGAAAATGAACACATGCACACGTGTTTATGGGTGGACACATGTTCACATGCATTCATATACACATTGCTAAACATTAAAAGTAACCAAACGCTTGAACGTGCTGTCAGCAGTTCTTTACATAACACAGATGTTACACACTAAAATTACATTTTACAAAGCCACCAGTGTTTGCCTCATCATTCAGCAGGCAAGGCCAAAGGGAACATACAGAGGAACATTGTTCGTCACAAAGGGGTGGGTGAACCATGAGCTCACTCTGCCAAGGGATCATCATCATTTGTTCATGAGGTGTCAAACCCAGTGGGTCAAAACCGGAATCGGCAGATGTGCCGCAACCAGAATATTTCTCCCAATGTTTTTATCCAAACATGTCAATCTATGTCACTGAGGAGTCCTCTGTCATCCGCTTCCTCTCTGACCTTCTGTTGTTGCTTTGGTCTGGGCCCCTTGCAGATCAGAGTGGGAGGGACTACAACTGATGTCCAGCTGGTGAAGTTACTCCCCAACACAGCCTACACACTCTCCCTGTTCGCCCTGCATGGAGAGTCAGCGAGTGAACCACTGACCAAGCAGGGAGTCACCCGTATGTAGTCAATAAATCACCAGTTGGTTTCCTGAAGCCGGCATAGGTTATTGATAACTGGAGGTAGCTCTATGTTCCTGAAGCTAACTCTAACCTTCTGCCCCTTGCTCAGAGCCCATGCACCCTGCCGGCGAACTGAGGGTTCGTGATGTCACCCACAGCACCATGAGGCTTAACTGGGATGCTGCCCCTGGTCTTGTTCGCAAGTACCTCATCACCTACAAGCCTGAGGATGGAGAAGCTAAAGAAGTGAGTTTGATTCCAGCTCTTCTTTCCCACTACTGATATACTTTACGCGGAATACATGTTAGCTGCCTTTGTTTTTACCAGTCCTACACTCCCATGTTTTTCTTCCAAACTTTCATTGCCTGTTGTCTGTTCGAGCCATTAGGTTTGATGGTGATGAATTTATATAGATATTTTTGACTGATCCCTCAATATATTGGCCAGGACAGCATGATGGAGAGTGCAGCTGGTTGGGTGGACATTGGGGATTGTTTTGGAGTCCAAAGAAAAGATTATGAACCTATCAGAACATGGTTTTGCGGGGGTTAAAGGGTGGTTCTGGGGCGGGGGATTGGAAGGATACTTTATGGTCGCATATCCTCTTTTGGGAGTTCTTGGGCTAGAACACAAAACTCTGTAGTCTGCCTTTTGCTACTTCCTTAGCCATAAATCAGGTGGAGGTGATCTTCAAAGCTCATTCTAATGGAAACGCACATGGGAAAGTGAATGTAGTGCATGGGGAGGAAGAGCTGACTGCCCAGAAAGTAGCAGAATGTCATGTTTGACCTTATAGATTATGTGATAGAACTCAGTAAGTGTCAGCCTGTCACTCACAACGCAGATGTGAAGCCTTTTGCACGATTTTATGGTCCAGAGAGACAAAAAAAAGTGTTTAGACTTTGAACTCAAATTTAAATGCAAAAGATCAGACAAACATCCAGCAGCTGTTCAGTCTAATTGGATCCAAATGAATCCCTTAAGTTCAATTTCTTGAGATTGAGCTAATAAAACTTAATGGAATCAAGAGCAGTTAAACCAGTGTGGTGTTTCTTGTAAGTATTCCAGGTGGTCAAATTTACTTGCTTTTTGTTGTTTATTGTGCATCTTGTTTATTCCCAGTTTCCCCTGGAAACAAGCACAGTTTTTGTACCTTCTGGTCAAGTTTCCTACTGGTGTTAGGTGTGCATTCCTCCTGTCGCCAGTGTTCCTGGAAACTTGCACTGTGAACGGAATTAAAGTTTCACAAGACTTGGCAAAAGTTGGCTGAAGAGAAAAACATCTGAAGTTCTTTTGGCGTTCAAACATCAAAGCTCAATATGTTTACATTATTTTTATTTTGTGCAATAATGTTAAACAAGTGTGTTTGATTGTTCTACAGCTGGAAGTTGGAGGAGGCGTGACCACCAGAGAGCTGGACAACCTGATCTCACAGACTGAGTATGGCCTGGCTGTTACTCCGATCTACGATGAGGGATCTGGTCAGCCGATGTTGGGAGAAGCAATCACTGGTAAGAATGGAAACTATCATGGATAATTTCCCTGGCTCCTGTTTGCCTGCTTCTCACACACTGCTTTTTCACCAAAATAACTCTTGTTCTTGAACCGGTTACATTCAAGATTGTTGGAACCTTGGTCCTATCTAGTGAACCGGCCTGCGTTTCAACCATTTTTCGAGCTAAACCATTGAAACCAGTGATGCACCATCATTGGAGAACACTGCACAATGCACAACACCTTGTAGAATATGATATACCCACTTCAGTTCACACTTCCGGTCAAGGAAAACCTTTTTGGATTTCGGGAACCAACTTTTCATGGCCTGACCCAATTTAATCTGAGTCAAAATGCTCAATACGGTTCAAAAATAGGTACGTGAACCTGAATGGACCCGGTTCCATGTTGGAGGAAAGGGCCTACAGATAGAGCTGATGATTAACTTTCATTCTTCTCCTCTGTAGATGTGGTTCCTGCCCCAAAGAACCTGCGCTTCTCAGAGGTTACCCAGACCAGCTTCAGAGCCACCTGGGAGCACGGAGCGCCTGACGTTGCTCTGTACCGCATTGGCTGGACGAAGAAGGGAGAGAGCAACTTCCAATACGTAAGAGGAAACCAGCTGTCTATGACATTTACATTTCTAGTAATTCATGAAGGTATTTCTTGATGAGTCTCGCAGAGAGCACTTTGGCGCTGCTATGATAAAGACCTCCAGTGGAGGCAGTGAGAACATGGAGAAAACAGATTTTTGCACCAATTCAATCATAATCGCTCTAATATGAATCTTGTGATGCTTGTTGGTAGTGACCAAAATTTCAGTCAAGTTCCTTCCCACATGCTGTGTTTGTGCTTTCCTCATCAGTCCATTCTGAACAATGACGAGACAACCCACGTTCTGGAGAACTTGGAGGTTGACACGCCCTACGACGTGTCTGTGACCGCAATCTATCCCGACGAATCAGAGAGCGAGGATCTGCTGGGCACTGAGAGGACATGTAAGATGCTGACCCCAGTTGCTCTGTGATGATGTCTTTAGTTAACACTGTTTTGCTCAACAGAATCTCTGTTGGATCATGACCAAAGGAATAATGATCAACCTTTTGATTTTACCTCCTGGAAATATGCTGAGTTAAATGTTAAAAGGTATGCCCATTATACCTTTCTATTTTTGCCTCTATAGTGTCCAGGAATGCTCCTCCGAGAAGTAAGTATATTTGTGGTAAAGCAAGCGGATGCTTTTTCTTTTCGAGTGATGAAAGCATGTTTTGTGACTTCAACCAGTCATCAGCACTTTTGTTTCATTGGACAACCATCATTTCATCATCAAGCAAGGCCCTTAACCCATCCACCGCTCCAGTGACGCTGTGCTGCAGCTGACACAGCCAGTTTTATCACGTGTTTGTCTGTCCCTGTCTGTGTTTGTCCCATTGTCCTTTCCATCCATCCATCCATCCATCCATCCATGGCTTTTCCTGAATATCATCTTATTCAGTCAAATGTCAAATGAAATGGCTGACGATGGATCTCGACTGTGCATGCCCTGCAAAACAGGGATTTGAAAATCCTTGTTTTTGATGCCGATTCCATCATCCATCATATATTCATCCACTCATCCCTCTGTTCATTGCATTCATTCATGCATTTATCAGTTCATCCATGATCATCTTTCCATCAATCCATTGCTGTTGAAGAGTATCCATCCCTGCTTCAGAAAAGACTAAATCCCGAAAGAGGATTTTTCTTTTCTTTTTTTAAAGCCACAATCCTTGATGCAATCAGTGGTAGACCTGCTTTATTTTACCAAAATTTAAAGAAAGTACATTTTCTAAATATAAATTAACTGGTATTTAGATGACAAATGTGTCATTCAAGACTAGAGTACACATCTCAACACAAGCCAGCCAAGATATCAAGGACTGTGCCTTTAAAAGATATTTTAAGGATCTCCATGGAAGACGTGCACTCACTACTTATAACAATTATGCATATTGACATGGTTATAATTGTGATATGTGTGTGTGCGCGCACGTTTTTCCAGCACCCAATGCACCTCCCACGGACCTGGTTGTGTTCAACGAAACCATCACCAGCATGAACACCAGGTGGAATCCAGCTCCGGGCCGCGTCCAGAACTACAGGATCACATATGTCCCCACAGCTGGAGGCAAGACCCAGACTGTAAGTCTCATATCAGACAAACACACAATACCCACAACACATACAGTTTTTATTTACAAAGTGCTTTCATATCTCATGCAAGTAATCTCTAAACACCAAAATGCAGACTGGAGCTTTAAGGAAATAAGTACGGTTCTGATAAAAGTTGACCTCAATCCATACGGCAAATACAGCAGAGAGGGAACATAAAAACCGAAGAAGGGTTAATGATTTTTATGGAACAGAGACTGTAGACTGAGTTGAAACAGCAGCAGCACTAGACATTTAAAGATTATCTACTTACTCCTCACAATTCTTCTCCTTGTCTTCTTTACAACAACAACCAGAATAAACTGTCAATCACAGCTCCTTAAACTTTAAGTCACTGGATTAGTTTCTTCCTCCAGAAGAGTAAAACTCAAGCTAAAACTCTGCCATTGGTGATTCAGTACTGCAGTTTATTATAAGTCAAAATCTCTTAATCTGTTGTTTGGATGTAACAGCATTAAGACAATTATTTATCAATATTTCCTGACACTGCAGTCTCCCACTGGTCATTTTTGTCATTTTTGGCTGCCTTACTGGATGTGCAAAACTCTTGGATGACATTTGGATATTTGGTTTAAATCTGTCAGACATTTCTCAGCTCCCTTCAGAAGCTAGACTTAAAAGCGAGACTGAAGCATGCTAAATGGTGCAACCTCTTACACAGGACCGCAGACTGATGGCCACACTGATAAGCTGCGAAACAAACCCTTAAATCAGTTAAATGTTCCATCCATCTTTGGTGAAAGTATTTCTCTCTCACTGCTCGCTGTTTATTGGAAGTGAGGAGTTGCTTAAGAGAGATAAGCTTTAAATGTTGTAAAAAATTTCACATGACACATTGTCAGTGCTGATAATTTAACAGCTCTAAGGGGAGACAGTGAACAGATCCCTCAGAGATGAAACATTTATCTGCACTATGTTTTGAGGCTTCAAATGCAGTGTGAACTATTTGGCCATCTGCAAGTTGTGTGTGTGTGTACATGTAAAAAAGCAGCTTAGTTCACTGTTTTTCACCTATTTTAATAAGGCCCAGATGGCAACCAACATTGCCATACTTGAGAGGGCAGCTAAAGTTTTAAGCTAATTTTCTCTTCCTAGATGTCCTAGATGTCAGATGTTTTGTACCAAATTCAGCTTCAGCTCAGCTGGTGTTATGTAGGTCACTGGTTGACCACTAGTTTCCCTTTTAACACAAGACGGAATGTTTTCCTCTTTAGTACTTGATGAAATTTCATTGTGCTGATTGCCTTGGTCATATCACACTGAAAGGTCGATGGAAAACTGGAAACTAACAAGCCTAGCATCGGCCAAGTCGTCTTGGTTCACTTTCAGGATTTCAACAAGGATAGCCAGCCCAGGGAGTTTTGCGTTATTTCGTCTTGGACAGCAAGTCTGTTTTCGGAAATGTCTGACACATATTTTGCACGTGTGTACAAGAAAACTACTGCGGCGCCAAATGATAAAATGGTGCTGTGGAGACAGATCTGTACGGTAATCAAAGAAATCCACAGTGGCCTTAAAGCAAACCTAAAAGCACATGTGCATGTATTATCATACACATGCAAACACACTGTCCCAGCTTACTCAGAATTGGTGTGTCCCCAGTCCTAACAGCTTCAGCCAAAAGTAATGAAGTAAATTTATTGTCAGTCATGACCGATATGACAAGACATCCGACTGTTTCAGCCATCAGCGTAGAGATTTACCTTGGCGGGTGTGCTGTGTATTAACCATGTCCAAAAACACTCAAAACATTCCTCCTCTGAAATGTTGACAGTCTAGTATTTTTCACAGAGAATTCTTTCCATTGGGTTATCAATTTAAGGCACCCCTGGAGAGTTGTAAACTCTTTACGCCTTCATAGGATCAAATAAAATATCTTTTCCCTCAGTTTATATTAGTGTGGCTAAAGGTTTTTAAGAGCTTAGCAAGACATGTATTTTGTAGAAAAATGCTTTCCAAGAGAACGATTAGCCTAGCTTTTACTTTAAGATACTAAACTATTGTCTGAATAGCTGAATTCATCTTGTCTACATGCAATTTGATCGCACAGGGTTTACAAATATCATAGTAACAAGTTATCAGCTAACTAGCTAACATAACAAGCTAACATTTACTCTTTCCAAATTAGACCCAGGTCGGAGGGAAGAAAACTACTGTCCTGCTTCCCAAGCTGACCCCTGACACTGAATACTCCATCAGCGTGGTGGCAGTCTACGCCAGAGGAGTCAGCAAGGATCTGAACGGTCTCGGAAAGACCAGTAAGTTGACCTCCACTGTGGGTGCTCCTAACAGATGAGTGAGAACAGTGATGCTATGACAAATGTATTCATTTGTTATGGGTTAATGTAATACATTACCAAAATTGTTACCCTTGCTAGTTGGCACCAGAAATACTCAGTTTTTCTGATGACTGATTGATGTTTTATACCTTATTTTCTATGCGATTGCATTAACCCTTTGAAAATGCTGTTGTAATAATCAGGCAGCGTGCCCACAATATTGTTTTCAATACATGTTATTTGTTAACTTTTAGTCACTAACAAATGGGAAGTTTTAAATGGTTCTTATAACATGCACAATATGTTTGCAGACAACCTTACAGATTAAATTGTAAATATTGATTGTTTTCTGAGTGTTTCCTTAAACTTCTGTTTAAATGTCGGGGAAATTATATATTTGGAATATCCCACTGTTATGGTATATGTGCAGTTTTAACTGTATTGTACCTTCATTTTACCTCAGAGCCTTTGGGTGGTGTTAGGAACCTGCAGGTCACTGACCCCACTACCAGCACCCTGAATGTCCAGTGGGAGCCTGCTGAGGGCAATGTGCGTCAGTACAGGATCTTCTACGTCCCTGCAGCTGGAGGAGAGGAGGAGATGGTACGTTGGAAAATAGTTCTTGAGCATTAGAGCACGAAGTCCCTTTCTTCATAATCACAACTAGGCCTGAGCGCAACCTGATGTATGCCTTGTTACACTTCTATCCAGGTGCAGGTATCAGGCAGCAACTTCAACACTGTGCTGAAGAACCTGCAGTCTGATACTGTCTACACTGTATCTGTGGTGCCCGTCTACTCTGTTGGAGAGGGGCAACGCATGTCTGAGAATGGCAAAACATGTAAGCACTGCATGCATGTTATCATTGGTGTAGACGATTGATGCAGGGATGTTTAGAAGCAGTGGTGACATCTTTGGAAAACAGCTTTCAGCGTTTAGAATAACCCATACAGACTGAGGAGAGACCTCTGAGAATGACACGGCTGTGGGATTTTTTTCCGTGGTCAGGAATCCATTCATGTCCATCCAGAATGAACTTACTGGCCTCAGTTGCTGGCTTGCTATAACTGTATGTCAGGAACCTTCAGTAAAGCAGCCAGTGATAATTCATGTGTTTCATCATCCAAATCTTTTCGAAAACCCGTGAGCCAAGCCAAAACCGATCACATGCCATTTGATGCTCAAGAGGCGAGTTAATGCACCCGTAATTCACACCTCACATGTAAAAATGCAACATGAAACATGACAGTATTAAGCTCAGTCAGCTTAGTTCGAACTCCGTCAAAGAACAGAGACTTTCCAGCTTCTCCCACAACTTTAAACCACCGATCTCTGCTCTCAGTGAGTCAGCATTTTGCGGGGTGATTGCGTAGGAAGGAATTCCTCCGGCCTGGCAACATTATAATGGTGTCTCCTCTCTCTTTACCGTAATATTGTCCATTTATAGGTTGGAATGAAGGATAGTGGTCAGGATAATGGTGGGGCTGGGGAGTGGGGGAGGGGATGTATTGAGTAATTGGCTCCCTCTTTGGGAAAAAGAAACAGAAGTGGGGTTGGAAATGAATAGAGAGCATTATATGTTTTATGGCTCTCAACTCATTTGGCTAAGGTCGTGCTCTATGCCTGCTACTGTTACCCCCATTTTCCCCTCTGTAACCTTGTCCCTTCATGTTCTGTGGCTTTTTCTTAGACATGTTAACCAAACTCTGATACAGTATGTACAGTATATCAGTACCTCAAAGAAATCCCCCCCCTGTTTAGCTTCTGATCTCACTATTTGAGCAAAGTACGCTCAACACTGACTGTTAATTGTGCCTTAAAATTCAAAGCAGCTTTCTAGGCAACAGGCTTTGGTCTGCAAGACTTTTAAAGTACGGAAGCTCGCTCACTGTGCTTTGCCCACTGTGTTTTTCCCCTGCATTTATGGGGTTTTAATGGGGAGCCGCACAAAGCCTCGAAACATCTGCTTTGGTTTTTTAGAAGGCAAGCTTCAGACAAGGCTGCTCATACACCTTGTATATCCTTTTCATTAACCTTTAGGGCACTGACAGGAAGTGTCCTGTTGACAGCACAATTGTTAAGTAATGTCTTTAAACTGGTCTGTGTTGGTTGCCTGGCAGCATCGTTTCCATTTATTGAAATGTTCTCATCAGTCTTTGGACTGTTCCGGCTGTCAACAAAACAAGTCTGCGCTGTTTTATGTTAAATGAGATGAGGGGGAATGACAGTACCACCAGTTAGGAAATTCACAAAGGTTTAAACTGCAATAGAACAATAAAATAGTAGGACTACACTACCTGTATTGTGGTTATTGTTCTTCTGTAATTAATGGTTTTATCCTCATTTACTGACCTCTATATGATAACCTGACCTAAACAATCTATTATTTTGTGTCATCTGCCTTATCTCTCCATCCATCCTCCCTATCTGTACACACCACTTGATTTCCTTGCCTTTCTCCTCATCCTGTCATCACTTTTTCCTTTGTCAAACCTTCCTCTCATCACTCTTTGTTACCTTTCACTTCCTTATCTCCGTTTCTTCCTCCTACCATCCGACTTTTCTGGCTCTGCAGTGGAGCGTAGCCCTGTCAGGAACATCCAGGTCTTCAACCCCACCACCAACACTTTGAATGTTCGCTGGGAGGCTGCCACAGGCCCAGTCCAGCAATACCGGGTGGTCTATGCTCCTGTGACTGGCGCCAGGCCCTCTGAGTCGGTGAGTTTCCATCCACTGTGTGGGAGGAAGGGTGGTATAGCACATATACTTTACATTGACAGAAAAAACATTTACATAGGTGCACAATGTTACAGATAACTAAAAATACTTTTTTTATTGTTTTATCTCAGTAACCATCTCATTGGTAATGCCTTTAAAATCACACTGTACACACAAAAATGCTGAGGGTTAAGAAAGAGAAGAAATCCAGCATGGGTGGAGGTGTGCGCACATGTGCCCAAGCAGCCACCAATTAAACCTTTTGAGCAGCATTTACAGTATACCATATGTCATCAGGAATTAACAGGCTCATCCTTAACTTTTAAAAGAAAACATCGGTCTGTTCACCAAATGGTCCATGTGAGTGTGTTTGTACTGAGGCATGTGTGCAGTTATTTCCAGCTGAATTCTCTTCTATTACTTGGGATTTATATCTACAGTAGATTTCAACCACAACTTGGTTCATTAAAGCAGAAATTCTTAAACTGTAACTCCTGTTCTCTACACGATATGTGGCATGTGGCACCAGTGTGCCCACATCTTCACGTGTAAAGGATTACTGGGTTGCTTAAAGAATCCACAAGCACCTTTTGAAGTGTGACTAGACATCGTTGTACCATAAGCTGTCTCCAGCATCTGCCAGAAAGATTGCACCATTAAAAACAGTTCCTTCAGTGGTACTCCAATAACATGGCCTTTGAAGAGCGAGGCATATTCCAGTTAATTGATAGAGAGGTGCACTCTGCCTTCATCCCCGTCTGTTAGCACATTCGTGGCAGGCTCAGGCCTTTTCCGTGGCCAGGTCCAATGATGTGCGTCAGCGGCAATGTGGTCTTTTTCAGCCAGCACCATCAAATTTAACACCAGCTGGAGATTTGTAGCACGATTTACCAGCTTTAGCAATGTCGCCTGTGATATTTTTTTTATTCTGAGACTCTCAAGCACCCCAGTAAATCTTCGAGTGGGAGAGATGGGGGCAGACAGCTAGTGACGCAATCGAAATAGAACAAAAGTGAACAATGGGACATTGTTGTTGTGTTTAACAAGTGACACGAAGACATAGTAAGCAGTTTTACCAACCCCTTTGCTGGTCTAACAGTCACATAAGGTTATTTCTTACACACAACCCCACACTGTTATACCTCCCCCTTCTTCACTCAGAGGTTATCACCTGGTCAAACCATAGCCCCTATGTAATCAGATGTCCTTGCTGGGTTAAACAGCGGTGCTGGCTGTCAAACATCAAAGCGTTATTTGGCTCTTCCTTTCACTTAGTGCTGACAGCAAGGGGCTGTTGAGTGAAAGGAGCTGTTAGAGGGAGTGTACAAGACAAGCAGCTGTCAGAGCAGAGGAAAGGTCTATGTTTGTGTATGCATTGGGCAAGGGGATCTGTATCATGTCTGTGCATCCCTACACTGTTTTTTCTTTCTTTGGAAAATAAACACATTTAATATAATCTTTGACTGATCAGTTTAGGACCTAAGTCTGTTGCTGTTGCAACACATGTTGCTCTGAATCTTTTCTGTTGACATCTGACATATTTTGGTGTGTCTCTATGCAGGTTCTGGTACCAGGAGCCACCACCACGGCCTTGCTGCAGCAGCTGCTCCCAAACACTGATTACAATGTTGGAGTGGTTGCCCTGTATAGCGACGGCGAAGGACCAGCCATCAGTGACGCCGGAAAGACATGTAAGGAGTGTAAAAGAATCCGCTTTTCAGTAATTAACAATTAGCAGAAACGTAAAACTGCATAGACATAGAGATATTGGGAACGTACAGCACAAACTAACACTCTTTTCCTCATGTTTCCTTGCTCAGTGCCCCGTAGTGGCCCGAGAAACATGCGTGTGTATGACCCCACCACCAGTACTCTGTCTGTGAGCTGGGAACATGCGGAAGGTCCCGTCATGCAGTACCGCATCACCTATGCCCAGACCACAGGAGACCCCATCGAGGAATATGTAAGCACACATAATTCCACTGTTGCTGTTATTTAACATTTTTTATACACTCTTTTTAGAGTGACAATTAAGAGATAATCAAACTCTCATTTATCTGAGTTATAAATACACATTTTCCCCTGAAAATATGCTCTTGATTTGTTCTTTTATTAACCCTGATTCTTCATGTGGCATGTCTCATGTTTCATAGACTACAGTACCAGGGAACATAAACAATGTGGTCCTGCAAAACCTGGATCCAGACACTCCTTATAATATCAAAGTGACTGCCATCTATCCTGATGGACCAGGAGGAGAGCTGGAAGGACCCGGACGCACAGGTATGAACTATCTGTGTCGCTTTGAACTGATGCAGAGATCGTTTAAGGACATGAACTGAGCATATTGACCGACACGTATTAAGGCTATCGTGCAGTACAGCACACACACACACACACACGATGTCTGGTGTGTGTGGAATCCACCGACGACGATCTGAATAGAATGATCATTGATAAAAGTAGAATAAGTGGAATTCTTGACTTTTTACGGGGGCCAAGAGCACCAACAACCTTTGCCAGAGAATTATGAACTGGCTGTTCTCCAGTGAGGGAGCTCTCATGCTTGCAGGCTGGCCCTTGTCTTGCATAATTTTCAAACAAAAGAAACCCTATTACATATCGTAATTCCAATCCTCTCCTTGAGGCAGCTGAATTTTCTTTTCAAATTTCTCTGATGTGGCTGAATTAATTATCCTCTCAATGATGCGTTGATGTTTTCCTCATAATTCAGAAGCCATAATGATCCATAATACAGCAATTACCCTGCTGACAGGTCACCCGAAATAAATACACCAAAATATTCCATGTAATTGCAATGAGCTGAAGCCTGTGTTGACAGCTGTGCTTTCTTGTTTCCAACAGTGGGTATGCTTGGCCCCAGGAACCTCCGTGTTTCTGATGAGTGGTACACCCGCTTCAGGGTGTCCTGGGACCCCGCCCCCTCCAGGGTTAACGGATACAAGCTCATCTACCAGCCTGAGGGTATGGATGTTGTTATGAAGATTAAACAATCTGATTCAAAAGTATACTTCATCTATTAACATTCATAAAATCTCATTTCAGGGTCTGATGAGCCCACGGAGGTGCTCGTTGGAGACGTGACCTCCCACCAACTGCATAACCTGAAACCTGGAACCACCTACGACCTGCAGGTGCTGGCACTGTACAACACAGGCGTCAGTGCACCTCTGGACGGACAAGGCACCACACGTGAGTCAATGATGCAGTTATTTATGGTTTGACAGGTTTAAGTGCACATAAATATGATGAATGTGTCTAGTCTAGTGTCTAGTGTTGACTGCCAAGCCACAGTTGTAAAAGAAGAGAAATAAAACTATGAAAAATAATTCTTCCCTTTAGTGTACCTGAATGTGACGGACCTGAACACCTACAATGTTGGCTACGACTCCTTCTGCATCCGATGGGCCCCTCACAGAGCAGCCACCTCCTACAGACTCAAAGTCAATCCTTTTGACAGTAAGTGCTTCACCCAGTTGCACACCATAAAGACCGAGTTGAATTAGACATTGAATTTGTTTGGTAACTGCAACCTTAGTCGGTCTAATCTGGATTCTCTTCTGCTCCAGCCTCCAAGAGTGGCGCTCAGGAGATTACTGTCAGAGGCTCGGAGAGTAATTACTGCTTCGATGGCTTGACCCCTGACACTCTCTACAACGCCACAGTGTTTGCCCAAACCCCCAACCTGGAGGGACCTGGAGTCAGCGTGAAGGAGAGGACATGTACGATAACATCCTATATGCCTGTTTAATGCTATTTTATGACAGGACAGTGATCCCACACATCAGTAAACACTACTAGAACCTTTCAATTTCTTTTGCGTTACAAGAATATGTCCGTCCACTATATATACACTCTCAATACTTTCTGTTGTGTCTTGCAGTGGTCAAACCCACCGAAGTGCCAACTGAGCCTCCCACCCCTCCTGCTCCAGCAACAGTCCCCCCTGCATTGGATGGTGAGGAGAGCTTTGACATTCTTGTGCTAAAAGAGTCATTCTTAAATGCTTTACATTAACATCTTGTTCCTGCACTACAGTGTGCAAAGGTGCCAAAGCAGACCTGGTCTTCCTCATCGATGGTTCCTGGAGTATTGGAGATGAGAGCTTCAGCAAGGTCATCCAGTTTGTCAGGAGCATGACCGGAGCCTTTGAAGTCATCAGCCCTAAGGGCATGCAGGTAAGCATAAACCTTTCTCAACCCTAAGAAATGTTTTGAACAACTGGTTTGCTGTCTACATGTGTTTGATTATATATTATTTGTTCTCTTTGAACAGGTTTCATTCGTGCAGTTCAGTGATGACGCCAAGACTGAGTTCAAGCTGAACACCTATCACGACAAGGGCATAGTGATTTCAGCTTTGCAGACTGTGCGCTACAGAGGAGGCAACACTAAGACAGGTACAGCGCAGAAAAAAGCGAAGTGGCATCTTAACAAATTGTTCTAAAGAAGATGAATTGTTCAGATCTGATGTTCTCTGTCTTCTCCCCTTCATGCAGGCGTTGCTTTGAAGCACGTCTATGAGAAGGTCTTCACCTCAGACAGTGGCATGAGGAGGAACGTGCCAAAGGTGCTGGTGGTGGTCACTGATGGACGCTCCCAGGACGACGTGAAGAAGAGCGCAGAGAAACTGCAGCATTCCGGTATGTGTGGCATTATTAATCATTCCCGGGTGCGTTTTGGTGTGTGTTTTATGTACAATGCATACTGTATGTCACAGATCTGTTTCGATTCATCCAAATTTCATGATAGCTTCCATACTCCGATTTGCTTCATCGAAGTATGGAAGCCAAAGTGTACGGCTGATTTAATAAATCCCTTCAGCGATCAAACTGCTTGTGGTTACTGGAAGCTTAACAATGGTCTTTGTTTTTTGTGTGTGTGTGTGTGTTTTGCCCCCACAGGCTACAGTGTGTTTGTCGTTGGAGTGGCTGACGTTGACATGACAGAGCTGAGACTTATCGGCAGCAAGCCCAGCGAGAGACATGTGTTTGTGGTAGACGACTATGACGCTTTCGCCAAGATCCAGGACAACCTTATCACCTTCATCTGTGAAACGGCCACTTCCAGTACGACATTAATATATAATTAAAATGCCATCTGAGTTTAGTTTCTGCATTGCGAAAGGAAATCTTTGACTTTAATTGTGTAATTACTATTGTGGTTGATTAGTGCACCTGCAGAAGTAAGCCGCACATTTAACTGATCTACTGGCATAAAATCTATAAACAGACATGAATCACTTTCTTTAAGCCTCAGTCTGTGTTTCCAGCTCTCTAAATCTTTGTGTTCTGTTTCAGCTTGTCCTCTGATCTACATCAACGGGTTCACAACACCAGGTAAGCATCACCAAACATCATACCCATTGACTAATATCCCACTGAGGATGTTGGCTTTACCAAAATGCTATTATGCTCTGCTATAAGACGTTTTTGCTATTTCTATTTCCTTGCACTCAACATGGCTCCTGTTTCCATTCCTTCCCAGGCTTCAGGATGCTGGAGGCTTTCAACATCACCGACCGGACCTTTGCTGGAATGAACGGCGTGTCCATGGAGCCAGGCTCCTTCAACAGCTACATCGCCTACAGGCTGCACAAGGATTCCTTCCTAAATCAGCCCACCAAGTAAGGACACAGTCTAATTAGTACTTGTGTGAGTGTGAGTCTCAATATGTGCATATTCCCAGCCTACTGGCCTTTACCGTCTGTGCACTATAATCCTGCCCAGCCCATAGTCATTAATCATAATGATGTTCAGTAGCCTCTGTACTCACAGGAGTTTCCCTGGTGTCCTCTGGCAACACACCTACAGCCTCATTTGTTGTTGCAGCTTGTGGATTATGAGGTGCTAAATAGAAAACTTATTTACAAAGTTCCTGGACCAGGCCCTCCTCCCACCTATGTCGTACTGGGAAACAACAATCACCCCGGGGTCAACAGCTTTGTCTCTTTATTGGGCCTTGTTTAAGTGGTGTTAGGGAAATTGCAGAGCAATGCTGGAGTATCCAAACCTCTTCAGCATACTTTGTTAATATGTTTATAATGACGCATAGTTTGTGTGCGTGGGCGCAGCCATTGAGTTAATGTGCACAAATGGAAACACTTTGAACTTGAGCAAAAGAGAGGGGACAGAAAATACTTTCAATATGTGGGCAATTTCTGCAAGGCCAAAGGGAGAACTGGCAATCATTAACAGGTTCTGCAGCCTATGCGATAGTCTGACTGCTGGTGTAATGAACGCACAGGTCTGACTCATCAATATCTCACTAACAGGGAGATCCATCCAGACGGTCTTCCCCCATCCTACACCATCATCCTGCTCTTCCGCCTGCTACCCGACACGCCATCCGAACCTTTTGATATCTGGCAGATTGCCGACAAAAACAACAACCCCGAGGTCGGGGTCACCGTCAACCGTAAGCCTCTCATCCTGTTTTAGCCCTCAGCTGGAGGGGGAAGCTGCTGTATCTGACCCAACATATACACAGCTGTACACTCATAATTAACAACTTAAGCTGCTTTCTTACTTTCTTAGCGAAACTACAGACAGCCAGAACTAATTGATCATTGTCAGACATGGTAGGTCATTGGAACCATATTGAAATAAGTTGCTTTTTTATTCTCTCATAGAAAGAAAGCCTTCATTTTTAAATAAGTAACTTTTACAAATGTGTGCGAACACACTTGCATGCAAATAATTATGATCATGGACCTAATCCATCCTAGGTTTTTCTCTGTCCCTCTTGTTCCCTGACAACCATGTGTTCTCTATAGTCCTGTCTGTGCTTTGCGTGCCACCACATCGTAACACACTGTCAGGGATTCATCAGAGGCCCTTCTCTTTTCAGCTTCCAGCAAGACAATCACGTTCTACAACAAGGACACCCGAGGAGAGATCCAGAGAGCCACGTTTAACGAGGAGAAAGTGAGGCGGGTTTTCCATGGCAGCTTCCACAAGGTAAACACAATGCATGATACTTATACTCTGTGCACCACATAGTGATATTATTATTATTGTTGTATGCAGAATATTGTTTTCATTCTCTTCACCCCCTCTCACATGTATTGTTTTAAAAGATGTCATATGTTTCTAGGAGACATTTATGCTTCGCTTGAGTTGGCTGAATCGCCTTACAGCCAATGTCACATTACCTGCTATCAATCTTAGAGTGCTGGTCTGCTGTCAAAGTGGCCTTTAGGCCTTTTTTTATGATTTGACATTAAGTTTCGTTTTTATAGACCATGGGCAGTTAATATGATAAATGGGTCGTGGAGGCTATAAATATGTTTAAAGAGAGGTTGGAGGGAAACTCTGATACCTCAGTGTGGCAGCGTAATGTGAAAACTGTTACAGTTTACCATGGAGGTCTGACCACATCAAGACTGGAGAATATCCTGGTAGTTGTTAAGTGAATTCCAAACCAGTCTGCTCCTAACTGCAGGACCAGTCAGGCGGCTGGATCGATTTTTATTTGGGTTTGGTTGAGTTGGGTTTGAAAATGACTGAAGGCATGTCAAAACTACATCATAAAGGATGCATTTTTTTAATTAAGTAAGCAGTTTTTTTTTTTCTTAAAGGAGTTCTCAGGCAATTTAGTATTTCAGTTGTGAGGCACAACTGAAGCCAAGACATCAGACTTTTAGTACCTAGAATGGGTCAGTCTCCAAAAGTGATGGATCCTACATTTCCCATAATGCAACGCAATAGCATCTTTTGTCAGACTTCACTGGCCTGGTCAAAGCCTGTGTCACACAGCAGTTTATCATAGAAACTTTATGTTAAATTTAAAGTCTCAAGCTCCTTAATAATGTTCTTTGACTTGACAAAACTGCCGTTGTTGTTTTCAAATGAACAGTTTCTTCTCTCTCTGGTCATCACTCATCACATCTAAACCATTAAGGCAGCTGCTGTCTCTAGATGCCAAAAGCTCCTCATAGGAGTCTGATTAGTTCAACGCCTGTGGATTTAGCCACAAGCACATGGCTTGAAGCCTGGCAAGATGGATTTGTGAGATTACATGATCAATTGATCTCGCAAATCCAGCTGCCTCATTACGTAATAACATTGCTTGATTGCCCCTTAAAACCTTTTGCCCAAGCTCCAGTAACATAAGGTACAGTACATGGCTGTATGATGGTTTAAAGATCCTCTCCACACATGTATTAAGGCGTACAAAAATCAGATTCAATTCCTTAAAATGGACCAAGATTGGCTTCCAGACTATCTGTGAAGTCACAAAACACGCTCGTAGGTCTGCGTCTTAGAATCAGATTTAAATGAGCAGAAAATGAACGCTTTCAGCAAAGAAATTTAAAAACAGCCTTCTAGTGTTAAACTCTGCACATCATTCTACACAGTGAAGCTTAAACATTCAGCTGTAGGAACAAGAAGAAAAACACATTTTTGATTGGAGGGGGACTTTAAGGACACTCAGTAGTTGTGTAAGCAAGAATACACATTATTGGTGGAAAAATTGCAAGTTTTGCAAGCAATGCATTAAAAGTTTGAGTCCAGATGTTTCTAACTCATACATTTCGCTGACTGTGAAACTGATCCGTGCCATTATCCACCCTGTCTTTCATGCAAAAAATTAATATTGAGCTCCCTGAGGGGCGTGCTTATTGGAAGGTTGATTAACATCAAATACTCTTCAAACAGTCTTTCAAAACCTCTCTCATCTAACTTGAAATAACCACCCACAGTGGTATTATTGTTTTGCAAACTCTTTTTCTCTCTGCAGTGGTTTAACCACCACATTAGGCCCACATGCCAAGCTTACAACTGTGAGGAACAGCAATTGTGTTGTATGGATTCTCTTGGGGCCACAGCAAGGGAGGTAAAAAGAGACATCAGCTGCCTTTGCGTCCAACTCAAAGCAGCAGTGGAGATAAAACATACTCTTTTATGTTCCATCACAGTAGGGTGTAGAGACTAGAACAATGAGGGACAGTATATTTTTCATACTGAACTGGAATGACTTAAGATGGGAGATTCATCACTGGAGAAAAAAACGACTGGTTCCAATGTACTTAAAGTCACGTCCAATTGCATTTGAGTGGTAGACAGAGTGCCCCTTATTTAGAACAGAGGTTTTTTCCCCTCGTTCTAAGGTAATCAAAATGAAAGACCCTTTTTAATGTACCAGCGTCTTATCCGACATCAAAGATCGCCCACTTCCTGATATTACAGCTTTACAGTTTTCATCAGTACAGTTAGGGACTGATGAGAGCGATATATTGGCTCCCAGATCAGAACGTTTTGCAAATGGCTTTTCAGTTTGACCATTTAGCATCTACACGACTAATTGTATGGTAACTGCATGAATGAATAGGACCCTGGAAAATGTTGGGTCAGGACTGGATGCGAATGACATCACTCCTGGCCTAGTTGGACAGCGGTCTGAACTGCGTGTGTGTGTGTTCTCTGCGTCCGTGGCCGCAGTGGAGACTGTAGTCTGACTGTACATTAAGTAGCCGGTTTGTGGTGCAGTGGCTGTCGTTCCATGAGCTGGTGAATCTGCAGCGGTCTACCTAGCTGCTTATTTGCTGGTCTGCTGAGTAAGTGCCACTGACGACTGCTGCGGTGGTGTGTGTTTACATGTTGTCAGTGGTTTCCCAACACTTTGTCTGCAACTTTTACGGTGTGACCTCAGTGTGTGTGAGTCCGTGCTGAAAGTGACCATGAGGGTTGTTGCAAATGGCAGTCCGTGTGTGGAGATAAACAAAGCGGAACCCAATAAAATCACAGGTTTTTTCTTAACAAAATTGAAATATTCACATTTAAGAAGCTGGAACAAGTGAAGGAATCTTTTTTTTGCTACAACCCTCATCTCTTAATTTGTACAATGTTTTTAAGTTGTTAATTTCATTGAGAATTTCCATCAGAAGCATCACAAAGCTACGTCTACCCAACCAATGTGTGAAATGCAAGTTGCGTGCCACAGTACTGGGTCAGAGCTTTGGCTTTTCTCCTCAGGCTAGTCAATAAAGAGTTACCCAGGCTGGAGAGGTCATGGTCTACCACTAGTTGAACATGTGGGAAAGCTCTCAGAGATGACTTAAGCAGATGCTAGCCACTCACTAGCCCACCAGGGAATCCCCCTTCACACACTCGAAGGGTGGGAGTCCGCAGGGGGAACTTTCCCGCTAACTTAAGTGAAGAAGACATTTTCCATGAGTCGTCATGACTTGAGCGTGTAAGTTGTGCAGTCATTGAAGAGTGCACTGCAAAGACACAAAGCTCAGTGTTTTATGAGAAGCCTTGAATCCAGTACTTCAAACTTTCCTTTCAGGGACTTTGTTGGGAGGGCTGTGCCAAAATATGCATGCGCTAATTAAGACAGAGAGGAAGGTTTATGCCAAGTTGTCCACTGACTGCACTCATTTCTGACAACTTTCTTTAAGAAATGAGGTATCGTCTTTCTGCTACCTGGACAAGAAGCCTTGTTCCCTAAAAACCACACTAGAAATACAGGAGATTAAGTATTAAATTCTCTTCCCAAAGAAATCACAGTGCCTTGTCTGTTCTGGGAGCTTCCCAGCTACACTTATCGTAATCAGTCAAAGCACTGTTTGCATTGAATAAAACACCAATCCAATGGAGATCTATACTGATTATGTATTTCCCTTTACTCTCAATAAAAGTAAACTTGGATGCATTTCCATCGAGAAGACTCACCTGCTTATTAGTGCGTGAGTAAGATCAATAGCAGGATTATGAAAACAAAGAACATACGGGACAGAGCCAAGAACAATAAAATCTAATCTGATAGAAATCATGGAAGTTTGTCAAGAGCATTGAGGCGGTGACGGTGTCAGCTTGAAATCGTACCATATGCACCAGTGTTGACGCAGGGGAACACAGTAAAACCCTCTGTGTTAACAATTGATTAACGAAAAGTATTCTTCTGTCAACACTTCGCTGCAGAACGGCCAGATCACTTAGCAGCAAATACCATCCACTGAGGCAGCAGAAAGCAACTTTTTCTGAGGCTTAACTTTCCAGTTACAACAGTGTTTTTATTATGTTTACTTACTGGTCAGTGAGGTAATATATACATGCTCATTATTTGCCATCCCAGTATATCATCCAAAGCTGTTTTGGTAAGCCCTCAGGAGCATCATGGTGTAATATACCCATGGCAGGATCCTGGGATAAACGACACCCCTCTCTCTTTGCGGTCCACCAGATAGTTTGTTCTGTTGCCAAGGAAGTCAACTGTAATTTTGTGATTGGTCGCCAAGAACCATGGGCCTGGTCTGTGGTTGGTACGGCTTTGTAGAGAGAAATGGTAGCTCGCTTTTCCTGACAGAAAGAAGGCTTGTCTGACTGTCGAGCAAGGGAAAATTTGCAACTGAGAGGGGAAAGTATGGAAAGTGTAGGAGTTTTGATGGCACGCCGCAAATGATATTGGTTCAAGATGTGGAGTGGGGTTCTCTGGACAGGAAACTTCAAAATCTGGCACTTTGTCATTCTGTGTTGTTATACAATCACTGACTACAGCATTAAAGCTGCATGGGAATGCCAGGCGTTGTGTATTTTCTTTTTGTATGATCCATCCATCTATAGAGACATCGAACAGCTGCCACATGCCAACCACTCTGGGGTAATATCAGAATCTATAATTAACATCTTCAGCAAAGACTGAACAATTTCCTGAATCTAGCAATTATATGAAATACCATATCAGCTCATCTACACACTTCAGACAATACACTTTAAGACGGTTCACTGAGGTTGTTCCCAGCTTTATGTTTGCACTTAAAGAATTTCCCTTCTCATTAAAAGGGCGATCATGCCACTTCCAAACAGAAACGAATGCCAAACCAAGTTTTTATAAGCTCCAGTGCTCTTAGTAGTCTCAGCCAAGTAATTGTGTTGCAACCGAGCTGGCAGCTGTGAAGTATTGAGAAGACAAGAATGTTCTGTTTAATTGTGCCCTCTGCCCATCCCCTGCAGCTCCACATCACCATCTCTCCAGAAAAAGTCAAGCTCAACGTGGACTGCCAAGAGGTCGCAGAGAAGCCCATCAAGGAGGCCAACAACATCACACTGGATGGCCACGAAGTTCTTGGCAAGATGGTCAAGTCTGGAGGCGGAAGGAGGCAGTCTGCAACAGTGAGTGAAAAAAAAAAAGCTTTTGCGTTTAAAAAAAAAATAATTTGGAGGAGATCTCACCATTTTCCAATAAATCAATATCCAAAACCTCTTGTGTATAAATGCACAATTAAGTTTTAAGTGCTCCCAGCAACTGCTGGAGGGATGAAAGCCTGCAGCTTTGTATTTCTCTGAGGCACTCATTGTTGTCTGTTTTCAACAGTGTTCATTTTCATCGCAAATTAATTTTGTTACACCCCATCATCTTTTTTTCCCCTTCTTCTGTTGTGTAGTTCCAGCTCCAGATGTTCGATATTATCTGCAGCTTGAGTTGGATCAGCAGAGACAGATGCTGCGACCTGCCCTCCACAGTAAGAACAAGTGTCATTTTAAAAAACATTTTATAACAAAGTCAAGACAGAAGGCCTTCTATAGGTGCAAAAGAGGTATATTTTAGCAGTTTTATTATATTTGTTTGTATGTACATGTCCGATTAAATGCATTTGTTGTTGAATCAGATCATTCATCTTGAAATTTGTTGGTACTTCTTGACGGAACCATTTCCATGGGGCTTTATGGTATATACTCTAAGAATGTATAGTTCTCATGTATGCTGGTATGTAGTTATTAGGTTGATAACCAGATTGCAGTGTAAAAGAAAGTGCCTGTGCTGAGCTGTATAGAACCTTGTATCCTGTGTAATTTAGCTAATCGCACTGTTGCCAGTATGATCGTCCACTTACATGAAAACAAGTGCTCCTTCAGATCGCGGAGCAGGCAGTAAATCTCTTTTATTTTGATACAGTTTAACTACCGGATGCATGCACATTTATCCAATTATGAGTAATTCATCTATAATTTGCATCTAATATAAATACATCAAGTCAATGACTGCAGTGCATGTAACTCATTTTGTCAGAGACTCCTTCCCAAATATGTCGCTGAGCATCTGCTCTTAAAGCGCCACACCAACTCTCTCTGATTTTAGTCAAAGTTCAGCATCTTGCAGGGTGTATAAACTGTCAGTCCTGCTTAAACTCTCCCTATATATACTCTATAACGCTTTGCCAGGATACTGTCACAAAATGACATCAAGGATTTTATTTTTTTTACCCCTCGCATTCTGTGCCAAGACATGGTCTCAATTATCAGTGGGTGGGTGTGAAATGGACTAAAGGGAATTCTTATACAAAGTGTTTATTTCTCTTTTCTAATCTCTATTTCTTCTGAATTCCTCTCCAGAGAGATGAGGCCAAGTGTCCGTCCCTTCCCCATTCTTGCACATGCACACAGGACAGCATCGGCCCTCAGGGACCTCCCGGACCTTCGGTAAAGACACCATCAATCCTTTTAACGGATAAAATATTTTTCTCAGAAGTCAAACATGTTGTGATGATGATGACAAAGCCATGCTTTTAATGACTGTACGGCTATAATGAGCCGCTTTGCATTTGCCTGCTATACAGTTTGAACTTAAGTCAATGGAGGATGTCCTTCACATCAGGAGCAGTATTTTCTTTTCCTTCAGAAAGAGCAGTTGAGGATGAGACCAGTGGCACGCAATGAAATGTGGGCTTGGGGAGAAGTGTCAAAAGATAAATGCCTGTCGGAAAAACAGCAGTAAAGAGGTCTTGAGCAGAAGTCTGGAATATGTGTGTTTGGTAACCTCACTAAGCCCCGGTGAGGATTTCGTAGGGCTTGGGGTTTTAGGACTTTTGGAATCTGCTCCTGTTGTTACACTCACTCTGCGTTTCTGGCTCCTTGCTTTTCCAGGGAGGCCCAGGCTCTAAGGGACCACGAGGAGATAGAGGAGAAAATGGCAACCCTGTGAGTAACACCTTACATCACTTTGAGCACAATGAATTTGTAGCTGTATTAACTGTAACTTTAGTATTAGGTAAAGTATCAGTAAATTGAACCGTTCATAGTGAATGAAGCTCAATAATGCTAAATCCACACATGATAATCTCACTGCCATTGTGCTCCTGAAGCTGCTCCGCTACAGCCTTACATTAGCTTGCACCATCAGACAAAGCAAATTGCACACATCTGAAATCAGTTACTGACTGTATATTTTTCCTCAGCTTGATTTAAAGCAGGCCTGTGTCAAGTTCCCTTTACACTGTTAATGTTCATTGTGTGTCTCTGTCTCTCTAAGTCTTTTGTGTGAGTATGGCTATGAAACATCTTTATTTTTTGTCTGGGTGATGCTGTAGGGTCCAATGGGTCCACGCGGTGATTCAGGACTCCCAGGCTCAATGGGACCACCGGGTCCACAGGGCCCTAACGGACTGTCTCTACCCGGAGAGCCTGTGAGTTAATCCTACGCTACAAAAGTCTAAAGTATCAGTAGTAGATGGGGTTTAATGTATAAGACAGACGCTATCACTTATGATTATAGTGCTCGTGTTGATATGAATGTGCAGTTTATGTGCAAATTGCTGCAGATACACCGGCGATTAGGATTTACAGTGAAAGTCAAAACATTTAAAACTCCCCGCTTCCTCACGCCAGGCAGCTCGACAGATTCTTTATTTTTCTTACCTGCAGATGTTCTTATCAAAACATGGAATCAATCACAATTACGGACAAAAAAGGATTAAACAAACCCCTTTTCTTCCTCCTCCTCTTCTGTATTCAGGGTCGCCCAGGACCAAAGGGAGATCGTGGAGACCCGGGCCTGACTGGATTGCAAGTGAGCACTCCCCTCTCATTTTGTGGTTTATGAACAGGAAGCGGGAGACTATCCATGGAGAGCGCCGCTGCTACTGGATTCAGTCCACATGGCGAGATAGAAACCACACTCAGAGTGGGAGGTTTACCATGCCATCCTCAGGGAGACCCACACTCTCGAATGCGCATGTTGATTGACAAACAGTAGAAGGCCAGTGATGCAGTTAAATTATAATGGAGCGCAGACTCGTGTTACCAAAGAGGAAATAGGGAATGGAACATGTTCCCTCCCTAGACTTGTAATTGAAGATGATCATGACATTTAGTCCCACTGAAGCTAGAGCATCTTTGACTTATAGTAGATGTCTTTCTGGGGACTTATTGGAAAACCTGACTTTCCATACAGTAACATTAGTAGTTAGGGTTAGAGTCAGATTATTCATATCGCTGCTTTGTCAAGTCAGCAGCAGATTTGAGTTCAGCCTAAACCCACTTCACATTACAGGGGGACTTTTTGGGCATTTTTGAGTGGGCTGATATTACATAGCCACCTCTTGGCCAAGCAACCGTTCATTCATCCAGCTGAGGTCATTCAGCCAACTCCCACCATTCAACCGGAGAGGAACATCACCACTGGTTATTCTAGCCTCTGAATAAGTGAATGCAGACATGGGAGAAAGTCCTATTCTCTGATCTTCAGAGCGTATTGGCAACATTGTCTCGTTGTTTTTACACAATAACGCTTATTGTAACAGCACTGTCTATGCAGATGTCTAGTAGACATCATGTGTCAACACACAGAGGGAAATTGTTCCAAATTTTAGTAATGAGATGATATATTATCTTTGGCGAAATAACTGGGAAACTTTTTTTTTCTTTCTGTAGTTCAACAGAGTCTTTAGGGAGCTGTATAAATGTGTTGTTCCTGTTCATTAGCATTTGATTGAGTGTGTCTGCTTTTTTCCCAGGGTTCTCCAGGGTCACGTGGTCCTCTGGGCCCAGTTGGACCAAGCGGAGCACGGGTAAGATCTGCCTCCAGGCCTGCATAGTGTACACACTGTGTTCAAAGCCCACAAATGGATCCAACACTTAGTTAAGCTAATGTTTTACATGCGATCCCCCACTAAGCTCAGCGGATACAGAAGAACTGTCTAGTTTTTGCATGTTCTCACTTGCGTCAGTCAGAAGAAGTGAGCCACCGCTCATAAATGTAATTTAAAAAGACGGACTCACGGCTGAAACCAATATAAAGCCATGACACTGATGTATTGCATGAAGGGGGTCCCCAAGTGTGTTGTAACCCACGTGTGATTATATGTTGTTTCTACATAGGGGCCACCAGGAAAGGAGGGACAATCTGGACCCAGAGGCCCACCAGGGCCAATGGTGAGTGTGTGTGTACGTGTGTGTGTGCTTGTCTCCATGTCTTTGTGTTGTGCAGTTAAGGGCCAAATAAATATTCCTAGGAGCATACTTTATTTCCTGATATATCTGCAACAATTACTCCTCTGGCTCCACAGTTGCACTCTGCTGGAACAGCACATAAAAAAGCAGACTGTAGTCTGTAGGCCCAGGATGATACATGCATCATGTTTTCTTCTTCTGTGGTTTGAGGAGGTCTGAATCTACTCAATCCAGCTATCGGCGTGCCAGTATAACATTTTCTCAACTATAGCATCCTGAGTGCTCCAAGACTCATTAGCAGTGCCTGGTGGCTGGTGTGTTTGTGTGTGTATGTGTGTATGTATACATCCTGGCCTTGTTGGCTGGTGTGCATGTGTGTTTCCATCATCCGCTCTTTAGAGTTCTTGGCAGCTTGTGCCACATGCCCCCCCACTGCAGATGTCAAAGCATATATCCAAACTTAAAGCTTGTTACACAACTGTTAAAAGGGAACAGGAGTTAAACATAGCAATTATGTTTATTGTGCAGTGATTTAAAGTAAACATTTCTCTTTCGTTATTTTTTTTTCAGGGAAGCCCTGGAAACCCAGGTGTACCAGGAATTACTGGAAAACCAGGGAAACCAGGAGATACAGGAAGCCCAGTATGTGCTGAATGACAAGACACAAATATGGTCACATGACAATATTTATTGGAGGTTGAGATTGATCTAACACTGTTCTTCTTGTTAACAGGGATCTGTTGGCCTTAAAGGAGAGAAAGGAGAGAGGGTATGTGTTTTGTTTGATTGAATCACCATACACCAGTAATAAGACATCATCAGTGTGAAAAGCAATCTCTTCATGTCCATGTCTTTGTTTTCCAGGGAGACTTTGCATCCCAGAACATGATGCGCTCCATCGCCAGACAAGTTTGTGAACAGCTCGTGAACAGTGAGAAAAACCTTTCTAAATCTTTAAGGAAGTTTAAAGTCGCTAAAGCGTAAATATAATCCAAATCTGACTGATTTTATTCTTCTCTTGCAGATCAGATGAGCAGAATTGACATGATGCTCAACCAGATTCCTTCTGGATATCGCAGCAACTCTCCAGGACCACCGGGTCCTCCAGGCCCTCCTGGCAACTCAGGATCCCGCGGAGAGCCTGGACAGCCTGGTCGCACCGGTTTCCCTGGAACCCCAGGTCAACCTGGAAATCAAGGAGAAAGAGGTAACTCCTTTTATGAATGTTTTGGATTGTTACACAGCAGAGAGCTGGGGAATAAAAAGCAAAGGAAGAGAAATGAATGAATTTAGGTCTTGGTGGTATGGACTGTATAGATTCTAATGTTGGTCCACCACGAGTGGAATTACAACATTACTGCATTGCTTATGTGGTTTACGCATGATTTAAGTTAGCATTGCAACACATTATTACTCTTCCTGTGTTTCATTCACGCCTTTTATAGTTTTACTCATTTCCTGGTACTGGTGTTTTCTCCAAAGCATGCTTTGTTGGTGCGAAAGTAATTTTAACTTGTTCCTGTGGTTTATGTAGGTTTGACAGGAGAGAAGGGGGAGAGAGGATCTCCAGGAACTGGTATCAGAGGACAAAGAGGCGCAAATGGGCCACAAGGTAACATTTTCATGGGTGATCCAGCCCATATTTTTACATGAACACTATTATCTAGCAGTTGCAGACAGTCTGCAGGCCTCCCACCACTCTCTTAAAACATACTTACACTGTAACAAAGTTTGAAATTGACTTTTTTGAAAAGAGAACCCACAATACTCTCTAAACAAGACCGTGTCAGTACACCGGCTTTGCTTTTTTACAAAGAACCAAACAATGCCAGTGTGTGATTTGACACACTAGTTTGTCTAACAGCGTGTGTCCTGTCCTGCCGTCTCACCCTTTTACATAGATGACAATTCGGCTTGGTTACTTCCCCCGCTGCCGTTTTGTCTGTGAAACAATACTCTCCCATCCTGTGTTCGTACGTTATATACAGAATGTCAAGACGCAATAACAGGCTGTGTAAAAGAGGCATGACAGCTTTTTAATTTCTTTTTTTTCTTCTGGACCTTGGGAGGACACAGAGTACTCCCTTTAGTCCAATTAAAACAACACATTCCAGCCAGAGGCCAAAATTTACCTACAGTATATGTGTCTCAGTCACCTTCGTTTGGCCAGCTGCACGGCATAAATTCTTTGGAGGGACCCCAAACATATTCCCAATTCTTTCCTTTCTTAAAGATTTATGTCTTGTGTATATTGAGCTTCTCCAAACACTGCACACATCAGAAATGTAATACAGTGAATGGAAGGTATTTATATCCGTCATTATGGAGAGAATTTCTGTGTCTGGAGTTTAAACAATCAATCAGTTTCCAGTCAAGCCCATGATCCGTCTTTTTTCAAATATTTATTAAAAAATTAATTGGGCAGATTTGTCAGTTTGAAAAAGGCTTTAACCTTTCCTTACGATTAACATGCAATTTGTTTCTCTAAAAAAACTGACCACTTCTGAAGATTTCCTTTCCCTGGGGAAGCTTTTGTGAAACAGAAGGAACCTATTGATGTCCACCCCACAACACCAAACACTGACATGACTGTTTCTGTGAATGAAGTGAGAAACAACTGCATATTAGTCGGAGAAAGTCCACTCTGATGAGTCACTACTGTGTGTGTGTGCACGGTATGTCTGTGAGTGTGTGGGAGAATCAGATTGTTGTTCAATGAGCTTTCTTTGGTGGCTTCATTGACGACACATGGGCTCACTTAAGGGAGAGAAAAAGAAAGAGGGGGAAAATTCCATCCTGAGTTTTTAGCGTCTAGACGGTTGGGGTCGGGGGGGTAACTCCACACAGACTTTTTTTTTTCTTGGTCAAGCTTTTTAATTGAGCCATTGAAAAATGTAAATTACAGTGCAGCACTGCACCCCGTGGTAGCCCCACCATTTTCACTTAAGATTTACGGGTGATGTCAGTGGGTTTTTGTGCTGAGCTATAAAGACTTTTCAAACTGGTTTTACTCACCTTCTCTCCCCCCCATTTGCAGGACCACCAGGAGAGTCAAGAACGGGACCCCCTGGTCCTTCTGGCTCCGCTGGATCTCGCGGCCCTCCAGGTCGTCAGGGTACCCCAGGGGTGAGGGGACCACCAGGACCCCCTGGATATTGCGACTCCTCTCAGTGTGTTGGCATTCCTTACAATGGACAAGGATACACAGGTACACTCAACACTGTTTAGTTCCTGCATGGTACTTCATTAGATAAAAGACTAAGTGTATGCAGACTAATTTCATTCGCAACTTAGTGCACTACTACTTTCTTTGATAATGTATGGAGATATGAATGTAAGTGCTCCAGAGTATTGATCTTTGAATAGGAAGCTGTTATAACTTATTTCTATTAGAAGTTCAACTGACTGTTCGCTAAGCCCCTGCTCACCGCCGCTACATCTATCAAGCTTTTTTCTCCCACACAGAACGTTAACAGCTTGGCGGTAATCTTTGGAACAATAGCTCTTTGATATCATACAGAGGAAGACAAAGGAAGGCTCTGTATTCCTAGCCTGCTACTTTTTTACCGAGAGTTAGTTAGTTCTAGTATTAAAAGTACAATAGGAAGTAACAGGAAAAATGTAAGATCAGACTTGTAGCCTACTTTAATGCTTAGCTTACAATCTTGGACACAGGTTTACGATTAATTAGTTCTCATTTTCAAACTGTTTCAATTTTAACATTAAATGAGAAAAGGCCTTTAGAATGAGGAATGGCTGAAACACCATGCTAGCTTGGGTATTTGGAGCGTAAACGTCCCCAAATAACATAGCGACTAGGAAAGAGCTGCTAATGTTAGCCTAAACTGTTAATAGTAACATTGCAGATTGGCTTTGAACAACAGGAAAATACTTCACGCGTGATCATAGAATGGCCATTTTTGGACACAACCTATTACCCCTTAAAAAACTGAGGTAATGCTCGTTTACATCACAGTAACTAGGTCTTAAGCTAGTTACCCAAGCATGCTAACGTTTGTAGCTTACATTAAAGATTAAACGAGTACACCATCTGTATCTACCAACAAAAATCATCTGTAGCCTGGAACGGGCGGGGCTTAAACAGGAAGTATGATGGCTGGACTAACCAGACTTAGTTAATTTGAGCCTGAAATTGATATGGGTACATCAGGAGTTTCTATATTTATTTTATTAGAAAACTACCCTCAGGGGAGGGGTTCAGCAAACAGTCAGTTGGGATTCATGATTTTTCAATACCTCCATACATTTGATGTACAATTTTAAAGCTGGCATGTAAAGCATTCTAGCTAGTTGTGAATGATGACTTGCATTAAATCATATAAGATGCTTATAACTTTATTCCACAGCGAAAACTCACACCCTCTTTGAACTATTTTCAGGTTTGGCATAGTAAACGTTCTAAGTCGCCTGTGCCGCTTACACTTTGAAGTCCTGTTTCTGAGATGTTTGCCCATTTGCTATGGGGCATGTAAGGATAATCACCATGGACATAAATTGAACACTAAAAACAAACATTACGAAAGCCATAAAACAGAGCGGAGCGGACTGGCACTAACATCATCTCACAGCTACCAGCTACAGTGATGGCAACCTGCTGGCCTGTTTGCATCTTGAACCACAAACCGTTGGGAAAAAAACACAAAAAAAAACAGAGACTGAGCATTTCTACGAAGGAAGGAGCATGTACAAATACCACCCCAAACAGCTACTAACAAAGAGGATTTCATAACTGAAAGCAATGTTAATGTAGAGGTGATGTGTGTAAATAAAACTAATTTGTGTGCCTTGTAAATGATTGTATGAACCAGGACATGTCACTAAAAATCCTGTTAACATCTGTAGAGCTTGTGCCTCATAACCCTCTGCTTACTTACCACCAGCATAACCTCTGTTTACGACGCCTTAAGTGCCTTAAACAGCTCTGGTCCAAACTGAAGCATGTTCCATTTGTACTTTTAATCATCATGTTCTTTGTGTACGTTGACCATCTCAGTGCTAAATGTCGCTCTCCTGCCATTTCCATGTGTCCTTTGTAGTATGAGCTGGTTATTTTACTACATCTTATTATCCAATAGCTTGATGGATTTTTATTGTAAATGTCATCCAAGCATTTGAAACAGTTTTTTTTTTACTTTAGCTTTTTGGTACTTTTTTGGAAACAATAGTTTGACACCGGGAATATTTTAGGAATTCCATAGTGCAATATAATTTAAATTGTGCATGTGAAGAGTTATAGAAGGAGCCCTTTTTTTGATTGGCCATCCCAAATATTTTTCTAGCACCCCGCTACCAGCCTGAACCTGAGGTAGTGCCTATACCTGCGGAGCCCGCTGGAGAGTTTGAGACAATACAGTCACCTGGTTACTCACGAAACCAACGAGGAAAGAGATCACTACCACGGGACAATACACAAACCCTAGCATCATAGCTGCAACAAGGAGTTCTCAGAAAGTGTAATATTGAAAAAACTTACATGATCACTTATGTGAGGATGAAGTGATTTTCAGAGCAAATCTAGTACTATATGGGTTTGATACCCCTGGCTATATTGAACATATATTTTTTTCTTTACATGAGAAAGTTTAGCAAGTTGAATACAAACCTACATGTTCATTCATTACAAACCTGTGTGCTTGCTAAGTGTCCCCTTTAAGTGTCTGCTTGTAATATAACTGCAAGTGTTTATCGGACTCCAACGTGTAATGCACTAATCATGTGAAAACCAGCAGAAAGTACGTCGAAGGAAGTACAGTATGTATGTTTTTGAACACTTTTTGTCAAAACTTCAGTATGTAAAGCTGTTTCAGATACTCCCTCGGTTAAAAAACAAAGACAATTAATTTGATCTCCAAAGATTTGTTCATTGTGATGTTTTGTCAGGCCTGTAAACCAAATGATAATTTACCTATTGTAACAAACCAAACTTGTTTTTTTTTTTTTTCTTTTGTTTTGTACCAAAGGTGGAATTGCATGTTTGTGTTGTATATTTACTGAGGAAGTCAGAATATAGTTGTTGTTTTCTATCTATGCAGTTTGGATTTGGTTGCAAGACTATGGACATAGAATTGCTTTTCTCATGTTTTAACTGCCCATTTTTGTGAATTCCACACAGCCTTATTTTCTTATTTATTTCTGAAACAGAAGAGGCATTTTTCAATAAAACTACTGAAAATGTAGCATTTGTTTTCGCTCTCAAGTCATTTTTGTCTTTTAATTCTCACAGCATCTATACATCATACACACAACCTAAGATCTGGGCTCACAAATGGAAGGTCAGATCCTCAGCTGCTGTCTCCTGGCTCCGCAACATGCAACCATTTCCCGTTTTGCAGATTTTATCTTGAGTGACAAAGCTGGTTCGTCCCAATATTCAACCATGAGAAATATGCTTTGAAGTTTGAACCTCTTATTTATTTTGACAGCTTAAGATATTATGTCCAGAATGTCAGTTCATGTCAGGGCAACAAGAGCAGAAAGGCGAGAGTGTAAAAACAAACGTGGACTGCTCCACAGCCTCTTACATGCGCCCATTTGGCTTTTGTTGTGTCAGGTTGTAGTGATTATAGATTTCCATGAGGAAACAGTGCAAATAAGACTGGAAAAAACTCACTGATTTTCACCCATAAAGCATATCTAACAGTGAAATAAGAGATGTATGAGGTAAGGAACAACTCACGCTATTTCTGTTTATCGTGATGAAGGGAAAGCGTGTCTGTGGAGGAGGTTCTGCACAAATGCCAGAGATAACGACTGGGGGGGCTGAGGTATTGAGGTCGGGGAACAGCACCACAGGAAGACATGGGAAAAATCCTTAATGGAAACCCTTTTGTTTGTAACTCTCATTTTCCAAAGCTCCCCCTAGCAATGTATAATGCACCTTTTCAAACACCCTTCAATTAGTCTGGGAACCTCAAATAGATTTTATAGAAGTGTATATTTCATGAGAGGAATTCTTGTAGGTAAAGTACAGTATGAGTGTCTGAACAGCTGGTACGCGTTAGTCATAAAGGAGACAAGCGGTTTCTGCAAAAGCATTTGACATACCGAAAAGAGCTTACATGAGAACAATTGTAGAGAACACTGTCGGACATGTATATACCAGAAACGCAGAGCTACGATCTCCCTGCTCACGTCATGATGTCGCTTTCCTATAAAGCCCCTCTTACCTCAAACCAACAGTCTCTGAGACACACTGGCCTATTTGAAATATGTTCGCACCTGTTTTACGTGATACGCTCTGCATACTATTTCTCAACATCAGGCTCTGATTTCTGTTTCAGTCTATGACCTCGTCCGAGACAATGCTTCAGCCTCTAAGTCACCTCTTTTTCCACCACCAGAACTCACTCTGTGTTTCCCTCCAAACTGAAAAAAAAAAGAAAAAACTGACATCAGTGATGTCTGATGCCATCCTCAACATAACCCTGTCTGGTTTCTGTCTGCTGATTTCTTTGAGCGTGCATCTGTGTTCACTTTGTGGCAGGAGTTTCAAGTGGGTTGTTCCAGAGTCTGGGGTTGTTACAGATTTGAACAAACTCCTGTTTTATCTCCGGTTGTCCCCTCACAAACAGCAGACAAAGTGGCGAGCCTTGACAGGTGGCCTTCATTATCAATTAGCATTTAATTATCAAATTAAGGCTTACTAAACCTTAATAAATTGTTTTTTTGGCCACTCTGGCAGCGGAAACAAACTGTAAACTCAACACTGACAAATTGCGACCATGTTAGCTAGTAGTTAGCCCGTTGGCTACATTATAAACACATCCAGCAGACACAAAGCAACACTAGCATTTGCTTGGAATTGTGTTTTTGAATACCTGGGGAATGTAAATTCAAAATTAACTCTGCTTTTATCTCTGTTTTGGTCTCCATCACCCCCTGAGGGAAATTTCTGCTTCTTTTAGCAGCTAAATGCTTCAGTGTGTTCACTAGCTGCTAGCTGCTTTTCAGTACTACAAATGTAGCATACAGTTTGTTTATCAGACATTTTCTGCTGAGATTTGCACCTACAGGAGCAATAAGACTGAATTAAAGTCACAATTTGGTCCTTAAAACCAAAACAATGAGCTGAAAGATGCTAAAACGCTCCACAGAGCTGAAGGGAACTGCAGAGTTGGCTGATAATCGCTACAGATTCATTGCTAAAAGCGACAATAATCTATTGTTCATATAAAATATTAGCTAGTGCAGCTTAGTGCAGTTATTTTTTACCCAGATAAAGACACTGTCTTACGTGAATGTGCAGATACTCCATCAGTGAAAAATTAAAATCTGGGAACAATTTTAAACTCTTACCATACTGCCAATAAATGTAATGTGGAAGAGGATGATGAAACTTTAATACCACTGTAAGATAAAGTCTTGCGTCATTTCATAAAAAGCTTTGATGTAGGCCTACAGTTAGAGAAGGTCAGAGATTCTCAGCCCGTCTAAAGTTTCAAAGACTTCACGCTGTTTCAGTGTGGCAGGAGCAAATCCATATCAAGCGAGTGACGTCATATCAGCGTCGGCAAGTCAAAACGCAGACTGAGGTTCAAAGAAGGCAAAGCTTGATTTACCGGTGAGCTGTGTAACAGAGTAAAGGTTTAAAGAACATTGAAATATGTTTTTATCTTTGTTAATTTATTTGATGGTGAGTTCTTGCAAAGCAGGATTCATGGAACCATGCATGGGCATTGGGCAGAATATAGTCTCGCATTGAAAAGTAATCATAGGTGATTGAAAAGTAGAATTTTATTTGGACTTTTAGGACCGCTATGAAAACACTCGCATGAGAACTGGCGGGATGACAGCTAAATAGAGATCACATGGCTTGGGACAGACATGGGGAAAGTTTTCATATTTTTATGAAAACATGTTCCAGCTTTGCTCATAATGTAACCTGCTGAACAGTACATTAATCATCACAATGCAGACTCTATGTAGAGATTGAACCTAACGTCAAAACAAACATAATTTACAGTGTGGAAATGACTGGAAAGCTAGCCCAGCCCTATCTTAAAGTAGCAAAAGCCACCTATCAGCACCTAAAGCTCTTTTATTAACACATACTTTATTCTTGTTCGTTAAATCTGTACCAAAAAATACACTACTCAAACTTTTGCTCTAGAGCTGCTGGTAGGTGCTAGCTGATTTTTTATTTTGCAAGAGGCTAGCTGCCTCCTCTATTTCCAGTCTTTACACTATAAGCTACTTAGCTGCCGGCTGTAGCTTCATATTTAGTATAAAGACATGAGGGGTGGGCAGCATGGTAGCACAGTGGTTAGCGCTGTTGCCCTACAGCAAGATGGACCTGTGTTTGAGACCGGGCAGGTCCTTTCTGCGTGGGTTCTCTCTGGGTACTCCGGCTTCTTCCCACAATCCAAACACATTAATCGGTTACTCTTGCGTCACATGTCCCTAGGTGTGAGCGTGAATGGTTGTATGTCCCTACATGTCAGCCCTGTGATGAACTGGCAACTTATCCAGGGTGTACCGCGCCATCGCCCAATGTCAGCCGGGATTAGCTCCAGCCCCCCCTGAAAAGGATACGCAGTTTCAGATGATGGATGGATGGACACGAGAGGTGTTAATCTTCTTGCAAGAAAACTACCCAAAATGTTGAACCATTCCTTTGAAAGTGCAGGAACCCAAAGGTTCCCAAAAACATTTTTCCCCCATAGTATTAAGGGACTACAATTTGTATTTTGTTGTATGCTAAAGGTCATACATGTAAAAAGGTGCCAAATTCATAGTCCAAGGAAGTTTAGCATCAGGCTTCATCCAAGAGCTGCCCAGCTGGCAGCGCTAATGTTGACTCTTGTTTTGCCTCTGTTTCATGCTCTTCTTTTCTTCGCTGCCAAACATGGTTCCTTGGCCGGAGAGGTTTGGTTAAAATACACCCTCAGGGCAGCGCTACATCCTAATCCTCTGAGGATAGAGTGGACACCACAGTGACTCACTTTCGTCTCTTGAAGTACTAAGTAGTATCATGAGACAGGACAGGCCAAAGCAAGATGGATGGCATGCTAACTTCTGTAGCTATTTCTGCAACACGATGCATAAGAGGTCCTTTAAAAAACGCCCAACTTTCTGTTGTTAGTTATTTATTATTAATTTTTGAATGTTTTAAACTCAAATTCTTACATATAGACCCTTTAAATGACAATTATATGAACATTGGTTGCTCAAGGATACTTCAGAAGGGTGAACAAGCAAGGGCTGCATCACACATGTGAGGGAAAGTGACATATCACAGTGTCTTTATTTCAGAAGAGTTGAGCTGAGGTCTCAAACCTACAATGGGATAACGAGAGGGGTTGACCAATATGGTTTTTTGACGAACAATAATAATAAAGCATTTTATTTGATGGCCTTTCCTACAAGCCAAAACTCTGTTCTGATTTTATGTTGGGTCTTTTTAGTCCAAAAAATCTCCCCTCTGAATTTTCCTTTTGGCAGTGTGAACGAACCTCTGACCCAGCAGGACTACGCAACACTCCAACTTTCCACTAAAATGCCATTGAATAATTTATCATTGTTGGATACTTTCGTGGATTTCCATCCAAAAACGCAATAAAACAAATTTACAGTAAGTTTCCTGTAAACACCACAACCATACAGTATCATACTGTAAGCTTGGCTTTAATGTGGCTGAGAAAGGGAACCAATGCACAAAAGGATCCAGACACTAATGTATATGAATCGCTTCACCCATTAGAACAGAGTGACTTTGATTCTTGGCGTGCCAACCAAAACCTGAGGAAGGAATGAAGTAGTCCTTTTGAACTCGAAGGGGGGTTGACTCCTCAGAGGGCAAATATTCAGACAGTAGGTTTCCACTCAATGAGATGCCAAAAGCAACAGCAAGCAGCACTCCCCTTTGAATATGGGAAGGGGAGGACCAACAGTTCTCAAGCTGAACTTGTAGAAAACCAACGTTGATTGTGAATTATTCCTCTTAAAAACCTCCATGTCCTCATTTGCCACGTTACCTGTCACCAAAATGTCCTCCAGAAGGGAAACGAAGCAAGGAAGTATTCAGTGTTTTGTTGGCTAGATAAAAATCACTCCTGATCCATTCCAGTGGTCCCTGTTGCTGCTGCTGATGGTATCATGACACTTAAATCACAAATAAGAGAGACAGATAACTCTCAAAAGGAAACTTACACTTATATAAGGCTTGTTATAGTCTTTTCAGCATTTTCTGTCTCACACGTGTGGAGTCTTAGAGCTGTTGTGCTTCAGATTTCCACCCTGGTTGATCTGGCAGCAGTTGTGGTTACTGAGATAACAATGTGTGTATATTTTAATACAGGAAACACTCCTTAAGCAGCTGCTTTGTCAGAAACACAATGATGAGCCACCGGTGTATTTGTTTACATTGCAGCCAAACAATTAGAGAAGTCAGTCCAAAATAATACAACCATGATCAGATTAATGCTGCGCACGATGCGAGCAGGTTCCCACAGAGCGACCATGCTGAGAGGCCTGTAGCTCTTTATCCAACAGCTCATTGTGGCTGCGCCTGTTATCCTGTGTTATCCCCTCGCACAAAATTAAAATGATCCCCTGATGATACAATTGTGAAACAGATACATTGTGTTTCCTGTGGCTGCTTCACAATAAAAGACAGCCTGTGTGTCCCCAGCTGCTTTTAATGTAAACAGCAGGAATTGCTGTTTAAAGTACCATAATACAGCTCCGATATCTACAAGGTAAAGTTGAAAACACTAATACTGGATTTTTTCCTGTGAACGCCTCATGGTTAGGTAGGTGATTTAAATCAGTGGTGGACTCTGTCAAGATCGTTAAATAATACTACATAGAGAGATAATTACAGAATGCACACCTGTTTATTTGCAAGGCAGGACGGTCTCTGAAAGTCCTCCACTCAGTCCAGAGCTCTACCCTCTGTTGCACGAAGCAGCACATGGGGAGCACAGCTGTAGAGATCACTGTTTCGAGGCCAACAAGTGTTTTGAATCCTCTGCCTATCCCACAAAAGGCTGTCCCGTTGTTTGTGAAATGTACGACCTTTTGGCAGAGGGAGCTTTGATGGTGTACTTGCTGAGAGATGAGGGTGGTCCTTGACGATCTGTTGATGTGTTGTGACTGGAGGGCTAATGAGGTTAAGCTCATCCAGGGGATATTCGTGAGCACACAATAGTGGTTGAGTGTTGTAGGCAGGCACATTGTTAACTGAAAATCAACATCCTTTTATATTCGCAATTCATCCAAGAGCGTAGGTGCGGATGAGACGTCTATATCCTGATTGATTCAACATTCTCACAAGCTTTTCCCCCCCGACTGTTAACCAGTGTACATGTTTGGTCTTACCTTGTGGGGGTGTTTAAGTGCTCCCAGGCAGCTGTGAAATATTTTATTGGAATAAATCATCCCAACTCTCGACATGGTCCATCTGCTTCTATTAGAGCTCATTTATTTCGGCCTTATTTTCCAGTGCTTTCAGCCCAGTGAATTTTTACAGCATCGCGGGCCAAATGAGGCAGAAATGGTGCATCTTGTGGCATTTCTCACTAAAGATATCAGACATCCCAATGCAGCTGCTTGTCAGAGTGATCTAGCATGACTCGAGAATGAAGTGTGACAAACGTGGTGGTAAGATGTCTTCCGAGTCATCTTGTATTTATTAAGTTACCGCCAGTCGTAAATACACAAAAAGCGATTTCACGGAAACAAATATTTATTTGTAACTAAAGTCCGTGCCACGCTACATGTCTGCCCTCTGAAGTGGTCCGGAGCAGGACACATGTATACATGCAATCAGTTGTTGCCTGTAAAATACCATGAGATGCAATTACCAATATGGCTCAGAGGATGGAGAATGTTCCGGGGACTGGACGCAGCCACATGGCTTCATACAGTTCAGCTAAGCTGGGACAGGATGCTCCTATAAACAAGCTCGAAATGATAAACAGTAGGTGGTTCACGTCTCTCTTCAGAAATGGGCACACTGGGATCAAAAATTCTGTATGAACAAACCTGAGACCTGTCATCAATGTGCTTTGACATTCCCTCAGAGTTGTCTCATTTGAAAGATAAAGGCCTGAAGTAGTGAAGGTATCTACTGTAATATTGCACTTATTTTAAAGGAACAGATAGACATTTTGGTAAATTTCTTACTATGAGTTAAATGAGAAGATTGATACTTGCATGTACAATAAATATGATGCTACAGTTGACTGCTGTTTAGCTTAGCATAGAGGAGAGACTGGAAATAGGAGGAAACAGCTAGCCTGAGACGGCTCCACTCATCCATAGGAAATAGGTGGCCGGAAGCTTGATAACGTAGGCTGGTGACTACTTGCACATGTAGGCTGGTTGGAGAACTGTTGTAGGCTAGCTGGCAAGCTAACCATTAACTAGCTAGCTGGCCAGGCTGGTCGTTCAAGGCTATTTAGTCACAATATCTCCTGGAGCTGCTCTCTAATTTGTAGTGCTCTGTTTACTTCTCTGTAGCATTTTGTTCACCATTGCACACCATTTCCTTCATTACAAAGTGACTGAACATAATGCTCTCAGAGCTAACAAGCTTGTTAACAAGCACAATAAGTTTACACAGTTTATTTAAAAGATGTATAGTCTCATAACTGGTGACAAATTGCTCTTTTGTGGAATAGTTTCAACTCTGACAGAGGAGGTTCAACTTCCGTCCCCTCACAGATAAGCACTGTGTCAAGAAGGCTCGCTGTTGTTCAGTTCATTCCAATGTTCTGTTTTAGCTCCTGTCTCTTTAACGCCCCCCCCCCACATGTAAATTATGCAAATGTATGACACAGTGACATATTGTGATGTCACAGAGTCATGCAATTAAAGGCGGGACTACAGACGAGGCGTTTCAGGAGCAGTGTTTTCTGTGGGAGAAAGGAGCTTCTGTTGGTGCGTACTATGACCGGTTTAACTTTCAAGCTCTTGTATATCACTCAAAACAAGAAAGCATAATAGGTCTCCTTTAAGAGAAAAGGTGGATATAAATCAGAATCGTTCTTCACGGCTAAATCTTGGCAAGAAAGTGAATCAAAACATTTCTCAAATGACAAACTATCCCTCTTAATTTTTGGATTAAGAGGTGAAAATTCCACACGTAAAATAAAGATTAAAAAAAGAACAGAGAACAGTTAGAAAAAGGAAAAGATTGACTATACCAGTACTTTTCCTTTATCCCTTTAATCATCTGGTGACCACTCATGTTTTGCTTCAGACCACCTGGGAGGTCCCATCCTCCGGGGCCGGAAGCAGCTGATCAGTCATGGAATATTATCGATGAATGATTGCTGGTGAAAACTCTTAAATATTAGGCACAAAAACAAAAAACAAAATTCCATGATAGCCGGGATAGAGTTGGACATTGTAACCAGACATTACACTTCACTCAGATGTTTGTGTGGGTGTTGGTGTGGGGGTCTGATTGTGTGGGCCTGGACAGTTCATGCCTGGCTCCCCAGAGGGCAGTGAGGAAAAACGCTTACTGGTGTCGACGCAATGCTGCGTCACTCTTTCCTTGCGGAGCACGACTGAGAAATCCTCTCCTGTTTCCCCCTCAGGCTGCAGCAGCTGGCAGAGCAGCCGTAATAATGACCTGTGAACCCCCAATGGAGGAAGAGTCTCTGTGACTCAGCTCCCAGAGGTGTCTGTGAATGTCAGTGGGAGAAAGAAAAGGGCCTGCTGTTCTTGGAAACACCAAAAAAAAAAAAAAAAAATAGAAAAGAAAGGAAGTATGGAAACGTGTCTTCTTGGGTTATGCTTTCATTCACTCCTTTGATTTGCTAAGAGGAACTCTGTGTAAGAACAGATTTTGTTTAGATTTGGAGGTAATGGTCAAAAGCTGATTGAAAAAGAAGAGAGTTGTTTGAATGTTCACCACCAACTGGTATTTTTGGAGTTATAGAGTAATCACCGAACCCCATTAAATTATAGCAGGATTCCCACGTTTTAATATAACCACAAAAATTTGGCATTTACCAGTGGCGGTCTCAGGATCTCTGAGGGGCAGGGGCAACAAAAAATAAAAAGGGCACCAGCGCACAGAAAGTCGTGATACATTTATAGTCAACTGGACCCAAGAGGGCACTTCAGCATGTTCTTTCCACTGGATAGGCACTCTAGAGGGCACTTTATCATGTTGTATCTACCAAGAGGGCACTTTTGCTGAATTTTTTTGAACATGCGGGAACTCGGGGGGCGGCGATCACCAAATCATATTCAGTTATGATTTGGGTCACTTGTTGATATTTTGGAAAAGCTTTGGCATAGATTGGGTATGGAAAAACTACTTCGCTGAATTGTTTTCAAAAAAGTCCTACATGGCTAAATTAGACTTTCCGTGAAATGTATTTGAAAGTGCAAGAAAAGCTGGTAAGTCATCCAGTTAAGAATTTGTTGATTACATTACAATTTCAAGCTTCAGTAAAAAGATAGCAAACTACTACCAAATCTGGTATTTGTCCATGACAAGTGTTTTAGAGGCTGACTTGCTGTCATGTCTATAATATCCCCCCCGAGTTTTCCCCTATTAACCTTATTAGTAGTAGGAGTAGTAGGGAGCCAAAAAAGTTTACCAGTGGAAAGTTTGTTGGGTTATTAAAAGCCCAAGAGTTTCTCCCCCTTGAGAATGAATGTAGTCATCAAATATCATGGGAATCTGCCTATGAGAAATCGTCTAAATATGTCTTGTAAAGATACCTTGTGAAATAGATATTTTGGCTTGAGTAAAGTCTTTCTTGAAAGTCAAAAGGCCCGATCATGGTATCTTCAGCCTATCTAATGGAAATCTATCCATTACAATAATCTTTGATGTCTTGGAAAACAGCGTTGACACTTCATACATTCATCTCCCAGGGACTATGAATCCTCAAACTTAATTTCATGGAGATCTATTTTCGATGACCTGACTGTGGTGCCCCAAGTGAAGCAGTACGAGTATCACTGGATTCAAAAGTAAAGATAAGATGGAATGCGATATGAAATATATGAAAAATAATAATCTAGTTGAGTGGATTCAGGCATCTGATTAAGATGCCTCTTGGACACCTTCCTGTGGAGGTTATGTCACGGCCAACTGGGAGGAGACCACAGGGGAGACCCAGAGCACACTGGTGGGTTTACTTGTCCAGTGTGACCTGCAAACACATTGTGATACCCCTGGGAGAACAAGAGGATGCAGCTAGACAGAAGGACTTACCATGCTTAGCCTGCTGCCACAGTGACCCAGACCTCAGATAAGCATCATAAAATGGATGGATGGTTGGTTGGTGCTAAAAGAAAGGTCAGGAGGTCACCAAAACAAGGATTTGTCCTTTGGGAGACCTACAAAACCTACTGCAAATTTTGGGCTGTTAAGTTTTGTCATGAGCCGAATCAGCCGAGGGGGAACTAAAACCGCACTGTGGTGCTTGAAGAGACAGGAGGGGAATCTTCTAATCATCGTAGTATCGTCTGGGGGCCATAAATTATTCATGCCTAATTTCATGGTAATCTTATTTGGGACTCAATTGTTGGATAGACCAGTTCACAGGCCAATATTATCGTCCTTGGGCAGAGCCACTAGTTGGGCAAAATTCAAGGAAAGGTTTGTTTTAATATTTTGTAAAGTTGTTTCTGTTGGTTTGTGTCAGAAATTTCAAATTAATTTGATGGTCCATAGAGTCTAGTTTAAACAGAAGAGTCTAAATTGAATTGTCACCAATTTCTTGTCTGTTCAATTGGCTCAGAAGATGGAATCTTGGACCGGTGATGTATTGGAGAACTGGTTTGTTTTACTTCTAGCTGGGAAGGCAGCAGTTCCCATCCACGAAATTACACCATACTTGAATGGCTTCACATTGTTTCTATAAGCCTGAGAGAACAGGCCTAATTTCATCCATACTGCTGCAGTTAACAAGTATTAAACTGCCAGTGGAGTTAAAGTACAGCCACAGCCTTTCCAATATGTCCCTCACTGGGCTCTCGGAGGCATTTTACAGCTTCACGCTGAAGTCATTTTCGAACGTCTCAGTGGAACATGTTAGTTTAAGGTTACAGAACATCTCATGGCCCTTAAAGTTGTCACCATGATGAAAAGTGGCTACAACTGCTTGTATTTTAAAGATAAAAATCTGTCATTATCATAGATAAAACACCAAAAATTCTAACATGAATCATAGTGTTTCTTCTTTGTTGCCTCTTTTGAACTCTGCCGCAGGGTGATATGAGTAATTTCTTCCACCGGCTATAAATGAAGGGGGTTAGAGGCTAACATGCTAGAGGTGCTATGAAGCCTGATGGTCTTCATTTGTGTGGGAGGGACATTCCAAGTGGATGATAGTAGTGGAGGTTTTATAATCCTGTTCCTATCAGTGATGGATTTCCCAGACGATCACTGTCTGCTGTTCACTGCTGTGCTGTTACAGAGGAACCGGATGACAACTGGAGGAGTTGTGGTCTTCCCTTTTTCCGCCCCCTCTGTTCCCGTAAGAAATATGTCCTCACCAAATAATCTTAAATAGCAGCAGTTGGTCCTGGTTTGAATTTAATAGATGAATATGTTGTTTCAGCTCATTAGATTTCATGTAAAAATGTGCTGTGTATATCTGAAGAGGTGAAACTCAACCTGTATATTCACATTTAAATTTGTAAAACAACAGACATACTGTGTAGAATTTTAACTTGTGTAATTTACCATTTGCTCAACCCATTGATCTAACTATTAAAGTCTGGATACAGTTTCGGAGATGGAGCCCCGTTCAGTCCTTTGAAAGCTGCTCAGTGGCGCATGAAGCCAAAAAAGCTCCACTTCCCTTGTATAAAATTACCACATTGTGGGGCCCAAAGAGTGTTTGCATCCTGCCGACCGAGCCCACTATCTTCTGGATTAGTGCCTGGCTAATTTGATTGGAAATAAATTGGGACTCTTCTAGACCGAATGGCTCAAATAGTGAATGGAGTCATTTCGCAGGGGCTGTGATGCTCAAAAAAATGTATCTACCGATCTACTCTTTCACAATTTAAGCTTACGGGAAAAAATCTTTTTGGACCCCAGTGCATCACATGACAATGTAATTACACGGTCTGGCTACGAGAGAAGAGTCTTGTATGTGGATTAATCATTTTTTCTGGCAAACAACATAACCTCTGGTTGTTAGCTGTGGTTGCTGTAGTGCAAATTTACCCAAATCTAGTTAACATAAGGACGAGCTTCTCTGGTAGCTTTGAGGACTTTACTACCAGGGCTAGTCATGAACAGGCTTTCTCTTACATACCCTGCTACCCCACAAACAATGGTTTCTTGGTCACTATACTGCAGGTAGTAAGCTCATGTTAACAGTTCTATCTTACCTTAGGGCAGATTACCACACTGTACACTGCAATTTTTACACTTTTGCTCTCGTGCTTTGGGCTTTGTAAAGGTTTGGTGGAGGAATTCAAAACAATTGGGAACAATCAATTACGAAATCCGACCAATACGTCACTTTTACTGACATTGTTGTGTTTGGTCCCAGTTAAAACAAGTCTGATTCATGATGCTAACTGCTTGTCTTGCTCCAACACGAGGTTAGCAGCCATACCAAAACACAGTATAATATCCCTGTAATTTTCTCTAACTACTGTGATTAGGGCCAGGTCTTTGCGAAAGGAGATTAATCATTATTCTTTAATGGTCTAATAAATCTTCATCTGAACAACAAGGATCTTGTCGTCTCATGGATTTATTGTTCAGAAAGACATTCCCGTTCTGGAGAAGCACACTGCAAGTCTGTATCTGCAGTTATGGAAATAACAAAAACGATTAATCAGATCAGTTGGATTAATAAAAATCCTGTTCGAGTTTAATTTAAAAATGACAAACATTTTGCCTTTTTATGACTTATGAGAGCTGCTTGAAGAGCACCCTGTTTTTTCTCTTCACTTTGTCTCACAATGTTAAGCACGGCTCTCTATTTTTTTTGAAAATCACATGCTGACATTTTTGCATGATTCTGGGAATGGAAACTCAATCACTGGTTTAAACTGATTAACGCTGAAAGCCCTAAGTCATTTTCACTGGCAGTTTGACCATTTTGCCAGAGTTAATCAAATTTTTTGCACTGCTGCTGAATAAAATACTCAAATCCTTGTGTGATCTCATGATGCGTTTCGAATGAATCATGAATGGATGGTTTTGATGTCTGATGACGTTTATAATTTGGGCTTCATCCTCAACCCAATATGTTAGCTGAGTGGTGATTAAGAGGCTATTTTGGCAGTTTGGTGGTTCTGGTTTTTGATCCAAATGTATTCCAATGGCACCACTCAACAAATTATTATACATAGGTCTAGGAATTTCTTTTACATTTGAACATCTGTATAGAGGCTGGATCACTTTTCACATTAGTACTTGTGTGCTTTCAGGCAATTTTATTGCTCTTTACCTTATTTACACAATGTCTGATGAAATAAATAGTTTTTTCAACACATTTGTCACTGTTACTCTTGATGAAATGTCCCACACTACCATTAACATGTACACATTGTGTCTTTTGAGTCCATCCTACATCCACTGTCCTGCTGCCAGAAATACTCAGAGCACCAAATGTGTATAAGTCCACAGCTGAAAATAGTCCCCATCAAATGCACTATTTCTGTCTCATTAAGTAACATTTGCCAAAAACTACAATTCCCAACTGTTTTAAGAAATTATTTTGAAGATAACACCATACATTTTTTATCCATTTTTAAAGATTTACGTCTTTGGTAGGAATGATGTGTCCAATGATGCGTATGAGCGTCGCAGACAAGATAGGTTAGTGAGAGAGCATTGAAGGATGAGCTAACACATTGCTGGCTTTGTGAATTTCATAGGATTTATTGAAAAAACTCCCAAACTCCAGCACTTTCTGTTTAAACAGAATGTGGCTATCTCCTCTCTCTGTCTATATTCTCTGATATGAATCATTTGTCCTACATTTTATTATTTGCATGTCTGCACCCTTCAAGAATCAGTTTCTGCAGCACCTTGAATCATCTGGCTTTTATATTTAGCAGGACATTTCCACATTTACTGCACGCTCCCAGTGTGGAGGTGACTATGATATATATGGCGTTAAGGCATTTACTGTACGGATAATTCACCCGACTGTAACTTCAAGAGTAATCTTGTTTGAATTAAAATTTGTTATCTTTTTTCTCTCCATTCACCAGCACCAAATGACTTCCATGTCCTCCATCTTTATTCCCCTCAGGCTCTCCCACTGCCCAGTCAAAATTAATCTATTTTTACTTCACATCTATCATGACTTGAGCTTTGAGCCAACCTATACTGTAGTCAGGGGTTTGTTTGGGTTAATGTGGTTTATTCATTGCTTTCTGTATATAATTTGACTTTATACTTTAAAACTTAAAGGTCGAACCTTTCCTCTGCTCAGGCAGAATTTAGTTACAGACAGGAGACACCAGAGACTCCCAACAGTGGAGGTGATTTTCTTGTCTGCAAACCTACCATTTTCCTTTGTTTAACTTACGGGTTTAACGCTTCCTTCTGGGCTGTCTTCACTGTGACTCCATCTAAGAGGTTTGTTACACAACTTGGCCACTGAAACTGATCCTGACTCGTTTAACATGTCCTGGTGACTTTGTGGTTTAAGGTGCACAACATATAAAATCTGGCCTTGAGCCTGCAGTATATCGTATGTCCTTCCAGTATTTCTTGTTTTTCTCTCTCCCTTGACCCATGTAGTATTTGGAAATAGTGAAAAAAGGAGTAACCACTGATTATTTTTGTAGGGATGTCTTTGTGTGCATGTAACAGCAAGAGGCTGCAACCTGTGGTTTAGTTACTTGGACTAAGCACTTTCATGTGTCTGATCCTCTTCCTCCACAGTGTTTATTTTGTGGTTTTGAAGTCCTGTTTAGCTGCTACTTGTAGCAGCATAATACAATCTACAGCTTCCACCTTCTGCTGTATTGTTCTCGGGAGCCAAAGAAGCCAGACATGAAAAAGTAATCAGGAAACTTAAAGCCACATGGCTACACTGCTGTCAAGACCAATTTTTCTAACAGTCTGACTGTATGCCAAACTCATATTATACTTATTCTGAAGGACTAGTTTCCCATTTGCACGCTTATTCACTTTCTTTCCAAGAAGAAGATAAAAAAAATGATATGAGTCTGTACTGCAGAACCAATCACAATGTTTGTTGATAATACCCTCCAGATAGAAAACCCCTGCATAGCTTACATACGATTTAAACTTCTTCTTTCATGTAATTTCAGACTGTATAAGTTGCATCTCATTCATCTAAAATGCATGTTCGATGCTTTCATATAACAGTTAGTTAGGTTGGAGACCTTATTTACCTGCTGGGCCACAGACTTAAACGCCCTAAGGGTCATGGCAAGAATACTTTTAGGACTACTTTTGCGCTACCTTGACATGTGTTTTGCATTCCCTCCTAATATTTTTTTCCTTCTGTTCCTTCTGAGCCCCGTTATTATGAATCAAACGCACCGGCCCTCTCCTCCCTTCTTCTTCTGCTCCAATTGATGTCACTTATCCTCTTTGCTGCAAGGGACCACAAAACATATTGCGAAGGAAGGAAAAAAGAATTGCAAGGTTAGGCAAAAGTACAGTATTGTGAGGAAACACAAAACAGTTTGCAAGGTAAAGCAAAATTACTGCAAGGGAACACAAAACATATTGTGAGGTACAAGTTGCTCTGTAGAAAATGACAGTTTGAGTTTAACAAAACTAGTAGTTAGTCCAACCAGCGATGCTATGTCACTGCTAGATTCGGTTTATCAAAGACAAGCAAAGCAAAACAGTGCATAAAATAAGCAATGCTGAAATGTCAGATAGATTGAACCACCATGTTTAACACTACATCTTTAATGTTACAGGACTGTGCTGATTTCACGTATACGCAATGCAAATTAGCTGCCAGTTGTAACCTGGAGGAAACAATTGTTGTTAACCCAACGTCATAACCATGATGTGTAGGTACAAGAGACTGTACACAGACTGTAAACGGGGAAATGGCAAGTCTGTCTCACTCCAAACTTAACAATACACACCTCTAAAGCTCTAAGTAACATGTTACTTAAGTGTTTGTGAAAATATGATATTAAGGGTTAATTGCTGTGTTTTACAGCAATCTAAGCTAACTGTCCTCTTAGTTAGAACTGAAGAAGCCTCTTGGATGAAGAAACTGAAACAAGTCCACTTGCCTACGATTCAGCACCTAGACTTACCATGACCTGGATGTCTAAGAACCTTCACCAACAACTGTCCTCTTGGTTTAGTTGCACGCTTGGATAGATAGGTATCACTGAAAACACATTCCACTAAGCTCGTGTTTTGTATATGTCACGTACTATATGGCACTTTATTGCTCTAAACTACCTTGTCCGAACACACTTTACATGATAGATAACTTTATTTACAGGCTTGGTGATTGGCTTTTGGAGTTCATGATGCTGCCAGTGTAAAAACAGCAATGACATTGCACAAGGGTGTGTGTTGGAATATCTCTGCTTTGGAAAAGATGACTAAGATTTGGGCTTTGGTCTTTTAAGTGACAGCCTTAACATTAAAGATTGAGCCTTCAGCTTAAGCTCCGGTCGTGGTCACGTCGTAAACAGGCAGGAACGCAGTGCTAAATACATGGCATCTTCCCTCTGATACATCATTCATGTAGTGAATCCACTGTCACATTTACTTCACCTATCTATGAAAACACACCACTGCCCATGTGTTCTCCATTACTCAGTGCTAGCTGTACTATTTCAATGATGTGACTGAAGGCCCAGCCAGATTTGAGCAGATGTCTTTGGTTTCATTTCTTCGTCTCCTCTGCCCCACGAGGATTTACGGTGTACAACAGCTTGGATTAGATTGGAAAGAGTACTCTATGGTGGAAGTGTATCCCCGGCTTCACTTAGGTCTCTGTACAGTTAGATAGTAATCACTTTTCTCCCAGGCCAGCGGGGGAAGTCGACAACAGGCTCTTGCGTGATTTGACGTTAGTTCCAGGCTAACCCTGGGCATTCCTCTGAGGTAACCTGTATTATTTTACAAGGACACCTGCAAACAGATCCGAGCGACAGGATGAGGTGATTTCCCGTCCTGTCTACAGATTATCACGATAACAATCTTCCTACTTTCCCAAAGCAATTTCTTCATCTTTCAAAAAAGACATCATACCCTCATAAAGACAAAGAGAATGATTGTCTACCTGTAAAGCTGTCAGGTTCTCTCTGTTTGAGCGAGGATCCTGGGATTCTTGTTAGAATGATGGCAGTCTCAATCAGCAGCATCTGCCCAAAGTTTATTTCAAACGAGGATGTGACGGTGTACGATGTGATGTACTGCGACAAGACATTTTACAACTGCAGTGATCTGCTGGCTAAGAGTGATTCCCAGAGGAGCGTCTTCGTCCGGTCTAAATCTAATGACCTCTTTGTTTCAGTGGGACTACGATGAACTTTTCCAGATTTAGGCTTTCATTTCCGTGTCTATAAAAGATGTTAAGTGCCTGAATGAAATCTACTGAACCCACAGTAACACAAACTACATAAATCTACCTCTGAAGTATATAATAACATTTCTCACAGTATCCTAAATATATCCCCAGAATGACGTGAATGCTAATATTAATCTTTGATTGAAAGGTAATTGACCGCAAATGCTTGGATTACTGTAACGCGAGGATTTATAGCAGTTGTATGGCAGTGATTTGACAGCACATTACGCACAATTTTCTCTCTTTTATTTTAGTAGCAGATGGATGTTAAACAGTAAAAGAACAATAAGTCCATTGAATATGAATCACTCTGATCTCTTGGGAGTGTGAGCATTTACGCAATGAGTACTGTAGGTTGGAAATGACCTCAAGTCAGGTCCTCGAATGCACTACGCCATCCAAACATCCTTAAACCTCTGTAAAGAGTAGTTTATTATTGTTAATTTGCGCAGCTGCTTTCTTTGGATGCTAACGTGGATGTAGAGAGACCCCTCGGTCGGATTTGTCTGCGAGTCAAGGCTGAGAGTTCGCTGTCCTTCAGCAGTGAGTCAGCAGGCGAGCGAGAGATCCTCTGGCTGCGAGCCACTCTGTTTGGGCCACTGAGGCCAAGTTTATGATGACGGCCACTCAGGCACAGCTTGTTAGAGGAACAGTGCTGCCTCCAAGTGACTGGGAAAGTCCAGTCAGCCTGTGTGTGTGTGTTAGAGAGAAAAATAAAAATTAGTCAGACATGGGGTCTTGTCATGCATCCAAACTACAAGCTCTGGTGACCATCACTGCTGTCAACAACTCGGCATGGTCATTAAAGCCTCAGCCATGACTTGTATCAACCAGACTGTGCAGCGCAAATCTAGCCAAGATCATTTCGTTTAATTCTTTTTACTTCATTTGCCTGACATTTTTTCTTTTATCTTTGCGATCGTCCACAAAAGGTTTATTTGGTATACCCTTTTGTTTCCCGGGGGACGTCATTTGACGCTCCTCCACTGAGCTCACGCTTCAGTGAGATCGTATGCTCGAAGCTCAGCGCAAGTCAGTGTAAAGTGACGCCTCTTTTGACTTATGCTGACTTATATTTCGTTGCAGAAGTGCACCCACGAAGGCAGTGAAGAAGATGACTACATGCTAGCAAAGGTGATGCATTCACTTCTCCTGGCACAATGGCCTCTTCCCCCATCCCCAATGTTAATTTTTACTACTAACATATTACTGAGGGCTATTGCTTGTCCACATCAAAACAATACAACGCCAGACACAGATATGCCTTATTTTTTTACATTTTTATCCGCTAGCTGAAAATGCTTATGCCATATCTCGAGAATGTCCAGAACAGGTCTTGAACAAAGGTAATTAAGTCGGAGCAAAATTGACAACTTTTCTGCTTTCCCCCTTCCCTAGTGTTTCCTTGTGGTGTTACCGTTGTGACAGTGTTAGCAACGTGGCTACCGCTAGCATCCCGAGCTAGCAGCCTGGCTAATGTCCAAAGCAAAAAGCAACTGTAAGAATCCCAAATTGACCTAAACCCTGCTCTTAGTGCTATGACAAGGCAAAGTAAAACACTCAGTCGATAAGTGGGCAGGTTTTGTTGCTTGCTGATCTAGTGGAATGATTTTGTTTTTTCAAGTGAATGCCCAATCAAGTGAAATAACTTTGTTTTTGTTTGTTGTTAGGTCTCAGGGATACACACATTCATTTTGGTCAGAATCACTATAGTTTTCATGAAATCTCCACAGGGCACCTTTAAATGTGGGTCTCTTTTATTGGCTTGGGCTTTGGAAGCATGCTGTTGTAATGACAGAAGACATTTTAACAATTCACAGAAGGTGCGTGCTGACTCTGTCCCACTGTAATGACTTAATGGGACACTTGACTGAAACATAGACATGGTTAGTGTTATTAGTAACACCTGCCCTTTTTCTAGTACGACATGCTGTGAGAAGATCCTGTTATATTTGTTTAACATTTCTTTCAAACTAACAGCAGCTTCAGCTTTAGCCACTGCCACGCTGTAATGCTGTATGAGCCTAATCTGCAACATCTGTAATCGTTCATCCCAAAAAATTAAAGCTTCATGAGTGTGTGGCACATACAAGTGTTGCTGATCAGCAGTTTTCATTGGAAAAGTGAGTGTTTTTGGAAAGTGTTAAGGAAGACAGAAATCTCTCCAGTGCAAGCAAAAGCCCGTTTTAACATCAGGTAACATCAGAGCATCGGTAATAAAATCGGGAGTTTGGAACTTTTCTTGTCACCTAAATCAAATTCAATTATTTCCACTGGCGGATTGACTCAAGAAGTCTCAATTGTGCGTTTGTTCATGTTAATCCAATTGACGTTTGAGCTAATTTTGTGTTAATGTCGTCCTTAAACTCATCTGTACTGGAACACATTTGAGAAGACGGCACAAAGTTTGCACTCAGCTTAGAATGATGGAAATAATTATGACGATACAAAAACAGTTTACCTGACAGTTAGGAAAGCCTGAGCTAGGAAAAACAAAACTGAATAATGAAGGGAAGACTTGTGGACAGGCACAACAAGGGTCATCTTTGAATCATCACGCACAATCTATTTTGTTTGTCAATCAGCCAAGAAACAGCAAGAAACAGGCCACAGGACAACAGAGCTGTTCTTTCAGGGATCTTTTTCTTCATTCAAAGGAATTATTTTCAAATGTAATGTCTGCTTTCTGTTAAACAAGGTGGCCTTGAACAGTCTGGCTTTGGCGCTCCCCAGAGATTTCACACTTTTAAGTAGTTATTGATTTATTTATTCGCTGGCCACAAAGTCTCCCCCATGCCTGCTGTGAATATGTACAGAAAATGAGATCCTTGTCTGTGCACTAAGGCACTGTCTGCTTCAATTAGAAATGTTCAGACCATAGCCGGAACTTTTTCCGCTGTTTGCTCTTCATCCACTCACATTTTCCATCTGCTATGAAGGATTCAGTTCCAGCGTTTGGAAGCAGGGAGTATTTCTTTTTGCTTTTCATTTAGGTGAAGGGAAAAATGGACAGAACATCTGTCAGTGGATCTAACGAGGCTGTACTCACCTTTGCATCTCACATATCAGCAATAATGCAATAACATAATAAAGGAAAGGAAACCTATAAAGTTTCTAAACTTCAGTGTTTTATAAAGGTTCTTGTTCATGTAAAAGATCTTGAAAGTCAAAATGTCTGCCCAAACAGTTTCTCCTCTCTTCCACAGAAAACACCTCGTCGGTAGTCCTGCCTTTAATTCAGTGACTCTGTGACATCACGCTACATCACAGAGTAACACATTTGCATACGTTATGCCTAGTGGCTAGTTTGGCACATAAGAATAGATTAGGCACAGCTGTTGTTGTTAGCGGTGCTGGGTCAGGCGTGTGTGAGCTGACCAATCAAAGGAGAGGGAGGGCCTTAAAGAGACAGAGCCTTTCAGACAGAGTGGGAATACAGTGATGCAGCACTGGACAGTATGAGAAAACTGATGTGTTTTTCGAGCACTAAGCATGTAAACCTATTCTAGTAGTAACCCAAAATAAAATGATGAACAATAATAATATGTCTCCTTTAAAATACCCGGAAGGTCAAGTGTTTGACAAGAACTACCTTAGGCTGTGAGTTTTTGTCAGATTTTATTTAAAAAATAGGGATTTGCAAGGTATTTCTATCACTTTAACAAAATAGTGTTTTTAGTGTTCACCTCTGTTAGGCAAAGCCGTGCATCATTTGTCCTCTCTTTCCACCCTCTTGAGCAATCCCCTAACTATCCATTTATAGATGCTTTGTAATTACAACCCATCACATTAAGATTCAGGAATAAGTCATGAATCACTGGAAACTGTTAAGACGTTTTCTTGTGTCGTTTTCCACAACCATTCCAGTAAATGCTTGTTTTTTGGGAAACCAGAAATAGCAGAAGAATGAATGTTTCTCTGGCAAGTGCTTACATCATGATGTCAAAGTGGGCTGGAGTGCTTTGTATCATTTCGGGTTTGGTTTTGGTTCAGTATGGCACCAAATGAATCTTCATTCATTCTGCTCTTTTGGTGTCTTTAACCATCAATCTTGAATGAAAATCACCCACATGGCAAGAAGTTTTTATTTTTTTATTTTTTCCTGGCTCGGTTTAGTTGTGCTTTGGTGAAATATAAGTGTAGTCTAAACAACATGATTCTGTCGAAGGATACAAGACTATTTGCTGAATAAGTGGCCATATATGCAGGTAGTTGCAACGTTTGACAAAAAGTGAGTTTTACTTTACTTCCATGCCATCATAGACTCTGTTGGCAAGTGCTTCCATGTCCGCTTGACCTGTACAGTTCATGATTAATGCTGTAGTCAAATGTCTGGGAACATGGCAACGACACAAAAGAAGAGAGACTGTGAACTTTCTGTGGGTAATTACATGCAAACCAATTCCTGTTTCATGCAATGGGCTTGGACATTTGGGGTTTCACTTTGATGGAAAATTAAAAGGCTCACCCCGGCATTACACCATAAACTATGGGGGTACAATACCCACACTCCCAGAATCACTGCCAGGAATTGGGATTATGTTTTTTTTTTGTTTCAAACCATAATGCTTTTGCTATTCTCTTTTCCAAATTAGCTGAAGCAACGTTGAACAGAGGGTGAAAGATCACATTCTTCCAAGCCAATACTATTTAATGGCTGCACACAGAAGCAAGAGACAAGCAGAATTTTTTCCTAATTACTTTAAACCCCTTTTTGAGGGATGACGCAGGCGGGGATTGAGGTTGCCCTTTGAGGGGATCTGGCACTCCTATATGCTTTTAGGAGAGGAAGGAAGGACCTCCTCCAGACAAGATAGTCATCAGTTTTCCTAAATCCAGGGTTCAACTCCGTGTTTGTATGCTTTGGTTCCCTCAACAAAACAGTCAGCGTCTGTCTAAAGGGACCTACATAATAATTAGAGTCTTATAAAACTATTAATCACTCAGCATGCAGACGAGGTTATCCGAGTTCATGACAAGCAGAGTTTATGAGAGCAGAATTTGTTTTATTATTTTGGATATGTTACCAGCAAAACTTCATTAACACAAAATTGTAAATGTCTTTAAAGTTGCTCTTATTAATATTTTTACATTAACAGTGGATCAAATGACAATGTGACATGTGCAAGGGATGCTGGTAATCATCAGAGAATCACCTGTGTCTACAGCTCTACAGAGCGTTTTGATGTTTTTAAGCTGATTGTTTTTGTTTTTACATCCCGCAGCTTTACTGTTTTGGCTCATAAATGCTCTTTCCACCAGCAGCAGCCTCTAAAAAAACACTGTACGTTACCTGCTCATCCCCAAACAGCACACACGAAGTTAGCAACAAGCATTGAGCAGCTAAAGAGCCAAATACTTCCCTTAGAGTTGGTGGAGAACAAATCAGAGCAAAAAGGAGATTGAATTATGAACTCTGTAACTGCTGGACTACACCTTAAAATGTTTTGATTTGTCAGTATTGTGTATAATTTGTTTCTGCTTTCCCCAAGTGGCTAAAAAAAATTAAATATAAATATATTTACTTCTCACTACTCAAGGATGAAAGCTGAATAAGATCATCAAATGTCAAATAAAGAAAAGAACAGCTTTTTTTTAGGCTTTTGAATCCTCCACATGTAACTATATATAACCTCAGGAATATGGGAAACTGACTCAAGAGCACCATGTTTTACAGCTCGAGAGGAGTCAGCTAATTGAACCTAAACAGTTTTTGTATTGTGTGACTGCCTCATCTTTCCAAGGAGCATGAGTAAACTTTTGCCCCGGGTTCCATGCATGATTTTGTGCTGAGTTTTTCCCAGACAGTCATTTTGTTAGCCTGAACATTCAAACAAAGGGAAAATCTGTTACGAAGGCAATTACAGGCCATTACCACAGTGGCTAACAATGAGAACCATTGCACCTTGGACGGAGGAATCCCTGGTGTTTTGGCTCCCACACAGAGAATGAGAAGCATGACCAATCCCCTCTTTTTTTTTTCTGAGCACCGTCTGCCCATTAACCACAACCACAAAAGTGCCACTCAGCAACATGTGAGCCTTGGGGGGAAGTTGTAGCTCATATTCAAGGTTTAATGGTTATGGTGGCCACAAAGGTTACTCAACTAAACAAAGAACACTACTCGCTCTGTTGGCGGACTGAGGCTGGTTCTTCTTTGACCTTTGACTCCTCTCACCTCACAGTATGAAGTCATGATCCTACATTACTAAAACGGGTCTGTCTCCTGTAAAGAATTTCTGAAAGTCTTGAAAATCTGAGATACAGTAATAACAGGAAACTTGGATGGAAGACAACAGACGAACTTGATCAGCTGATATCTGATCTTCCTGTTTAAGTGAATAGCATGACAACCATGCAATTATAGGTTTTGCAAAAATGTCAGCACCTCATTCCGCTTGTATTCTGTGACAAGGATAAGGAGTTTGCAACTCTCTGCCATGAGAACTGGCGTCGCCGAGAGCTCCTCAGCATTGTACATGGCCTCAACGTCACAGGCAGTAAAATCTAATACCTTGTCCTGTTATCGCTATTATGTAGGATTACTGCATTCTGTAATTGTGGTTTACATGCTTGAATGGGCCTAAATGACCAAATGTTTCATCTGCTCAGAGGCTACAGGAGCAGTGTCGAAGCATCAGAGGCTCGTTATTGCATCCGTCCATACATGACATCATGTGTACATTCACGGTGCGGTTACTAGTCTGCTGGCTTTCAGTCAGCTACAGTGTCGGGGTATGCTTCTCATTACCCTGTGTAATAGCACATCCTGACTCACTCTTTAATTTAACACTAGGAAGGGGCTTGTAATGCTGAAAATAGCACAGATTGGTCGAAATTTGCTCTTAAGTCAGAGGCAAACACTCGCAGCTTCCTGGCCCTGAGTTGCGGTTTGAGGAATGTCTAGTCTTGATTTCTTCTTTGAGGGTTATCTAAGTAATCAGTGGTGCTGAAGCCAGTGCTAAATGTATTGTTGGGAACGTAATGGGAAATAGATGATTAAGGAGAAATAAACCCTAAGACCTCTATTGACAACAGTTTGATCAATGTCTAGTTGTTCAGTGTTCAGTGCATTACAGGAAATGGCTTTGTGATGAAGTGTGGTCATTTATTTTTTTTTATGGTTCACCCTTTCTCCTCTGGATTAAGTGTTGCTCTACATTTCCCAGAACTTTGTTCCAACAACTCCAAAACAGCAAAGTTTGTTGCCTCAATCATTTTGTTACTGGGAGATGATGTTTGCAGACCTGAATGTCCGTTTTACCGAACTACCTGCCTAAAGTTTATAAGCTAGTATACTAGCTACTATAAGCTAATGGTCATACCAGATCAAGTAAGGCAGTAGCAGCAAAACCCCTGAGCATAATGAACTGAGTAGGCGGTATTTTATTGCTTATGAATTCAACTTTTCAAAATGTGGAATTTCTCCTTTCAAAAGTTACTTAGAGTTCCTTCTATGTTTGCTATCAAATTTGATTAGATTACTCTCCACATTAGCCTCAAATTGTCTGTGATTTGCTACTTAATCATAGTAATAACTCAAAACACAATGACACAAAATGAAAAAATCCCAGACATGCTGAAATACTTTCTATGTTGTGTGGTTTGCATTATACAAACATTCACTGCTTCACTTTGCGTCCTTGCTCGGTACAACATAGTGCCATGTGACGATTAGTATGATTATTTCTGATGTTAAATGGGGTGCAGACACTAATACTGGTCCAGTTATTACTTAATGTACAGCGGTAAACTAGCAGTGAGAGTCTGAGGGACCCTGTGGAAATACAGAGACTGCCGAGACTGCCTAAGTATCTCGAGCTCTGGGGAAAAATGAACAGGATACGGCCTCTGAACTTGATCTTTAAAATGAGAAGACAAAATAAATACAGTAGTTACATGAACCAGATGAATAATGAGAGCTGCCATAGTTAGTCACGCTGCTAAAGGATGATTTCAATTAGTGTGGGCGACGGCTTTCTACAGTGACCTAATATCAGGCTGCAAGGGCTCGTGGGAATATAAAGTTTCAAAATATACAGTAATGTCTTTCTTTAGAAAGAAAACAAAAGTAGCTTACACTGGAAAATGATTCATATAAACTCCCCTGGTCTGTACTTCACACACACATTCATTAGTAAAGATAACAACACAGACAGTCTATTGTATGACTTGTAGATACTATAACACACAGATCTTAAAAGGAATGTGTTTCATTGGTCATCATAGCGCATTTACTTCACTTTAGTCACATTTCCATGAGAGGGTATGCAGCCTTGTAAAGTCTCATATTCCACTGATTCATTGACTCCAAACAATGCTTTTGTTTCCTGGAACTTGGTTTTATGGATGGAAATCGTTTCATATAAAAAAAAAATGAAAAGCGAGCTTTTGTGCAGGGGCTCATTTCTGTGTTGTCTGGTGCTAACTTTATGATGGAACACTTTCAGATCTGCATCCAAAGAGCAATCACGTAAACATTTTCCTTTATGTATTTAAATGAAAACAACACTGAGCTTTAACAGCAACTTCATCTAAATCTAAGCGCAGAAACTATAGTATGTTTGTTATTCTTTAGGCATAGCCTGGCACCTCTTTCAAACTTGTTTTAGCCTGTCCCAGTATTCTTTGTGATGTTACAGTATGTAATGAATTGTTAATATGCTGGTTAAGCGACTGTTTACACAAAAACACAAAATGAAATATACCAGACTGTTGTTCGGTCACATATAAACCATCCACAAGTCTGACAGGTTTCCACAATAAAGATGCTCAGACGTCTCCTAAGTGTTCTGCAACCAAAGCTGCAGTAAAGCTAAAGGTGCCTTTGTTGGCCTTGCCCCCTTGTCCTTTCAAATGAACCACTAAACCACACTTTCCATGGTGCAGCTCTCCCAGACAACCAGTTCTGCCACCATCAGGCCCCACTACCTGTAGAGGCAGGATCTGAGGGCCATCTGTGCTCTGTGACTCATAATGTCCACAGCTGAGATACCTTCCACACTCATTCATAGCTGGAGCAGTAAATCATTATGCACATGCTTTACAGCACCTCCAGTACAGGGAGGCTTCAAAAGTGCAGCTTGTGTATGAATACAGTTTGTATATTAGGAATTTACCACCAATTTACTGCAAGATTTCTGAAGCCATTATACATTTAATGACAGGATCATATTGTTAAATTAATAAGCAGTAAGAGATGATTTACAACATCTTCCTAAAACTAAACATTCACATTCCTTAGTCTTCAGAGGTGACATATTATGCTCATTTTCAGGTTCATTGTTTTATTTGCTTATTACTTGAATAGGTTTACATGCTTTAATGCTCACACACATCAGTTTCCTCATACTGCTGCCTCATGCTGCAGCTTTGTATTCCCCCTCTGTTTGAAACACTGTTTTAGCTCCTGTCTCTTTAAGGACCCCCTCCCGAATACTCAGTCTCCTCTGATTGGTCAGCTCACACACGCCTGACCCAGCACCACTATCAACAAAAGAGCAGCTGTGCTAAATCAATTGTTGCTCATGCAAATGTTTGACTCTTTGACGTAGTGTGATGTCACAAAGTCACGGAATTAAAGGCGGGACTTATGAGGCGTTTCAGTAGCAGCGATTTCATGCAGGAGAAAGGAGCTTCGGTAGGTGTGGACTTTGACCTTTCTAACTTTCAAGTTCTTTTACTTGCACAAGAACCTTCATAAAACACTGACAGGAAGGAAAAAAACAAACAGTCAATACTCTGCTGATACAAAGTTTAAACAGCAACTGAACCCAAAGATTTAGAGCACTCATCAACAGGAATAGTAAAGTAAAATGTCTGTTGGCTCACAATAAGTACAAAGTATTTTTTACAGTATATTTTACTACAGTATGATGACATTGGTAGGCCTGAATGCCACATTGAAATTTATATAGCCAGCTCTAAATAAAAACCCTCTCTCTTTTTCATGATAACATTTACAGGACAGTTTAGCATTTATATTATTTTCATTTATTTGTGACAAAAGAGCCAACAAACTCACTTTATGCTCTTCTTGAGGATGACTTTTTTATGGTTCAAATTTTTGCAACGAGGTTGCTGTTAGTGAATCCAAACAAACTTCAAATACCTCATAGCTTTTTCCGTTTTCTAATGTCTTGACTTGTTTTCTGAAAACTGAACTATAATGTCAAGCGAGATGGTCATTCGGTCCGCTCATTTGGTGGTTTTTCATGACTCATCTTTCTTCCACCTGTCTAAAAAAACTTTGTAAAAAAATAAAAGGCGTCTCAAAGTTCACTAATAGTATGTGGCGTATTGTGGAGATTAAATTAAATGATTAAATGTTTTTTTTATTCCACTTCATGTCTCATCATGCAGTAAATGGGATTTTAGGTCATAGGAAGAAAGCTGTATTTGTGGATGTTTTTTGTTGTTTTTGTTGATGTCATGATTGAAAAAAGGGGAACTGTGGTAATCTATGATCATTAATGTGAGAACAATGTATGATCATACATTTTTCTCACACATATACACATACAGGAAATGTAATGTCCTGCAAGACTGCCATTATATACAGAATGTTGTCCTATAGGCTTTACAGATGTGTTGAAGGATCGTGCTTCAGTAAGGCATTACAAAATATCCTGCATGACTCACAAACTTAAATTACACTTACACAATTTTTGTATATTTCCTACAAGACTAGGTCAGCACTGAAACATACCATGTGGAACTTTTTTGTAAGGATTAGTGCATAAACTTAAAGCTGCAACTTTCTGGCTTCAGGACATGGCAGAGAGACAACAAAACACATGACTTGAGCTTTAGAAATGGCCTATCAGCACAGTAATGCACTTTAGAGTGTCCAGATTAAGGCCGTTAATGAAATTGTTGGAGTATATATCATCTCCAAATAAATCAAAGTTAAGTAATATACAATATGTATCTGTCTCTGCACTGTCTGGGCTCCTGCTGGGACACTATGGTCTGCTGGACCCTAAAGTCATGCTTCAATTACTGTATCTATGTAAACAAGTCATATTCAGAATACACAGGTTTACATTTCCATAATGTTTGGTAAACCCCGGAGCCTTGAACTCTATGGAGTGGAAAGAAAAAATGCATGACAGATTCTCGCACCGGTGGAAAAAGATCTCTAAGTGTTGCCACATGTTCATGTAGACATCACGCAGCCATCATGTAACAGGAGAAATGCAGACAAGCACAGATAGCTTTTGCTTTTGTGGTGAGCCATAAGATTCAGAAATGAAATTACCATACAGCTCCCAGTGATTGCCAGGATGGATGTTCTGTATAACAGCAATCGAGGGGAGCAGTAAAGCAGACGTCTGCGATCACAAACTGCAGTTTTTATGTAATGTTTGGTTCTCTCTTTCAATTCAGACTGAAATGCTGCTGACCAATAGACAAACAAATGAATTTAAATATTAATAACAGTTAGAGCAAGAGCGGCATGCAAAAATTCAAAGTGCATGGAAGAAACTTTACCTTTATCAAATCAGGTTAGTTCCATGGAGAGGTCGTTCTCGCTTTCAGCAATGCCCTACTCACACTCACACTCACACATTTACACATATTTTTGCCTTGAGGCTGCTCAGTACAACTACAGTCTGACCTTTTGACCACCGAGTAGCAGTGGGGAGTTAAGGGCCAGAAATGGTGCTAATGAGGGAGAGACGAGCTTCTGTTAACAAGCCAGAAAGGTGATTTTTTTTTTAAATGATGTAATTGCCATATAAAATATTTGTTGATTCAGTTTATTGTGAATAATGTCATTATTATCAACAGGTTCCCTTCTTCTCTGTTTAAATCAACACATCCTCATATCAAAATGACAAAATAGGTGGACTGCCAAAACAACATATATCACTGTTCCCAAAACAACATGACCGTTGCAGCGTACCAACAGGTAGCGTACCAACAGCGTAGCAACAGGCGTGTCGGACCTTTGTTATACGGTCACAGAAACTACTCGGTTAGGCTTAGGCATCAGAAATTACTCGGTTAGGTTTAGGCACTGAAACTACTTGGTAAGGTTTAGGCACTGAAACTACTTGGTTAGGTTTAGGCACTGAAACTACTCGGTTAGGTTTAGGCACTGAAACTACTTGGTTAGGTTTGGCACTAAAACTACTTGGTTAGGCTTAGGCATCAGAAATTAGTCCGTTAGGTTTAGGCACTGAAACTACTTGGTTAGGCTTGGCACTAAAACTACTTGGTTAGGCTTAGGCATCAGAAATTAGTCCGTTAGGTTTAGGCACTGAAACTACTGGGTAAAGTTTAGGCACTGAAACTGCTTGGTTAGGTTTAGGCACTGAAACTACTTGGTTAGGTTTAGGCACTGAAACTACTTGGTTAAGTTTAGGCACTGAAACTTCTTGGTTAAGTTTAGGCACTGAAACTACTTGGTTAGGTTTAGGCACTGAAACTACTTGGTTAGGTTAAGGCACTGAAATTACTTGGTTAAGTTTAGGCACTGAAACTACTTGGTTAGGTTTAGCCACTGAAACTTCTGGGTTAGGTTTAGGCACTGAAACTACTTGGTTAGGGTTAGGCACTGAAACTTCTGGGTTAGGTTTAGGCACTGAAACTACTTGGTTAGGTTTAGGCACTGAAACTACTTGGTTAGGTTTAGGCACTGAAACTACTCGGTTAGGTTTAGGCAATGAAACTACTTGGTTGGGTTTAGGAGAACATTTTGGTTGTGTTAAAATCACTAAATCACTTCTGTAACTTCAGTTACAAAAGTTCCTACATTATGTAAGTAGCTTATGTAACTTTATGTACGTAACCTAACTTAAGCAGTTAGTAAGTTAAAAGAACTCACTGCTGACTTCTGGTTTCACACTGGACACCAACAGCAGTCTCCTGAGTAAAGTCTTATGCTTGTTTAACCTGACCATCCATACTAACTCCTCTTTGGACTCTCTTTACAGTACTTCTCCTCACTCCCTCCTTTGCAGCAGTAATAATTACTAAGGGCACTTAAGGTTGCTGCCTAACAACAATAAGGAACATAAATATGGTTCATAAAAAGCTACTTTCATAGACGACCCTTAAATCCATCTGTGATGTGCAGTAGTATTTTTCCACTGTTTCCATTCTTCCAGCCCTGCTCTGACTGGGCTAAAGGGCTTCTACAGTTACAAATAACATGACATGAATGTCATTGATTGACCTGAAGGAAAGTATTACTTTCAATAGACAAAATATTTCGATTGTTTTAGATCATGGTTGTATTTAACTGGTGCTTTGTAGAATAGAGATTAATTCATGCATAACACATAAATGTCTTACTCCACTGGCTGGCTATAGGCACCATAACTCTTGTGAGTAAATTAGATGGCTTCTGGCAAACTCCACTTTAAAAACACTGACTCAGCAGGAGCAGGTGTCACAAGGGGCTACAGTCTTTGTCTGGAAGCTGCAAAGATCATTTGAAACAACCTTGGGTCCAAGTGCGCTTGAACATAAGTCATCACTCACCCACTCATTTGCGCATCTCACAACGTGGTCATAAATCTGTCACCGAACCTTCAAAGACACCCCATCACGCACCTCACTTGCGAGCATATTATTGGAATAATTGGGAACACATGCTACAAGGAGCTCATATTAATGAACTTTGACGTGCACATCGGGCAAGCTAACAAGGTAATAATGCAGTTTGTCACTAGTGTTGATAACCAGCTACAGATTAATTTAATGGACATCAGAATTAAATTGTGTCTGTGTAAACTTAAATATTTGTGTAAGAGTCGGAGAGCTCTTCCCCTCTAGCAGTAATGCACAGTAACAGCGTTAATAATGGTGTTCTGATGTCACGGTGGTATCATCGCTACTGACCTGTTTCTCTCTCCAGCCACCTCCGGTCAGGTTTGGACTTTGACTGTTTTTACAGCATAACTGGACACAGACTTTCCACTAAGATCTGTCAACGGGGGATGAGTAAAAGTCTGCCTGGGCCGCGTCCATCGGAGGAAGACTCCAGATTACTGCTGTTGCCAACGGGCTAATTCAAAACACATGCAGTTGAGAGTTGAGAGGAGGAAGCCTGTGAGGTGGAGAGACAGAGACTAATGTGGCTACTGCATTTAATCCTGCTCTATTAAATCATGATTAAACAATGTTTTTGAAATGTTGAGGCCTCCTGGTGGAACGGCACATGTGACATTGTGTCTGTAGCTGTACGTCACCACACTTGTAATCCCCTTCATCAGTTTTAATTTCCAGTATATTCTAACAAAGCAAAAACATGTTAAAATAAATCCTTCAAAGTTTACTACCATTAATACAAGTCATGCACACTTTATCCTCTGTTAAAACTTGTTTAAATTTGCAAGTCCTCTCATTATTAGAACCATAACTCCTCTATGGCAGGCATACGAAGTGCTTCACTTCAGCAATGACATCATCCTGCAGACACCATGCACCATGTTAACAACAGCTGTAGCTATTAGCGATAGTCATCACGGCTGTAACAATTACAGATGAATTATAGAGCGGCAGAGGCAGTTGTTTTTTTTTTGTCCATAAGTCACTATAATCTTCCAGCATTACAGGAGAAAGATCAGCCCTGGCTGCAGCTGACAGTCTGAATTACAGCCCGGTTCCTCCTGGCTATAAGCATGCTAATCTGCCCGACAGGGTGGTCACACCACTAGGCTGCATACAGCGTGTCCTCACATTAACTGCAGCCTGTCCTCACATTAACTGCAACAATACAACTAACCTCAAGTAGGGTGAGTGGAATAATTAGGCCTATTATACAGCAAAGACAGTGGATATTTTCTTCTTCTAACAGCTTAATGAACACACTGTAGTCCTGTAGTCCTGCAACAGCGTACTGTCATTAGTGCAATGTTTTTTTCTTTGGCCGTGTTTAAATTAACTTGAAACTTCAGAGGTCTGACAGTGACAGCACCACCTCAAGTCACTGTGTCATTGTGTCAGAGTTTTGACACAATATGAGGCAATTTAGAGGCAAAAAGAGGCCAGACAGTTGCCGCCTGAATTAATGTGGCATAAACACTGCGAAAAGAAAAAACGTTTCATGGAAACATATGCCTAACACATGAATTCTACTCAAGTATCCCTCTACCCTCACTAGCAATGTTGAGCAATGACACCAAACAGAATATCTGCATCATCACTGCGCAAGCTCTCCCAACAAAAACCGCATCACGAGCTTCACCAAATTGAAATTTACTGCAGGGCTATTATGTTTGATTTAAGGCATGTTTCTTTTTATTTCCGTAGCCTGTACTTTTTGTGAATAATAGAGATGCAGTGAACTTTCCTCTGGATATATACCGAAAACAAACCAGGCAAAATGGCAGCTGCATGATATTATTTTTATTATTATGTAAATTCTTTCCATCTGTAACCGATCTAGAGTTCAATCAAGCTAGAATGTTCTTAGATTAATGGCTTGTATTAAATACTCATTCATATAATATGGAGCAGAAATACTTAAACCCACTGTGTATACAATTTGTATGTGGTTGTAACATCTATCAAATATCTGATAGCATAAGTTGTTGTTTTATTGAAAGATGAAGTAATCCTGGTGAAAATCTGTGATATTACAGAGTTTGCTTTTCATCCTCAGTTTTGGTGGAGGGTGTCTTTTTTGACTGAGCTGGAAATGTTAAAGCCTCACTAAAGGGGGACTGCCCATTGTTCCAAAACACCAATAATATGGGTCCCATCAGACCGAAAGCTCATATAACCTGTTATCCTGAAAACAAAAACTCGCTGTTCTGAAGGCCCTTGGAACTTTTCCCCCTTGATATCTTAGTGTCAGGTTAGGGTTAGAGTATGTTGTGTGGTCGAAGGCAAAAAATAGGCCTATCAAGGGCAAAACCCTGCTGATTCGTCACCATGGACAGGGTTGAATCGTCAGATGAAGCCCCTCCCCTTTTGGTGAACCACCTTGGGACCTTATTTCAGAAAAAATATGTACAGTAGTGAATGGCAAGAGACATAATTTTTTAATCCTTTTTGAATTGTGCCATGAATGGTGGATTTAAAAGATCATTTTTCATCTTGAGAAAGTCATAGTTTGTCATAAAACTGTTTAAGTATAAGACAGTGAGAGTACGTAATTGCAACAATTGGTCACCCAACACTCAAAAAAAAAAAAATTATGTTGTCTCGTTTAACACTCTGCTAACAGAAACCTTGTAGATCCAGTCCTACATATTAGCTAGCTGACAGAACTGCCTTAACCCTCATTTCACATAACTACAGTTGTCAATATGGCCAGATATATTATGATTTTCACCTTTTTTAAATACCTTTTCTGTGCCGAGGTGATGACCATGTTGGTGATGTATATTGAGTGAGACGATGTACTATCTTTATGACAAACTTTGACTTTCATGACTGGAAAAATCTTACATTTCCAAATCTCGTATGTTTAAATCACATCACAATTCAAAAATGATTTGTCACTCACCATTAACCACATATTTATTCCTTTATGGGATCCCAGAAAGGGTATTTTGCCTATGCACTGTATGGCTGTTTGTTTGTTAGGATAACTGTATGTTGGACAAATGGGTTTACGGTCCATTTGGAGATATTCTGGAATATTTGGGTTTCGGTATAATGGCATGGCACCCTGCATACTGCTTTAAAGTAAGAAGACTACAGTATACAGTGTAAGACATAGAATAAGACAGTGTTGTCAGTAATTGTGATTAGCCACAGATAACTTGTGGTAAAGAAGTGAGAGCAAAATACACCGACAGATCCACAGATTTCCTCTGTTACGATTTTCTGTAAGTCAACGTGTGTCAATGATGTCAATATACATATGTTTCAGACAGTTTTACGACTGACACCTCTTACCAGAGAATCTGACCTGAACATAGGGGGTTAATATGATAAACCATCTGCCCTTGTCTTTGATCATTAATAATGACCACCTGTGATTCGGTTAGTGGTTATGAAACTGTTCTGCAGTTTATACATAACAGGATTTGTTGTGTTTTTAAAATAAGCACTTGCATTCTTACAAAAACCCACAGAACTCGAAGCGACATTCATTTCCCCTTTCTGGCATTCACCTGCCTCTCTTGTCCGGAGTGAATTAAAATGAGCCATTTTTGGGCTTTCTTTTTATATTTTCTCCACCACAGAGGATGGATTTTGTTATTTAGGACAGGACTGACTGGGGGGATACCTGCAGGACAAAACATTGTCTGCAGCAGTGTGGTAGATTTCAGAATATTCTGTCTGCCCTGTACAACAGGTTTCTATTTCCCTGTCTGTCTTTCACTTGCCTGTTGTTGAAAGCATACACAAACAAATCTGTGATGTTGGACCTGGCGTGTACACTGACCATGAAATTTTGAGACAATCTGAGCTAACCGCTAAGCCCCTTCAGACAATCATTTCCTTCACCTTTAATTAACTTTTAGAAATGCAAATGTAAAACACTGGATATTTCTGAGTAACATTCCACACTGATGATATTTGAAAGGTGTTGGTTCATGGAGCATGATCTTAAATCAAAGTTTATTAGCTGCACGGCTCTAATTGTTTTGTGCCAGTAATGAGGTCATGGACATAGAATAATGCGGACAATAAACAGACTGGAAAAAAAAAAAACACGTACGGAACAAATCATCACAAAAACCATATTAGCTGCTAATGAGCTGCAGATTTTTGGAGAGTGTTTGCAGGTACTTGATAAGATTGATCTTCTCTCACTACTAAGATGTTTAATATGTGGGAATGGAAACTGCATGACTGATCTGGTATTGTAAAAGGATGGAGGAATCCTGGAGGTGGGGTGGAGCGCTGCCATAATGAACACAGTGCCTGGACTGTTCTGGATAATTTGTAATACATCCACTTTGCTCATTATAACTACAGATGGCTATGTGCTCTGTCTGCCCCCTGAGCAGTACGGCACACTAGATTTTTTTCCCAGACGTCCAACTCCACCTCTGATTGGCTAGTACTTGCTGCTCAGGTTGGTTGGGTTAGGTTAAGGCACGAGGAGTGAGACTGGTTAGGGTAAGGGTTACAATATAAGTGTGAGCCAATCAGGAGGCAGAGTAGGGCGGGTCCTGCGTTCAGCATCCTCGGAAAAAAAAAAATAGCGTGCAGCACTTCACACTGGACTGAAATGAAATGCTACATCACATCTACGACAGACCACTCTCTCTATCCACACCCAGCAAAGATTATGTTTATGGTCAGGTGTCATATATGTGTAATATATCTGACAAAAAGAGGCAGAGGAGAAAAATAAGGAGAAACTGCACTAGATGGGTAAAATCATGGATACCACAGCAACAGGATGAAGGAGCTTTCCCTTTCTTTTTCCGTTTCTCTTTTCGGGCACTGAGCTGCTTACTTCAACAGCCAATCAGAGTGATTTCTCTCATCGACGAGCCTCCATTCTATATGCTGACAATGGCTGTCCAGCGCCAGCGGTTCTGGACACACCGCCCTGACCCTCACCTGACCCTGACTAGAGCCACTGACGGCCCTGACAATGCCCAATGGGCGACCATTGACCTGGGGTGTCAGGGTCTTAAAACATCATTGCTTGCTCTGGCTCTCAGTTCCCTTAAATAACTGCCATTAGAGGTTGATTTTGGTCACTGGCACAAATTCAGATATCAAAGTTGGATTTGATGCCAAAAATGTGTGCAGATTTATATCCCTCCTGCCCAATCACATCATTGTGATCCATTGATCTTTTTTCTTTCCTTTCCTTGTTTCTCGGTTCTGCATGTGCTCTTTCCTTTTCCTATTCAGCCACTGAGGCTATTACTCGTACTAACTACTTAATGCAACTGTTTATTCCAAAAATAAACCTGAAACATACAGTTTGACTTACTGCCAGAGGATTTGTTTCCTGTGAGGGTCCAATCCAACAATAGATGGAAGAGCAGATGTAAAAGCTTTGAACAACTGGATAAAAGTGCTATTTCCATAGAATTAATTGCAGACAGAGAGAAGTAAATACTTTTCAGATTATCGGTCAAATCAAATGTACATTTTCTTCTCTGCCATGGCGAAGGACCAGACCGGAGCTCTTCATCACAAACTGCTGTAGCGAAGGAGAGTGAGGAGTCTGCGGGTTAAATGTGGTCAAATGCTTGACGCCAGCTGAGTAGAGATCAAGGTGAGAAACTGGAACATCATGGCTACTACCATCTGTGCATTTTGCCAAATAAGCAGAAGCAGAAATTTGCCTGTTCTAACAGATATACCAGCACACCAATATGTGTATTATCACGCACACAAACATGCTGAATGTGGCCAGACCGTCTGATCTCTCGAAACTGGCAGACCAGACTCCCGGAGGTCTTACTCCCACTCAGTCCTGCATCTGGCCGTATACTCATGCACGCAATAGTTATTAATGATGATAATAGAGGCACGTTTTAGCTTATTTAACTGGGATGTTGGTGCCATGAACACAATTTAGATTTATGAGACTGGATCAGATCAGAAAATGACTCCATGTGAAACTTTCCCAGTTTTCTGGCATAACATGTTGTAAAGCCGACATCTGTTTGTTTATTTGTTTATATATTTTCACATTTTTAAAGCTGCGTAGGAAAATCAAAGACACTTGTACATTTCTGTCGGATCCAGTTAATGATTTCTACATCACCTCATAATGATGTCAACGCAAATCAATTGGGGGTCCTATTAAATTTAAGAAGGCATTATCAATAAACTACCACAAAAGGGAAAAAGAGTTATCCAAGTGCTGAAATGTTGCTAGACATTACCCCGTGGTGCTTTTTTATGAAAGCCAGTTTCTTAGCTAGCTAAGGAGTTCAGTGACTTCAGTTCACCAAGTTCATACGCAAAGAAGTTTACTTCAAGTTAATTTTTATCAAGTCAACTTAGGTGCAGTTCAAGTATCTTTCCCAAGTCTACTTTATGCAGTAAGCACATTAATATCATGTGCTAGTTGTATACCTGCAAGTGTACTACTAGGTTCATCAGGTCAAGAAAACTGTAGTTTGTTAGAAAGTCCTACCTGTAACAAGAGGGCACTATATTTTTGGGTATTTATAGGTTTTTGTATATTGTCCCAGTCTAGAGCTTGTAGATATTCACATTTTAAAGCTGTTTAACTGTAATATCACAAATAGACTCATTACGTCAACCGCAGGCATTATATGTTAGGTACAGCCATTCAGTAGCCCCCTTACATAATATACATTTTTGTTGCTCAGCAGTTTTTGGCAGTGTTGCCCAAGCAGAGTATATATTACTGTGGAAGCCTCTCCCCATCTCAAGCCAACCATGTGCTGAAACATTTTCCTCAGTTTTCTCTGTGGTTTATGGGAAAGCTTGTATTTCCAGGAGATTTGTTTGAGGCTTCGAACAAACACTGGAAACACCTCAACTGGATTTGAAATTAAGCTGGAGTCTAATCAGAGACCGGTGGGCGAATGCACACAATCAGCAGAAAGTTCCACCAACCAGAGGCTGAAATGGTTGCAGAGGAAGGAGAAGATGTGTAGGCGCCACAACGAATCCCAGATACTATCACAATTTTCTACAGACAGATCCATTAGCATATTTGGTTTGCGGATTTTAACCACACTAATGAAAGCAAAAGATCACAAATTCCAGGCTCTTTGTAACTTGTTTTGATCTTGAACCATCACAACACATTAAGTAGCAGTATTTTTAAATTAGTTCTTTTGCGTGTGTTGGTGTCACAGTGTGCTCTGATAGTACCAACAGAAGCTTTCCTGTGTCATGACAGCCTCTGGCACTTTTTATTGTTTATATTCCCCACAAATTTATTGACCATCTCTTCATTTCACCCTCGATGCCACTGTAAACAAATTGGATGAAGTATGATAATATTATTTAAGGGATTTGCTGCTATGGCAGTCCCTGTTTCTGTCTCCTGCCAGAATGGCAGGAAAGAGTTCCTCTGAGTCTTCCAAGGTAAACAAGACAATTTAACGATCTTCCCAGGTAATTCTTGTATTGTGAAAGCAGCCCGGCTTAAAAGCAAGGGAATGTCAAGGCCTCGGCTGGCTTGAAGCCTTATCTTCTGAATGGTCTATTCTTACCTGTGAATCTAAGAACTGAGGACTGGAGTTTTAGTCCAATACATAGATTTACTTGAGCATTATGCAGATTTGAGCCAGTTATTAACTCTAGAAATGATGAACAGCCTGTTTCGTTTTATTTATTTACAGCAAATGTAGAAAGGAAGAACACTGAGGACATGACTGTCATCCACTTCACCTTTACAGACAATACACTCGTCAAGTTAATAGATATTACTGATGATTGAGAAGGAGAAGTGACAGAAAACTCGTCCGACTGATCGTTTTCCCTTGCTGTATTAGAATATTTTATTAAATGAGACATATTATGCCCTCTCTCTGAGACGCCCTGTTAAAGCTAGACCTTTTTAACTTTAAAGACCTTTCATGCAGAAGAAGCTACGTATATATCACACTGAAGGAAAGGAAAAAAACAAATGCATAATAGGTCTCCTCATACTGTATTTTAAATTTTCGGTTTGTAACAAAGTTCTCAGTTTTACCGATGTGTAAGACTGGTAAAAATAGCATTTAAGGCATCACCACTGGCACTTACAGCTTCACTGAACACACGCATATACATCATTGACCGCTATCAAAAACCAGCACGTTTTGCAGCCTCATGAGCCCATTACATGTCTGCACTTTCTATTTTATTTCTTGCTTGTGGCGCCTGTTTTTCCTCTTGGCATTCTCTATTTTTTCCAGTTATTTTCTCCAGCACAGGAGCATAAACTTAATGCTAGCTAATGGCTGTATCTTCCTGACAGAGCATTGAGAAAAATATTCTGTGATTTAACGCTCCACCTTTTCCACCACATAGATACGAGCAGCACCTTTGGTCTACTTTTTGTTTTCATCTCAGGATGTAGCTGCAGAAGTGAAATGTAATATGCCTGCTTTGTGTTTGTGTATCATAATTTTTAAGCAATCTCCATCAGCTGCGCTCCTCCGGTTGCATGTCGAGGCGATCATATTGGATAATGTTCACAGCGCAACTAGATGGCTTAGCTTGGCCTTCGTGCTTGGGGACTCTCGGGATTTCCAAAATGCTCGGTGCATGAGTCTCTTTAAGAGCTTCCACAGATGTGTGAGATATATAATCCGCTGCTGGCTTTGGGCATCATGTCACTTACCTCCTATCAAAACACCCGGCGCACCTCAACACTGTTCAGCCAGCAGTCAAACCTGATCCTGAACAGAATAAAGCGCAGCAAACTCCCTTGACCGTTTTCACACATTTTCATCCGGGCTGAGATCACTCAGTGTGCGCAGCTTTGCAGATGCTGAGAAGAACGTGGGCAAGAAGACTCCCTGCTGATTTGTCTCACTGTTGCCAGGCCTCTGCTGAGAAGAGGATGCAGGCGACCTTCTTCATTTCTTAAATGTGTTCGAAGAAATTGAAAACTTCTCCGCTTCTATCATGCAAAAGATTAATAATAAAGGGTATGAAAATACTGAAATCTCTGTCAACAACTCTGTGAATTTTCCATGTTTCAAAGAAGTGAGGTTGGTTGCAAGAACAAATGGAAAGAGTAATGTTTTTAACAGATTTTCATATGGACACTAAAGAGTTGCAGATTTTTCTCAGTCCTTCTCTTTTTTTCCTCTTATTTGGCCGTCCATCCACTTTGTTTCCAGCCATGAAATGTGCATGTGTACTTGTGTGTGTCACTGTGGCAGAGAACAGACAGCAGAGGGAGGATGATGGGAAGTGAAGCAGCGATTTGTCAGCTTTCCTGTTCAACCTTACTCAGTTTTAAGAAGGTAACGCTTGACAGAATTTTATCCATTTGTTAAACATGCCCCTGATGATTCAGGCGGTAAGAACGTTACGTTGTTCACCTCATAACCTTCAGGCAGAAGCGCAACTACCAGTGATGAGCAGTGCGTTTGACGTCTGTTGCTCATTACCAGTGAAGCCTCTTGAGCGCCTGGTATCTGCTTCTCTGAGGGTCTGTGTTCTGTAAGTCGACAGTCTGCAGGGATGGAAGACATTTCTATTTCATACCGAAGACAGCTTGAAGTATTTTCTGGATTCATAAAATCCAGATTCGCTTTTTATTTGAAATAAATCATCAATCATTCTGGAATTCTGATAAATGAAATACACGTTTGATCGGAGTGTTTCATTCACGATGAACAGCACAGTGCATTGTCATGATGGATCTTCAGAGCTTTTCCCATAACATTTCAAGGACATGTCACGGTTTTTAGCTGACGCATCCTGGATCAAAACGATAGTAAAAACGTAGTTTCATGATGTGGTGAAGTAGCATGGGATCATGGGAGCTGTTGTCTTCATTGTTGAACAACCATGAATGCTGATGAAAATCCATATGGCAGGCAGAAATGTTCACGGAGGTACTGTTTTAAAGTTTTATTCATGTTACAATCACTTTTGTTTGCTGACTTCTTTCCTTACTCCTCGCTGGAGTTTATATCAAGAGGTGACCCGAAGAAACGCACAGTTACCCTGAATAAATAACCCAGATTTCTCTGGGTTTAATCATTGTTGGAAAGATTTTGGATCATATACACAACACAACAGAAAACATATATCATGAAGGTCCAGTCACTTGAGTGCTGCACATTAAATATTGAAGGGGCCCCAGGGCAAAAATGACCTATGGGCCCCTATTGAACCCCCATGAAAACAATCCGACAACCCACAGAGTCCCAGACTCCAGCCAGTATTTCTATCCTGGAATACTATCTGGCAGCAAGTTTGCTGTATGTCAGTCAGGTTATATAACATGTAAACACAATCTCAACTGAAATATAAAGTTAGCCCACTCTATGAGACAGGACCTCAATATAGGCTAATCCGGAAGTTAGCATCACCCTGGTTCCTTCGACAAAAAGCCTGTGGTATTTTTTGACTGGATTTTGGATTCTTGTCAAAAATAAGCTCTATGCCACACAGAGCCACACACATTGTTTCAGGCATTTAACCAAAACCACATTGACTTTGAGATGAGGGAACCAAAAGTTCAAGCCAATGGACCACAGATCCCCATCTGATAAAATGTTTGCTTTTAGATGTTTGTTACAAAATGTGTATGAAACCCATGACCAACATAGTCATATATCTTGAGAACCACTCTTCTAGAGGCTCAAAATGTGACATGCTTAAATCAGTATGTTAGCATTGTCACTGTAAGCATGGTGTTAGCACTTAGCTCCAAACACCTCACACAGCTGGCTGTAGAGTCTTTTCTGGTGCATATTAGAGGCAAATTTGCAATGATTAAAATATCGAATATCGACAGCCCCAGGCAACACAGGGGGCCCTCAGAGTCTGGGGTAGTTTCACACATTGCCTGGTTGGTAATCAAGCGAATCTAATCACCAGTGATTTGGAAGTTTACCTGGGACTTTATGGGTTAGAAACTCTAAACTGCACGGCTCATTTGAAGAATCCTCAAATTAAATTTGGAATGTTTTTCATTTGCAGGAATAGCTATCAAACAGTGATACTGTAATTAAAACTAAAGACGTATTTTAGGCAGTAACTGTGACACGCACCACTTGTAAACATACCTGTAATAACACACAGACAAGGAAGTGCAGTCGTTTTCATCTCTGCTCTCCACAGATGTAGTGAATATAAAACCCATCTACTTATTTGCTTTCAAGTTCAAACAAGCTCCTAAGAAGATGTTATGTTCATCTACAGTCTCTAGAGGAGATAAAATGTAGTGCATTCGTACTGGGCAAGAGAAAGTGCAGGAAAGGTGTTTCCAAACAAGGGATTCCCTCCTTCATAATGCTAACATGTGTTACTGCTCCACAACCACTGGGCTTTCTGGCACAGGTGCCACGCACAGGTCACAGAGGGTCAAATCTAAGATGGAGGAATGTGGCAGCAGCTGGTTTTATTGCTCATTTCTTTAGATGCAGATGCTATGCATCATGGGGACTTTACAGCCCCTTCTAAAAGGAGTAAGAGTAAAAAAAAAATTGTGAAAAAAAAAAATGTGTTGGCCAGGCTCAAGAGTTGACACTGAAGCAGCCGCTCACTGGAGTGAGGTGCAGATCAGGACACGTAAAGTGATGTCATGTTTGAAGTGGACTGTGGCGGTGTAACATGTTTGGCAGGTGCACTCAGTCGATGCTCATTAAAACCAAGCAGAACTTCAAATTAAAGCCTAAATATAATTATTGGTTTCTTTTCCTTTAATTTTCAGATCCTTATCGTGCGGTGAGCCTTCCTGCAAAACTTTCCGATTGTTTTTCCTTCAGCTGCGCTTGACGCATTTATTTCTGGCATCAGCTACAGAGAAGGGCTCCCGGCTTTCTTTGATTGCTGGCTGTCAATCATCTTGTGAGTTTTACGGTTTGTCCGCATCAGGATGTGGAGCCCCACAACAAAGGCTGCTCTGCCTCTGCAGCTGAGACGCATGAGTAAACAGGCTGGGAGTCGACCTTAAAGATGATTACTGTGTTGTTTGCTGATTACAGTGTACATAGTGCTCAACATGGCCCTCATGTTTTTACATGTTGATTACATTTCCTCTTCTTTATGTTTTGCCTTTGTAGATTCAAAAATCAAATGGCCCTCGATAGAGCGCATACCTCCGCCAAGGCCCAACAGTCCCCTTTACTCAGTCATGGATACGCCTGATTTTTTTCATCAAGATCGATACATTATTACTTGAGAAATTAAGGAAAATGTGGAAAAACGCAATAGGGCGTTGTGGCAATGTTAAAGAAAGTGAGGAAAAGTTTCTGGATCCGTCCTTTTATCTGGATCCACACCAAAAGTTAATGGGGTCTATTCGGGATTGACACCCATCCTTCATCCAAGTTTTGTGGAAATCGGTTCTGTTGTTTTTGGGTAATCCTGCTGAAAAACCAACCAACCAACAAACTAACATAGGTGAAAATATAACCTTGAGGTAAAAAAGTATGCTGTTAGCCTCTTGTCCTCTGACCCCTCTATTCTATGTAAGCATTTGCGTAAAATGCCAACAGAACTTTTAGTTTGGGGTGTGCATCTCTCCCTTATAACACGATCCGTAACGCATCTAGATACAATTCAAGGAAGATACATTTTTAAAACACATAATAACGTAGCGTCCACATAATAACTCCTTGTTGTCCACATGCCTTCTCTCCAAGTGAGTGTTAGTATCATGCTACTGGTTTCCTTCTTTCTGTTAAAATCCAAATGTCTTCCGAAGTAAAGACTTGATGGTGAACTGTGAACCGTGTCAGCGTCGTAGGACATGTTGTTTTTGTTTATCCCTCACCAGCATGGATCCAATAGCAACGTTGTGCAGAATTAGCAGCTAAGCTAAGCCGCACTCAATCGCTTATTAACTTTAATTCATGGTACATTTTTATAGATGTACATCGATGTACATCTCTAATGTTGAAAAACAATTTCTGATTCATATTGGTGATTCTTTACACCCTACTAAACTTTCCCATAAATCATTTGTTGAAGAAGTTATGCGACCTTTAGAAGTAATCATTGCATCCTGATCTTTACTGGTTTTGGTCACTGTAGCGGGGTTATCCTCTCTGGCATCAACACATCTCTTCTGCTGCCAGTGGAGCAAGAATGAAACAAACACACTTTTACCAAAAGGAAAATGTAAAAAGATATTAATTCAACCCATATGACATACAGTTGGTTCATCTCAGGCCTAAAATCCTTGAATAAACATGAGCAGTCCAAGTCAGCCCATGTATAATTCTTTGGCTAAATGATTAAATGGTGAAACTCCATCAATGAATGGATGATCTCTCAGTGTGCTAGAGAGAAAGAAGCAATTTGCGGGTACCTTACTTGCAATTTCTGGCATTTCATTTTGTGAAATCCTTCTTCAGTTTATTTAATCTTGTGCAAAATCTGGATATGAACCGCATTCAAATAGTCAGACTATAGAGACACCACTGGATGGCAATAATGCATTATCAAAAAGGCCACCTATCTTCTTCTGCACTGTAGAAGTCAACTCTAATGTATTGTTCTAAAGCAGATTCTGGAAATGGCGTAACAGCACTGGACAGAAGCAGACTGATCATAGTCTGCTCACTTTACTAGATTTTGTAGAAGCTGTCAAGTGGAAAATTCTTCAAAGATGTGTTGAGACACTCAGACAAAGTATGATCGCAGCTGTTTAGAAGGTTAACTGTCACTTCATCTATGAAACGCTGGTAACTATACTAGTCTTTGAGTTTGGCCACCTCTTGTGATCTATCCCCCAGACTGATCGGAGGTGAGAAGTCTTATTTTAAATAGCCATGAGGGTCCACATTCTTTCAAAGAAACGAAAATGATTTTCCCCGTCTATGACAGGTTCACTACTATCCAAATGAGTCTCGCATAATATTTGTCCAACACAAACCATCATAAATAACTTTAGATGGCAGTGTTATGTCATCAAAAACCTCTCAGTCTCAGTCTGGTCTAGAGTAACTCAACTTGTTATGCAATCGCATTAAGAGAAGGGCTCTAAATTTCTGGCTAGGCTATATAAAGCTTTTGGCAGCACACTTGGTGCTGTTTCTCCTCTCCAGGCCACACGGATCTCTGTTTAAGATAATATGAGTTCCTCTTCAGAGCCAGGCCAAGATTTTTTCTCATTTAATAGACATCTCACATTGAAAGCAGATTTTAGCAAAAATAGTGCACTGATATGTTTTCTTAGCTGTCATTGTGAATTAATTTCTACTGGTAAAATCAGTGTGATCTGTTACCAAAACACTTTCTGAATATAAAGTGCATAAAATAGTGCATTTTATTTTGGGACTATTTTCAGGTGCAGATTAATAAACATTTGGTGTTTACGGGTCCAGTCTTAAGCTTCCTGAACGGCTCACAGACTCATCTGGACAGGCCAGATAATATCAAACATGTTTGATATTTACAATATAAATTTATACTTACGAGTTAGACCACAACAACCAATGAGAGAGGCATCCCAGAGCAGCTGACAGTGCTGCCATGCACTGGTAAACATTCTAGCTTTTGATGCTAATGTTAGCTAGCATACTACTGTTGACAGAAACTTAAATTTCCCTTCCAGTTCCCGCTGCAGAACAGAAAATCGGTGTTGACTGGGTATCCCCACTCATCCAGATTCTTAATTAAGTTGTTGTACTACCCCAATCTCTATTTTGTTTATGTCTGCTTCTCCATGAGATCAAGTGAGAGGGACCACATGTGAGCCCAGTGTCAGTCCGAGGAGCCATGAAGCTAGAGCACTGAAGCAACGCCCCTGCTGCTGCACAGGGCGCTGTTCTCTGTTTATTGTTTATAAAGATTTACTAATATTGAACGTGCATGTCCAAGTGCGATATTGCTCATCCTTGGGTCCTCAGCAACACATCTGCTCAGTGTGAAGTAGAACAGTTCTTGTGATGTGCGAATAACATACCAACAGACAGAGATTCCTTGCTTTATTTAGATTAAAGTCACAGATAACTCATGGTTGGTTTTGGTTTTTGGTTCACAATAAGAAATATATAGACACTCAACAGCTTTTTTGTTTAAGTGACCCAGACTGCTGTGGATGATTATTTTTTTTTAATAGTGAAGAACGTGTATTCAATCTAATGCAGAGAACGCAGCACACTGTGTGCAGGTCCATTTGAAGAAATTCTCTGGGCATTAATTACTCCATAAATCTACATTGTGTAGTTAATGTGGTCGCTCTGTCACGAAGATTGATGGCTGGACTTTGCCTTTGTTTTTCTTCAGCAGAGTTATGGATTGATTAATAGCATAACCACAGGAAGTAGAATGACAGAGGAGTTTTTCCACCCTTACGATATCACACAACCACATAGTTGTATAAAGACAGTATCAGAATACAGTCAGACAGTGGTGGTGATAGCTTTTAGATTGTAACCATAGGTTTGATTTTCTAGTCTGGGACTTAAAGTGCTACTCATTAAGTCTCCATTTAACTGTCAACTCCTTGCAGTTGCAGTTCTGTTTCTTTACTATATTTCTTTCTATCTCTATTTATTATTACTTCTTTGTTTTAGAATTCATTATTAAAGAAAGTCACAATTAAAATTAAATTTTAGCACTAGGATATATATATATATATTTTTAACGTTATCCAAACATGAACTCTCCACGGAAAAATCAAAACACTGAAAACATTTCTTTGAACTTGGTGAGAAGGCCCAAGTGTATAGCCAAACACAGTGTACTTGATAATTTGTTGTAAATAATCAATATTTATACAGCCAATGAATGAAATCAGGCGAGCTGAACTACAGTTAAGTGATCTTGTCTTCTGTGCAACCAGCAACATACTGTCACAGCTGAGTATCTTGTGTCCTAGACAAATCCTAGGATTATTTAATGGCTCCATATCAAAGCACATACAGTGCTACACTTGTGTGAACCCTCAGTCATGTAGCCATGTATCCAAACGGTGGACTTGAACTTGTTTAATGTCCCCGTGCTTTGGTTACCCAGCAATCCTCATATTTCAAAAGGACAATAATTCAATAATATGCTTCACGCAGTGTTGTGTTGTGTTGAATGGATTGTTCTGCATCTGTTCCAATGTTCCAGAGGCCTCCATGGGTATTATTTCGGCACGACAGTGGACAGAATGATGTGAAAGGCTGTATACCTTCCCATCCTGAACGGTATTTACCGAACGGACAAGCTGAAGTCGACCTCGGTCCAGATGGTTTTTAAACAGTCACATCTGGATGGGTAAAAATACACCATATACTACAGCTGTAGCAAACAGAGGACGGGAGACATGTAATATCGATTACAGTTACAATATTGAGCATTATTAATTTAAAGACCCATAGTGTTGTGAGAACTGGAATAATGAATAAATGTATCTTGTACTCTGAACAACACATACTATACATACATACATTTGCTGACTGGCAGCTTTTCTTAAATCTGCTCACCATGTTTTCCATCAAGCAGTTTGAAAATTTTGAAACAAGCGACTCTTTCTCGTTGGTGTAATTAGGCGCAGATAAATCTGTCTATGCTTCAGCGTATTCCAGCTCCAGGGATTTGAGATTCTCTGTTTTTCTACGGTCACAATCTCATTTAGCTGAGACAAAAGACTGGGATACATCAGCGTTTGTTTCCACCTCCATGACCAATGTTGTTCTAACTTATAACTGAGAATAGAGTTATACCAGATACACTGGCAAAGAGAGGGATGACCTCTTGCTCTCTCTGTCTCACTGACAAACATGCAAACAGACATGGATTACATCGGAGAGAGCAACAAAACAGGAAGCACGCAAGGAGATAAAAGCAGCTGAAACAACAAGAATCAGGTGTTTGGGCTAGTCATACCTCTGAATGTGCAGTTTAAGTTGGAGAGGCCTCAGAGCCCACCATTGAAGATGAAGTGGAACCATATTTTCCTTATTACATTCTCACATTATCCCATCCAACTTCTGCTGACTGAGGTATTGCTTTATATGCCAACATACAATTACAGAAGGGCTGATAGAAATCACATGACGGGTTAGAGGTCTGGCATGTTTGTGGAGACGCTACTCATGGTGGCACTCTCTTTTTTTTTTTTTCATGATGTGGCAGCCGCTCACTGTGTAAATTGTTCCTGTGGTGAATGTGGTATGAAGAGCATTTAAAGTGAGTGAGGTTATCAGAAAATGTAATCATACAGCAAGTTTAGCAGATGTGTTTCACTTCCTCTACTGTATAAGTTCCTTTGCGTCTATGTCTATTTCCATTACCATTTATTTTGGCCACCTGTTGTTCCAAACAACAGACAAAAGATGGTGGGATATAAGCTAATGTTACTGCGTAGTCGTAACTCTCTACCCTATTCGTGTGTATGAATTGGAAATTTACACAAATTAAAACTCAAATCCTTTAATCATTCAAATTAAAACTATTGGCAGCACAAAAACTAATTCTTACATAAAATATTTAAACACCACTGTTGTGTAGCTAGTTGGACCCATTGACAAAGCTAACATTAGCTTGCTAGTATATCACCTGTCTCGAATGAGGAGTGGTAGGCTAATATCGATGGTCGACAAATCTGACCTGACACTTGATTGAATTCTGTAAGTAAATAAACTGGTAAGATTTTAAATAATAACAGCACTACCTCAAATTACGCCAATAACTTTTTGCTAAATGTAACATAAGCTGGGTTAGCGTAGTAAGATATTTCCAGCTTATTCTAAAGTGTGTGATTACTCAACCCCTGAGCAAAAACATCCAAAAGACGTCAATGCAACGTCTTAGCTGACAATAAAAAGATGTCAGGTGTTAAAGTTTTACTCCATGTAGCAAAAGCTACAGGGAAGACCTGAACCCCTGGTCTCAACCTCAGCAGTCTTAATGAGGCATAGACTTCACCAGGTGAGCTTTATTATATACCATGTTTTGGTCATCCAACCTTCATCAAGTAGGCTAATCTTCCAAGGTTGGATGAAAAACTAAGTTTTAACCACAAGGACTTCTTTATACACCTGTCACTGAAGTTGAAAAAATTTCTAAAATTACATTTTAAAAACTTTTTTGAACCCTGTAAGGATGTCACTTGGACATCACTAGTAAACACTGAAAAGAAGTCTAAAAAAACAGGGGGAAAGTGGGAACTCTACCACATACTTGTCCATGTTTGTATTTTTAAACCAAACAAAACAGTACCTACAGGATTAGCAGTTTGATATCATTGCCTTAATAAAACTGTCATTTTTAAAGTTATGCTATAGTCCTAGCTTGGGATGTTACAGCATCACAAGCTTCTCCTATAACAAATTGAGTTTTCTAAGGTTCTACTTAGGCTACTCTGCTTGTCAAACAGAGAAAGAAAAAAATATGTGGGCAAAGAAGCCTAGAACAAAAACTGCAAACAAGCAAAACAAGCTGTGGAAGGGAACAATGTGTTTTGGCACACTGAATTAAATGCATGTTAAACCAAGTCCTGTTACACTGCTACATTTTAGGATATTTTTATAAATAAAAATATGCCTTTGAATAAACTCCCATGTGCTCCCCACATTCAAAAAACCTCAGAGTAGAAATATTCCCTCAGGTTCTAGTTTTAAAACAAGAAACAAACACAGCTTGTTCTTTATACCGAGCCATCCCTTCCCGCCCTGCTGTCAACAGCTGCGTATATCTGAAGGTAAGTTGGGGTGAAATAGCAGCAGAGATATTTGATCTGACAATTACTGTATCATCTTCCTACAAAGGCTCTCCTCAAGTGACTCTTTCAATGCAACCCAAATGGCTCAGCCACACAATAAAAGCTCTTGCAAGTATTTCACATCTGGTCTGCAAAATGGTCTCTCACCACTGGAAGCTTTGCAGCATGGCTGCAAGGTATGAGGAGGGAATCAATTTATGCTCTTCTGACTATAATCTAAAAGGAGATTTGATTCATAAGTTGCTTATTTGTGGTTAATTCAAGCTTGGGCTTCGAGCTTTGGAATATTGATTCACTCCAATGATGATATTTTAAGGATCTCTGGCTCGCTTGCGAGTGCTCATCAAATGATTTATTTGATCTTCTGTCAAAAGTTCTCTTGGTCCATTTGCATATCGCCACGTTTCAGTGGATGAAACATGAGGAGCTACTTTATACTCTTACTGTGTTCAAACATCACAGAGCCCAAAATATTTGGTGCATTTCAGCTTTGGACCTTAGAAATAAAATTTAACAGCATCTCAGGTTACAACATGACAGTGCTGAGTGATTGCGCTAAATCTGTTCGTTTTACTCTTATTCCAACAGACTTCTGCCCGGCCATGTGCCCAGATGTGACAAATTACAATAAATGCTGCTTATTATTCCTAAGAGTGAGCATTCAAATTTGTTTGTCCCTATTGCAAACCAGCAATAGTGTCACGTCTCTCCATGTCACTGTCCTCAGCTGCTACTAAAAGATAAAAGCTCCCTCTGGTTTATTGTGTGATAACATTCATTAAAACCACAACAATATGAGCAATAACAATATCCTTTTTTTCTCAGAGAGGCCTGCTAGCTGTAGAGACAGCTATATATCTCTTTGTTGTGAAACAGTAATTGCCTCTGTTATTTACTCAAAGATCCACCACCACAACATGGCTTATTTTCTATAGCAAATTATATATCCTCTGGTTGATGTGCTGAAATAATTCTGGAGACCTTGAGAAGCACTTGCAGATAATGTGAGAATAATCTGCACAGCAGTTACTGTAAAGTCTGTGGGTATCCACCACAACAATCATTACATTGGCTCTGTTGTGTTAGTATATACAATAACAAATTGTCTCATCATATAAAGAAGGCAAGGACATGGAAAGCTGAAAGTGGGCAACTCATGAATCTTAAATATTTACATCCAAGCCCATGAATGATGAAGTGAACATGAGGTGCTGTGGATGATTGTTGCTTGATTAACCCCCCCTTGAAGAGCCAATGGTGTTGCTGGATTGTGTATAAGAGAGATCATTCGCAATGTAAAGCTTCCTGACATCAAAGGGTTTCTGTTGATATGAGATGGTGCATGTAGTCCACGTTCCCATGATTTCTGTCGCACAAACTTCAAGGGAACTGTGTTCTGGCATGCAATAAATTGGTGTGTTTTTCTTAAACCTCGACCTTAACTGAATTTGAGGACACTGTGGGTGAGCTGAAACAAGCTGCAAATACAACTCTACCTCATTGCGTTAGTATGTTGGCCTAATTGAGCTAACGTGTTAGCAAACAGTTGCCTATTTACACACTCAGCAGAAGACGCAGAGCAACTTTAGCATTCATTTGGAGTGTGTTTCTGGCCACCTTGCTAATCCTCGTCCTAGTCCAATACAGGCCTACATAGACCTTTTTCACACGGCAGCCATTTTCCTCCACGCTCAGGGTGGAAAACTTGAATTCTGGGATAATGTAATGCAGCTGTGTTCCATGTTTTAAGTTGTATAAACATAGGTAATCTCACAGATAGTTGTCATTTTACAGCTTCCAACTTGATCAGCAACTGAAAAGATGATGTACTGTATGTATTTGGCCATAAGTCAAGGTAAAACAACATATTTGATGACACTTTTGCTGATGTTATCATTCAACAACTTCCTAGCTAACATTACCATTTGATTACATCCTGTGTTTCATTTCAAGGGTTAGACAAACGTCTCAAAGATGTGTGTTGATATTTCTGAATTAATTTGTGCCTTTCCCATTCATATTGCACCAAAACAGTATTGTGTCAAATGTGGTTGAAGGGTAACGTTGCTGTTGTCTAATGGTAGCTAATCAGTTATCAAACCTGTTGTTTCACCTTAAAATATGGTCCAATGCCCCTCGGGATTGAAATATTCATTTTCTCTATAGTTGCAGATCAATCAGGAAGCAGTGTAACGATAACAATTGCACCCTAGAACAAAACTGTACAACATTTCAGCATCCCACCGTGAGGGAGGGAGGAAAATGGTGGCCAAGTGAATGTGGTCAATTCTCCTTTTCGCTCTGTTTTGCACTCATCATTTGAAATATGGCTTTTTAGCAGCTAAATGCCACAATATGTTCACACGCTAGTTGCTCATTTTTTATTGTTTCTTGCTGGGTAAAATGGGTCTTAAGACCTTTTTTGAAAACAGATGCCTGCTGAAAAACATTGTTAATGAGAGCGGTGGGAAACACAACACTTTTGGGACATGCAGTACATTCAAAACAATGACTGAAAGATGCTAAAACGCTCCACAGAGCAGGAAAATTAGGCAAGAAGTATGAACAGAGCTACAAAATTGGGTGAACATTCTCTGTGGGTTGGATTATAGAAATGATCACTAAAAATAGATGATGAGATAGGTGCACACATCAGCTATTGTCCTTTTTAACCTAACTACCTTTAAATAGAGCTATATGCTAAATTTAGACCTTCAGGATTATAAAACCCCAAATCAAACTTTTTATTGTAACTGGTAAACTCCAGGGGTTGCATGATTCTCTGAAAATGAGCTCAGCTTTTATGTGGGTAGGTGCTGCCTATATGAAGCAGTCAAAAGAGCAGCTGGACGTGCCGTGTCCAGAGAAACGGAAAAACTTTCCTGACAAGCCAAACCTCATGTATGGTCCTGATCCCCTGACTCTAGTATGAAGCTGTCTTTCTGAGATACCAAGGATCATATTACATGCCCTCGATTCAAACCACTACCCTGATGAATGAATATGCAAAAACTGATCCAAGACCAGTCAACGGAACAATTTAAAATATTCATTCAATAAATGCACTTGAAGAAGTTTACTTTAACAGTACATCTTAATGACTGCAGGCCACAGGGAATCTGGTTCAGTGCCCTTCAAGCATCTGCAACAGTTAACAAAATTGCTGGGCAGACAGAAACAGAGAGGCATACATGGTGCAAATTTCAGGGTTTGTATTCCCTCCGCTGATGAGGGACCCACTAAAACCCCTTCTATTGCCACAACTGAGAGTTGGGTGGCCACAAATCTCTTTTGGTTTGGTTGCTTGTATGGATTGATGTTCCATATAGAAGCCAGTAAAGAAGGAGTACAGAGAGTAGGGGTTTCACTTTGGCCATTATTATAGAGTTTGGTAAATAGTGGGCGTTTGACAGAATGCTGGAGCATTGCTGTTTGGTTACTGGTATCATTACTCAACACTGAGAGGGTATTGTGGCTATATAATTGTTCCACGTGACTAGTAGACAGTGACAAACAGCCATGGGAAATGGCAAATAGCTGACCACTGACATTAATCTGTGCATTCCCTTTTATATGAAGTTTCGCTTTATATCTTATTTCTCTCTGTGGAAAATGTAACTTCTTTCAATGAGTAGACCTCTGGAAACATTTGATTGTTAAATTACATTCTAACAGCCTTGTTGCCCCGTTTTCTGAGCCTCAGTATTTGCTTAGCAGGGATTAATTAGACTGTTTTCTTCTTGTTTACCACCCAAGAGGAGGAAACAGATTTGAAACACAGACACACACACACACAATCAACTCACCATTTATTTTCCATTTATGTTCAGGCGCGCTATCTTGCAACCTGATGACATGCTGGTCAGCCCTCTGGCATGCCTCTTACTCAAAGAGCTTGGCAATTATGAACCATTACAGCTCTTCAAACTCATCATGCGACCATGTTGGGGGTTTTATCCAAACTTTAATCTCATGAGCTCGTAGGTATGTTGGAATCTGCAGTCAAGGACCCAACTATCATCAGGCAGATTTAAAGAGGATTGCATACCAAGCATTATGTATCTAAATTAGAAACAAGTATAATACATGGGATTCCAGGAAAAGATGCAGATTTCCTTTTAAGGACAAAAAGACGACAAATTGTCCCATAAATTGAGAACACTTGACTGGAATGTCCTAGTTTTTCACAACAGAATGTCCTCATATACATTGACGCACTACATAAGGAAAGGCACACCTGTGCCAAAACATCCTCATACCTTAACAACTGTGTAAGTTGACATATACTATCACCATTCCGAAAACAACGCGACTTTTGCAGCATATCAGCAACACATGTACCAGACCTTTGTTATATACTCACTGTTTCGTTAGGTTTGGGTACTAAAACTACTGGGTTAGGTTAAGGCACTAAAATTATTTGTTCAGTTTTAGGCACTAAAACTGGTTAGGTTTAAGCACAACTACAAAAAATACTAATTTAGGTTCAGGCACTAAAACTACTTGGTTAGGTTTAGGAACACATTTTGGTTTGGGTTAAAATAACGATGTTACTTGTGTAATTTCAGTTAAGAACACACTTATAGTACTTTACATACATAACTGCAGTCACATGTATGTAATGTAGCTTCACTATCTTTGTAATTTGAAATAACCCAATGTTCACTTTTCGTTTCACACTTGACACAATCAGCTGTTTCCTGGGTCAACATCCTGAGCTTAGTTGACCCAACCAACCATCCCTGACCTCCTCCCTGTGTGGAACATGTCACTCTTTATACTACTTTGTCTGACTTCCTCCTTTATTGTTGTAATTATTAGTATGTCCACTAGAGGTTGCCCGCTAACAAGAAACTTTAATATGGGCTGTAATAAGCTGATTTCACATTCGACCCAATGAGGACAAGCTGGCCTGTGCTTGTGTGTGTGTGTATTCATGTACATGTGTTTGTGCGTACAAGCATCTGTAAGTGTGGGTATGAACCGCGGATGGTGCATGTATGTGTGTGTTTGTGTATCCTGTAGCAACCAGATGCCCCAGATGTGTTACAGCTTCATGTGGCCTGTGGTTTTGGGCCTGCAAGGATGAAGATGAGAGAGAAACTCATCTTTACACAACACAGAGAGAAGTGCCCAGACTAGAGGATTAAGAAAATGGCTGATAAAAGACCCCAGATAATAAACAAAAAATGATAAAAGGCCCATTACCCCAGAAGAGATTTGAGATGTTCTGATAGAAAACAATACATGACTGTATGGCAGCCGCATGAGATCAAAAGACTGTGTGTGACTGGAACTTTTTGCATATAAACATAGTCCAAAATTGTCCCCGCCGGGGGTCCAAGTAATGGTGAAAATGATTCATCCAAATGCCAGGTGATCACATCTGGAAGTAAGTCAGCTCCACAACGACATTCTTTCCGTCTGAACTCCCAATCATCATTTAGAATCGTTTAATAATGCACAAAGAATCCCGAGAGCGTTTGTATGAACTTTGTGTCTGCATTGAACTTTTAGAGAGGCTTCCCCCGGTGGCTCAGTGATAACCTTCCTGTCCCAGATAGCAGATGGGGCAAATGTACCGTGGAAGAGAGTTTAATGAAAAACAAAAGTGTCATGAACAGAAAAGATCATTGTCTTTCATTCTTGCCTTCTATAATCCTAACATATTTTACCAGTTTAACATCTACTGTAATAAAATTAACACTTAAAATTGCCCATTGTAATCTCAAATGTGGCATTCATATCTGTCACCTGACAAGAATTTAGTTGCATTTCATTGTAATTTTTATGAGGTAGTTTTAAAGTGGTGGTGCAACACAGCAGTTGGTGCAGGAACCCTAAATGCACTTAATTTTACTGCGTGTAATAAAATGCAGGCAAGTTAAATTCAAATGAAACCAAATGACATAACTGCCTCAGAAATGTTGGGAAGACTGAATCAGTCTGCACTGAAGCATTTACAACCCAGTATTTCCAGGAATTCTCCGATATTAACAGGAACAAATATGTGCAGACTTTAAGAAGAATTAAAAAATAGCTGCTCCCACTTATCTCCATCTGTGCGCATCCTTTGTATTTTATGGTACAGTAAGTCATAAAACTCTGAGAAAACTATGGTTGCTCTCGCGTGATTGGAAACAATTATCAACCATGTGAACTGAGTGGGACAAGACCAAAATGTTGCTGCTCAGTTTGATGGTTGAATCTTAGTCATTTCCTCTTGAAATACATGGTTAGTTATATGTATCTACTTGTAGTAAGTCTTAAAATCTCTGTGAAAATGCCTTGGGGTCATTCCACATATGACATCAACTGTAATGATAAAAACATTCTTGCAACAAGGGTGATTGATATGTAATTATGCCTTTTGAGGACTCACAAGAGAGAGATTTAAAGAAAGAAAAGAAAAACAATGAAACAACAGTCAAAATTTAAGCAGCAGAGACTATCATATCATGACTTTTATTTTAAATGTAAGCCTAAACATGCTAGATCTTAAATTTTCCATAATGCAACTCTCTGGTGTCCTTCAGTAGGCCCCCTGCAAACGTCTTTCAACCCCACAGCTGGTTTTGTAACAAAGGCTTTCTCTTGAAAATGTCATCAAGCCAGTGTTAATTTTGGCACCTGATCTTGATTTACTTTTAGAATGTTGATTCAAATGTAGATTCGTCATAATCTACAAAAACTAAAGACATTTTAGTCTCATATTCGTCTTGCAATTTTATCTATTCACTTTGTCGTCTTAGCATGTTGAGGCTACGGCTGTCGCCATCACTGTTGTGTCGAGTTACCGTAATTACTGGTGACTAGTCAAACCTGTTCACTATCAGGGTATCCCTTAAGGGAAGAAGCTAAATCGTCAGATAATGTGATGGTATTTATTCAGCAAACAGTAGCAGTGGCTCTCAAATATTTTCTGCCCTTTTTCTGCCGCCCTTCAGAATCGGAAAAAAGGTCACTGCTTCCATGCCCCAATTTTAATCAATCATTAACAAACAGACAAACAAACAAACATCATTTGAATGGGTAGTACTCTGTGAGACAATTAAACTGAAATTAATTTGTAAATTTGGTCCAGTTCCCCTTTAAAGTAACCCCATCCCATCTTATCTAATGTATGAGCTAACATACATCGGCAAATAATGTTCAAAAATGAGATCTTGCACCATGAAAGTCAAAGGGCAGACTCCCAAAAACAAAAGAAAAACAAAACCCAGAGAATGCCTCCCTCTGTCCCTTATGTAAATCACACCACAAACAACCTACGTGGAGCCCAGGGGTTTATTCCCTGAGGGCTCGGTTTGTGTTTAAAAGATGATACACTTCTCAGACTCATCAGATATGTTATCAGGAGCTTTGATGCTATCTGAGCACAGCCCTGAGCATCTTTTTTCTCAGCCTCAGTGTGAAAGGAGGCGCTGCAGACAAACAGTGACACCTGCTGGCTGAGAAATGAGACCCCCCCCACCACCAACAACAACAACACCAAAGGCCTACCAGTTCTCCTGATTTAAATTTCACACCTCTGCTGACATACAGATAACTGCACTTCACATCGTGAGATTATTGAGAACAGCCGACCTAACCTGTGGCAAGATTGTGCAGAAAGTATGTTAGAAACTTAAACAGAGAGTGAGGAGTAGTTTTGGAATGACAACACGGGAATTGCCTTTTCATTTGAAAATCAGGCCACAGATTTTTGTGATATCTGGCAGTACACCTCCTTCATTCATAGTTTAATAAAATAAATGGGAGACAGAAATTCTGTTTTCAAAGTTGCCGTTAAAAATTTGGTGATCTGTCTGCAGTTTTGTCGCTCCATATATCCATCCACACACCGACGCGCCTGGCTGCCCGCCTGTCTTCCCTTATGACATCATCCCTCACCACTCTGCTGGATCCTGTTACCAAATTCCGGTCCTCTCCTCCTTCCCCGAGGAGTCTGTAATGTCTCCTGGCCGGTCTGCGCTCAGCTGACGCTGCCACAGTGTTGTTTACTTTATCAACGTGCTACATCTCTCCAAAGGCAGGCACGCTGACCCATGACCCCTTTAAAGGTTTAGGAAGCAAAGAATAACAAATAAAAAGCCTGTTAAGCAGTGCATTGGTATTAGTTTAAGCCTGCATATGGATGGATGGAGTCACCGCTCCTTTTGGCTGGGTCCACTCTACAGATTGTGGCTCCTTTGGCCATAAAAAGTACTGAAGAGAGAGAGAGAGAGGTATAATATGGAGAACTTGCTACATTGACCCCGAGTGTGATGTACATAGTTTTGCAGATTCCATCCTCAGCTCCGGCTCTCCTTCCACCCTCAGAATATACTCAACATCTGTGTGTTGAACTTATGAGATCCTCCATAAAGTGCCTCCGAGCAGTTCCTCTGTCTGGCTTGACCAAAAGCTTCAGTGAGTTTATTGACATCCTGCCTTAAGAGAGAATAAAGGACTGAGCAGCTACAGTCTCTGCAGGCTGCAGACGGCCTCTGGTCACACAGTTTACAAGTAATCCTCCACAGCTGAAATTATGGTGAACACACATTCTGACTAAGTGATGCTGATTGCTTTTTTGTTTGCAAAACGGCAAAAAATAGCTTTCACTCGGGCGTGGCTTTGCTGTAGACTTTGCTATGAATGACGAAGCACACAAGCTGGAGTTTCAGATCCTGAGGTTTTGATCGCTTGAGGAGATACTGGTCACTGGGAAATTCATGAATAACAACAAACCTCAAACCTGAATATAATAGCCATATTAAATAAGCCAGACAGTCTTTGATGATCTTCATTTATTACAACATCTCTGGTTTATTGGTGTCTACACTTTTTGCTGAATCATAAACAGATGTCAAAGAACAATAAGTCCCTTGGTTTGAATCAGTAATGTGGTAAACCACAAAACCTATAATGTCTAGGAGATACCTGAATAAGTGTCAATATCGTCCCACAAGGCTTATGTAATTAACATTGTGTAAATAAGAAACCTGCACTCCACAATTTACCTAACGGTGAGCCAAACCACACTTCTTTTTGTTCTGTATCAACGGGAGGACATGGAAAATGAAAAAGGGAACCAAAACAGAAGAAGATGGTTTTATCCTCCACAGAACTGTCTCCACCGCAGGTCAAGACCCACCACTGTATTGCTTTTTTGATGTCAGTTGTGTAGCCAGCAGGCAAATTTCATCCTCAATTGTATAAAGTTTAATCTTTTCAACTTTCAACCTTTCCCCTTTCCCATTGGTGGTCAGTCCCACATCAACCGTAATCCCACAATGTCTTGCTTTCACTGTGCTGCCTGCAGACACAGACTTAGGGTGCTTATCATTATGCAAACTCATGTATCCTCGCATTGTCTCTCCTCTTGTGACCTGAAAAACCTTCCCTGTCCGCCATCATGTTCCTCCTTTTGACCAAAGTGAATCAAGTGCTGGTTTGAGTTGGTTTAAGAACTGGTTTGCTTTTCCATGGGCATGAGAGCCACTATAGAGTAACATCATTCAGTCACTGTATAGTCTCCAAATTCCTAGCATTGCTAGGAGCAACTATGGTGGCCTACATCAGCTCTTTACAAGTGTTACTCTTGGCTTTGCATGCCTACATTGGCATCCAAACATGACTTTTCCTTGGACCACTGTTGCTTTGATCTGGCATCCATCGTGATTTTTTTTTTCTTTCCGGTGGATAAGTCAGAACACGCAACAGTGGCTCTACTACTTTATAAAAATGATGGTCATAAGCTGTTTTATTTCATCCTTGGTCATGACAAAAAGGTCAATTATCAGTGACCTAAAGTGCAATTTACGTGTTTGAAAGAGACCAAAATGCACTGAAAGGAGGTCCAGGATTTGCAGAGGGATTTTGTGAATCTTCACAGTGTGACTGCCAAGGTAGAATTGATAAGATTATACAACAGCAGTCTTTTCCTTAACCTGTGAGATGTGGGGCAGTGGGTTAAGTGTCTGTGGGTCAGCCTTGTCGAACCTGCCTGGGCCACATTTCTAGGGTCCTTTTTTTAACAGTCTACAGTGACCTGCTTCCTTAGGGCACCAAACCCTTACAGAAGCCATTTATGAGCTTATAATGGCAGCCTTCGCTTTATTCCAGTAGGGCAGTTACACACAGCCTGGCCAGAGCCAAATGAGGTCATGCTTAAAGTAATGATCAGACCCATTTCAGGCGACACACTTACCTGCTGGATGGTGATTACTTCAACACATGCAATCACTGCCGTCTGTGTACACATTAGTCTTATAGCCCCATTACATCCACTGAGTGTTAAGCAGGGAGTTTTAACTTTCATCACTTCAAAAAAATTGAGAAATGAAACTGAAACTTAAAAAAGTTCATGATGATTAGAGGAGAAACCTTGATGAGAGTAACTTGACCTCACCTTATCGAGAACAAAAAGACTCCCAGACCATGGTGATGTAATGTACATTGGAGCGCACATGTGTGTCTATGCGTGAATCGCCTAGAACAGCACCCACACCTCTGAACCTTCTCTCCAACAGTCCATAAAACGGCCCAACAAACGTGGGAAGAGGAGGAAGTGCTGAGTCGACACACTGTTGTATTGTTTCAGTGGAGAAATGTGATGACCGGAGAGATTTGTCGTGCTGAACCGGCGTTCGAGGGCCTGTTTTTAATGAGCGGAAAATGAAGCCTGGGAGCTGAATTTGCATGAAAGGCTTGGAAACTAATCACGAAGCCCAGTGGGCGCTGGAAAAGACAGAATCCCTGCGCTGTCAGTAGTCAACCCAGGCTCGAATTCACAAGATTAGCCACGCTCAACACATGGATAAAGAAAAAATGATGATATGACTTCATCTGGCGGTGTTAATTCATCACTTTGCTCTGGAAACACTATTGTTATCAGCACCTTCCATTTCGGTTCGCTCACCATGTGTTAAATCAAGCATGAGGTCACTTTTTTCAGGCAGACGGGTTGTGTCAGAAGCAGACCGTTAATGGGCCAGACTGTGTCGAGTTGAACTGATGTCATGACTTTGGGTTTTTTTTTTCCTGTGGCTTTTTGTAAGAAAATAAGAAAATGACAGGCTGTTAATCTCATTATCACATTAGGCCACAATGGAGATAAGCAGCAGCTATTATACTCACAGCTAATTAAAACCAGAAACTAACTGACTCATATCATATAAGTATACATTTTGGCATGACTTGAAGGGGATGAGAAGCCTGTGGATACGCACTTATAAATATCTTTTTAGTGATTTGTTTTATTTATAATGCATACTAACTTAAATGGTAAACTAAGTTCTTTGATAAAACGCAGATACCAAACTTTAGCTGGTCTGTGGAATATAAATGGATCGTTTCCACATCTTGAGGTTTGGAAATTGTACAAGTCTGGAAAATGTATAAAAACTACTGTTTTCTTTAGCTGACTTGCAGCACACACAACATTTTATGTTGTTTTATATCTGCTGTCGTTTAATATGATATATATGTCCTGCTGTAGAGACAATTAGTCTCTTTAGTTGACCATAATACTGCCCTGCCATTCATTTCCGATGTGCTATAGTGGACTGAAAAAGGGTTTTTAGGGAGAAAAAGGAGAATGTAGTTTTTAGGTGCAATATGAATATTCATATTACATATTAATAGGGCATAGCATATCACCAGAGTTGGCGCTAGCTGCCGTCAGCCAGTTAGCTCAGCTAGCTGTGCAGCTAGCGGTCCTATTAGCTGACTCAGAGTCTGCCTGGACTAGGAGCTCACTAGTCCGGGAGAGGGTTGGTGTTTACATCACTAGCACAGGAGCTTTGGACCACCGGGAGGAAACGGTTTTCAGGCCCATACCAGGGGGGGCCAAGCAGGAAATGCTGGGGGGGAAGTGGTGCCAGAATGGACACCAGAAAAACGGCATGTAGATTTAGCAAGTTAGCATGGCTAATAATGTCAGAAAACAATCTGACCAGGTCCAGGTCCATTTAGCATCTGTTCTGGGTGGCTCAGAGAAAAAGGAATTGTAAACATCTATATTGATAGCATCACTATTTAGCAGTATTTATCCTTTCAAGGTGACTCCATCTGTCTGCCCGCCCACCTTCATTCCCATCAAAGTAGGTGATTTTGTGAACACATTTGAGCTGTTTGTAACTCACACACACAAACACAAACACACACATACTATGGTTCATGCATCCTGTTTGTGTCTGATATTGATGAGCTGTTTCTGTTTAGTCTGGCCCCTTCAAAGTGGTTTACAATGCTGAGAAAACTCTAAATATCACACAGGAACGGAATCAACAGAGCTCTGTTTTAAATATATCATATCACGCTTTTAATGTATTTTTTGTGATTATTTGAGATATTTTTGCCTTTAACCGGCGACGTTGCGGTCATTCGGTATGCGCTGTAACAATTCAGCTGTCAAGGCACATGTTTCTGTCTTATTAAACTAATTTTCTCCATGCTTTTTATTTTGCCGATGATTTCATGAGGTCATTTTATTCCACAGACTCGGTAGATGCTGATAGTTTTGTCACCATGCTTGGTTAATTTGTCTGGAGTTTCTGCATTTCACTTTGAAACGTTGGAAATGCACTGTGACACTTTTATACCAAGAATAATGTTGTCTTGGCTCGTCTGTGGAAAAAGGTTCTCTGTTTTACAATCTGCAGCATGATGATATTAAACGTGTCATTACCTATTTGAAATCCAAAGCCTTATAATCACTGTGCTGTTGAGTGGATTTAAGAGTAATTGTGATTTTATGGTCAAAGTTACAACATCATCGCACCCATCAAGGTTCATCCAGCAGTTACACAGTCCAGCGCTATGAACCAAAAGGGTGATTTAATTTAATTTGCCGGTACATGTGATGAAATGTGTTAAAACATATACAAAACTTCAAAATATTGAGGTAAGCTAAGGCTGCAGTCGAGTCAGGACCAAAGTGAAGGAGAATCAAAATATTTTTCTACGAAATTAAGTCATATGTGCCGTGGCAGGGCCTGCTCTCTGTCTGCAGCAGGTATTTCAATCTGTTCTTGAAACCTCAACACAATAATGACATCAGCACTAACGTATGTCATCACTCTTCTATGCACTGACAGGGATGGCAGAAATTTAGGACAAGAGGAAATCCTCTGACTTGAGTCTGTTCAACAGCTCAGAACCCGAGCTGATGGATGAATGAGATGTCGCTGCGACATCAGACAGACGGGGAAGTGGAATAGAGTCATGGGACTAAATCATGGATGTGGGAACTAGGGATGCTGAGGGGCCTGCAGCACCACCTAAAACAAGGCTATAACAACATAGGTGGAATTCACAAGAAGGACGAAATGATTAAGAGTTCATCAAAAACAGCACTTCACAATGTTTATAAGGTTTCCCCTAACAACTCACAAAATTGAGCAATTTTACATGGGAGTCATGGGAATTTCTCTCCCGCTTCAACTCCTTGCTGTTGTTGATATGGCTGCTTTGCTTTTATGATATGTTGGTGTTCACGTTTGCCAGCTGCTATAGTGCAAAACAATCTCAAAATGTTGTAAATTGTTGTCCCTTCAAATTAATGTAAAAAACATGAATGTCACGCACCATTTATTATGACATCATTTTATAGACTGACCCCTCAGCACCCCCAAATGTGAGAGACTTCCCGCATCCCTGGACTAAATGAGAGTCACAACAGGCTAATTATATATCCATATAAAGAAATGAGAACTATGTCAGCAGTGAAACCTTTCTCATGTTTTCACTGTAGTACTCTCTGAACATACAGAGAAATCCCACATCCTCATCCAGACATGAAGACATCCAGAGATGACTGATCTCAAAACCATCCCTCTTGGCAAGCCTTACTCCTTGAGGACAGCTCATCTTATAGCATGAGATCTCATAGGATTGTTCACTTAAATATTTCCCCCTTCTGTTCTGCTTCATTACTATAAGGGTGGCCCTAACTTCGTCCCTCCGGGGCCTCAGGGGCCTCAGGGTCTACTGACTTTCATAGCGCTTCAGTGCTCAAGTGGCGTAACGACTTGGCCAGGAAGGACGCTCACCTGGGTGTTCCACCAGGAAGGCAAGCGTTGATATTGAGATTACTGCAAATGCGGCAAAAGCGTTGCCCCTGAGAGCTGTGAATAACCCGTGTTCTGTGGTGCAAAGTATATAGTGGGCTCATATTGGGCCAAGCGTCTCTCTGTGGGTTTGTAAAAGCAAATGCAGGAAGTTTAAAGTTAAATGTGCACTATGCACACTATGATTTTAATCAGAAGAGAAAGATTGACTGATTTTTTTGTGCCTAAACAAACTAAATAAACAAACTCTCTTCGTTTTCATGGCTGAATACACTGGATAAACAAACTGACCTTAACTTTGTTTATATTTGGCGGACCCTGCCAGCTTTCTAGCTTCAAATAAACGTTTCCTCTTAGAACAGTTTATTTATTCATTTATGGAAAGGATAAATATTTCTGAGTTTGTATTATTACCTCATTAATATTGTAAATATTAAAATTCTGAGTTTAAAACAAAACAAACTACATAGTATGCCTTTAATATGATCCACTTTTAACACCATTCTGGCATAGATGGCAAACAATCATATCAGAGAGTGGTGGGGAATGATAATACGACTGGTTTACAAGACAAAAAGGAAGAATTTATTGCCACTGACACTGATAAAATCACAGCAAGTGAGGACAAATTGAAGTAAAACTGTTCGCTGCTCATGTTTCTCTTTTACTGCTCGTCAATGGGCGGAGAAGCTGACAGTCTGACTCACCAGAGACAAGACACAAATCACCCCTCCCCAAACACACACATCCACCCCTCTCCAAGCTGTATCCTCCATGACCAGCAGCACACCGGCATGTGCGCCCTGTGGTTTGAATTGGAAAAACGGCTCTAAATCAGAAAACCACAAATCACAGACAGGCTATAGTTCAGCTCCAGCACTCACCAGAAAGCACGTGCAGGCACACGTATGCACACACACCTCTCAGACCGAGCTCTCTGGTTTATGTTCTCATCAATGCGTGCAGCTAGATAGGGAAAGAGGGATGGGAGAAATAGTTGAGGGAGTGAGGGTATCCAATTAAGCAATTACAAGCTTTGGGGCCCAGATTTTCCATGACTTTATCTCAGCAGCTTCTGGAGTTCACCATGGAGGCTCCGCAGCGTCTCCTGGAAAGAGGCCTGAGACAGGCAAATGGTGGTTTCTGATACAGATGGATGTCCATCCCCCCGTTGCCCCAGGGTTCGGTGGTGCGGGCTTCCATTGTACATCAGAGGAAGTCTAGACTACACATATAGGCTCCAGGCATGCTGAGGAGGACCGGTGGTCAATCAATCTTCACTATCTCGTACATTACCTCACGTTTCTCTCCCATACATCCCCCCCTTTTTTCCCCCTTCTAGGTTTCTTTTACTGCAGCAGTAACTCTCTAAGAAATGTCTGCAGAGGTTACCTTGAAGAGCAAATGGCTACTCTTGAGGTTTGGGCAAGCTGGAATACGGCCTGTCTGGGAAGGGTTATGTAACACTTGGCATGACTGTCTCTCACAGCTCCTAACACAGTGTGCAGGCTCTGGCCCGCATGGCACTGAGTTTAACCCAACCCTATATCATGCCAGACTGGGCAATGAGGAAGATAATGTCTGCTGTTGCTCACCTCTTGCTTGATTGTTTCTGCATATGCTGGCTCCCCCAGCACGGAGGGAGAGGCTGTAAAATCTATTTAGGTCAGAGCTATTATGTTTCAACCCTTGTTCCCTGTCTCAGCAGTTTAGGGGGGTTTGGAGTACCTTCACTCCATTTGTCTCTATCCAGTAGATGTTTCTGCCTTATGTATGGTGCATAGTTTAAGGAAACAAGGAGGACAGTGCTCGCGATGATACAACACAGAGAAGAAAATGGAAATTAGTTTTTTTTTTAAAGATCCGTGGAGGTTAGCTCAGCATGCGCGTTCTTTTTCAGTAACACTTTCCTGACATTCATGTCGTTCCAGACATCCACACTGTCCGCTTGTCACTACTGAACAGCTTGAAGTGAGAAATCTGGGGTGATGTACATTTTATAAGTGAGCCTTCAACAAGGAACGATGGTTTATGAAAACATCAGGGAAACAGGGCAACAATTTGGGAATGATGCTCATTCTCTTTTTTTGGCAGTCCTTACTACTGCATAGCAGATGCGTGCAAATACTATACATAAAAAATGTCTGGTAAAGTTGGAGTTGATGGATGGGTCAAACAAACACAGGACTTCCACCCAGGAGACTGGTGTGCATGTATAGTCTGAATCCACAACTGTTAATGTATCTAACTGACGTCATGTACATTACATAACTTCACACACTTATTTTAACCAACACATGATCTCTTGTAAAACTAAACTGTGTCACCTTTGACTATTTATCAGCTCTTCATGAAGCTAATGGGAAAGATTGGTGTATCACCTGCTCACAAAATTACAAGGTACGAGGTTAAGTCATTTGTCATTTTACAAAACTGGTTGCAACATGGAATTTGGTTTAAGCAGCTTTGTGCCAAATCAGAGAAAACAATATAGAAAAACAAACAAAAACAAACAATTTTGCGGAGTGAACTGGAGTGTGAATGATGAATTGAGTCTCACAGCCTGAGCAAAGAAGCTGCTCCCTAGTCTGGTGGTAGGGAAGCGGATACTACCAGATGGCAGCAGGGCAAACAGACTGTGGCTGGGGTGGGTGTTGTCTTTTAGTATTCTTTGAGGTCTGTGTAGACATCTCATTTTACAAATGTCACAGATGCTCGGTTGATGAGCACCAATGATGTTCTGGGCGGTTTTAATCACATGCCGTCTTCCTTACCTAGGCCCTGAGCGAACCATGCCAGTTTGTGATGTGCCAGTCAGGATGCTTTCTATTGCTACCTAAAACTGTTCACCTGCACAACTACTAAAAATAAATGACATCACAAACACAACACAGCCTACCTCTGCTTTTTCTCCGACACATTATATACATTAACAGCCAAGTATAAAATGCATCAGTCATAACAGCATGACAGTCACTTACGGTAATTTGCCACTATTCAAAATAAAGTCATGGATACCTTGTGCCCAAGCACTGGACTGTAATGATTTCCATCTCACTTATTCCAAGGGAAATATCCTTTCAATGTGTTCTTGTGTGTGTGTATTTATATACAGTGGTGCGCAGTGAATCATATGTGTGTGTGTATGGGTGTGCTGGACTGGACGTGATTCAAGATACATAGGCAGAACCAATGCTGGAGATGATCCACGGCAGCAGATGACCGACCAGCTTCATGTGGACCTCAGATGTTTGAAGCGAGCTGCTAGAAAAGGAAAATTCCACAGGCAGTGTAAAAACAATAATTCAACAGGAGCAGACAACTGCAGCCGCTTGACAGTGTATGGTATAGTAAGAGCAGACCAGGAGGAAGAAGAACAACATGACAGTTAAGTGAAGACTTCAGCAGACAGGTCACTTGAGATGTGGAGGATGAGGGCACACAGAGGTTACAGTTCTATCGTAAACTTGGGACCATCCATCGTCAGACCGGAGAGATAGATGGCCTTAATTTAAGAGCGGGGTCTCCCTGTCAACACAACGGGGCTGGAGATTGAGAGTCTGCACAGCATGAAACTGGATAACAAGCAGGGTTGGGTAGCAGCAGAATACATGTAATCGGGATCATGTAATCACATTATAGAAAGTACCTTAGTATTTTCAGGCCAGATTACATGTGAAAAACAGGGAATTTGATTACAGTGACAATGTCAAGGACTGCTAAGTCCTGCAGCACACCTGCAGTTTGTGCCAATAAAGTTTTTGTGTAATTTGATTTAACCTAATGTAACATTTTGAATATGCAAAATGCATTTTTTTTGGCATCCAAATTGTTTGAGAAGTGCAATAAGAAGAATTGGCTACTTGTTAAAACCGTTATTCACATTCTGTTGATATTTTCAGGTCATTTTGTAATGTTTTCCACTAAATGTTTCACATATTGCCCCTTTAAACAGAAAACTGAATATTTGTGCAACTCAAATTTTAATGGCTTTGTCATTTGTTTAGGAATAAGGTATGAAGTAATCCAAAAGTATTTAGATTAAATTACATTGTTTGTGCTCCAATGGATTATGTAACTAATTGCAAAACATTGTCTTGAATATTATATTCAGTAGCAGACAGTCTCAGTGTAATCTGACCGTACTCAAGCATGTATTTACGATGACAAAGGTAGTGTTAAGGCCATGTCTACATAACAAGTACTCCAAACAATCCCTTTATCCTACGTTTATGCTCTGAAGTCAGAGATAGAAGACAAACCCTCCGAAACGGTTGAATATAATGACAAGAATGATGATGCACTTACAGCGAGTTACTTAAATTCCCCTGCAGCTTCAAAGGAGAGGCTAACATGAGTCTTCACAAATCCATATTCAAAGAACATAATGAATCAGTTATGAATCAGTCTGTCTGAGACAGTCAAGTCTGAGAGGACACAGCAAACATTTTTCCATTTTGGACATATAGTTTGAACTCCAACATTCTGGAAAACAGACTTTGTTTTTGAAATAGATGAGGAGATATTCTTTTTATAGTTTCCTTGCATGACTCCAGGACCACACTGCTCGTTGCCAAGAATAGAAATAGTCCAATCATATGGAAATCATATGTACTTCACATCACAGCAATACAGTCTTAACAATACTGCTGTTTTAGAAATTTCTATGTATTTTTCTTCCACTGTTCCAGGCATCCACTGGTTTCCTTACATGTCTGTGTGATATCAGCTCATTATCATTCAAAGGTGATGCAGTGCAGACTTTGTAAATCATTCTGTATTTAAAGTACACCACACAGCGATAACTTAAAACTGACGAAAATCAATGCAGACCTGATGTTGCACAACCCAAGCAAATTTCAAGAGTCTCCTGATTGGTTATAATTTCTTACAGACTTACAGACATGAATGGAAACCAATGAGAAGAGTTTCAAACCTCACAACATGCATTCAAAAATGCTCAGCAAAAATCTTGAGTGCAATTAATGACATAGTCTCTAGTTGAAGGGGCAATATGTAATGTTGAATTCATACACAAAACAAATCAGGGGCGATGTATCATTAGATATACTAACCGCTAACTGCTGCCAACTGCCAATGCAGCTAGTGGTACAGTCCGGAAGCTCGAAAGTGTTGGTGTTTACACCGCTAGCACAGCAGCTTTGGACCTGGGATGGGCTAAGGCAAGCTGGTTAGCATGCTAACTTCATTAGATTACTCTGCATTTAGTTAATTTTTGAATGTTTTTAACTAAAATGCTTACATATTGCACCTTTATAATTAAAACTACTCACAAACAGAATTGTATGGACTTTCTAAATGTCAAGTACATAAAAAAAAGTCAGTTTATGGGACGATAAATGTGACAATTATACAGCACATATGCCACAAAGCATGTTCCCATGCGTACTTAGTCTGTAGCATGTAACTGAACAGAGGTGTGTGGTGCAGCAAGACTGACAAAAGAGAGACTTAAAGCTTCTGGTTTTGGCTCTGCAGCTTACAGCCGTCCATTAGCCCCTGCTTGGTTTCCTTCCAGCTAGTCACATACGTCGTCCTGACAGGCATTCCTGTTCTCTCCGTCTGCCGCAGCAAGAGCTCAGCGTGTCTCCAAACACCAGCAGACTGACAGGGGGGGATTTACAGTTGAGTGTTAAAATCAGCAGCAGATTGGGTGTGTTTCCCTGAGGTGTTTGATGCGTCTGCAGGGTACGCATGGGTGGAGTGCTTGTTCACTCATTCGTACAGTGCGTGTACATACAGGAGCTGTCTGGTGCTTGAGTAAAGACGTGGATGTCATCAGGCAGCTGCACACCTCAAAAGGTGAAAATAATGATTGACTCAGATTTGGGAATTTCTTAATGAGTGTTTGGGTGTATGACTGTTTGCATTAGCACAAAGCAGAAAAGTACAGGATTTCTGTAAAAACAGAGAAAATCCCAAACAATTCCTCAAATCACCTTAGCAGAAGAAACATGGGAAACACATTATCTTAAATATCACTATAGGACATAATATTTGGCACCTAAGACACAGATCAAGTGTTTATGATGCCAATGAATAAAACTTAATGACACAGAAAAGCAGAGATGAGAATAAGGATTATAGAAATCATTAAATGCTCCACTGAGGTTGTAAAGAAAGAACTGGTTACACACTTTCACAATAGCAGAAGTTGTCACACAATTGGCTTTCTAGAAATGTCCTCTTTTCTTGCTGTTACTGCTGAAAGGCCACATGACAAACAGTGCAGTGTGGCCTCACGACCGGGTCCAGGCTATAAAGTTTACAAGCCCTTGACTGTGAACGTGAACAACTTGAATTTCAGCTTGAGGAGATTGTATAGGTTGAATTTGCAGATGTGCACAAACATAACGGTAAAGCGGACTTTTCAAGGCTGCGTGTCTTTTATCATCTGGATTTATGACTCGCTGACAAAATATCACATGCCTGAATGCCTCTGCTTAGTACACATACAAATACATCCACGCTCTTTAATGGTAATGGAGTGGCACCATTTTATACCTGAAAGGGTTAGCTTTGATTATCTTGCCTGGGTCTACACAGGGTGCCGCCCTATAACTCTGTCACTCACTATATTGTAGTGGGCCTGAAGTGGCTCGCAGCCCGGTAGCAAAATGGAAATATTATGCTACTGAGTTTTATACCATCTGCCCTCCTGCAAAACTCCTTAAACTGTGACAGGAAATATTTAGACAACAAGATCAGCTCTGTTGAAATCACAGGACAGATGGGACCAGACAGAGCTGTGGATAGAGGAAAAGAAAGAGAAACAGACTATTGCACAGTAGTATGTGAACTGCGGAGATGTTTTTCTATGTATTTCCCAAGATGGTTTATTTTTTATTAGAATTATTTAATAGACATTTTCAGAACTTAATGTTTTGATCGTGTTTCCTGATACTCGTCGCAAAGAACGTATTTTTTCTTTCCCTGGTAAATGTTGCTCCATATCCCAGTTTGTAATACAGGCTTAATGTTGCTAAGTCTTTAGTCCCAAGTTGAAATAAAATCACCTCATTAGGTGTCATTTCTTCAGACATTGGAAAGCTCCTCCACAGCTTCAGAAGACATTAAACCACTGCTTTCACAGGCTGGGTAGGCTTCTCCCTATCACAGGTAAACTGATCTTGATGTGTAAAGTTGGTCAAGTACCTCTTTATTTTCTTCTGACAAAATAGCAACAGTCTGTACACCCTGATGCTGTTACAGGAGTATCCATAGGGCAGCTTCTTTCCTCAGGCTATGAGACTCCTACAATATGCATACTAAAAATGGTTGATTTGATGTTGAGTGTACCTCGATACAATGCAGCAAGCATATAGACAAGTTTGTGGTGAGACTGCTCTTGAATGATCTTGGGGAAAAAGGAAAGAAAAAATAATATAATTAAATAAAAACGTATTATATTTACATACATTTTGATGTTAAAAGAGACATATTACGCTTTTTTGTTTTTTTCCTTTTCCTTCAGTGTGTCTCCCCCACACTAAAGACTGCTGCTGAAGAACCTGAAACGCCCCGGCAATCGTCCTGCCTTTAATTCCATGACATTGTGACGTCACACTGCATCACCATGTCACACATTTGCATAATTAATGCTTGATTCACAGTAGAAGTGAACCTAACTGGAAGCTGAAAACGTGACAGAGCCGGCCAGAGACACGTTGACTGGAGCTGGCTTAGGCGTGTGTGAGCCGACCAATCAGAGCAGACTGGGTGTTCAGGAGGGGGCCCCTAAAGACACAAGAGCTCTTCACCATGAGGTCTGAGGGATAATTTGTATCAAGTGAAAAATCACTACTGGACCACCCTGTTAACTAAAACGTACTCTTCACACAGTGTTGCTTCTAAATGTAGAGTTGCATCGTCTGATAAATCGTAATTAATGAACTGCTGCCAGATGACGAGACAAAAAAAAGGTCATATCTTATTCAGTACACTCCATCTCAATTGTGACTCGAGTCTTTCCAGCAGCGTTCACGTCCGCCGTTTAAGTGTTCATTATCACCGAGCCATACGTCAGTGGAATAACAGAGCAGAAGCGTTTATTTTCTCAGCTCCCCCCATTCATCAATCCTGTGATCCCTGCTACTGCATAAACCCTCACGTCACATGCGTTTAACTCAACCAGTGTGTTTCCTCTGAGCCGAGTAATCAAAGAAGTTGATCACACGGATCCAGACGACTCTGACAGTGTTTGGGTCCTAATCAGACTGCAGGAACCCCCGCTCCTCCTGTGGTTTAGACACATAATAATCCTGTGTCAGTCAGATACGTCTGTGCAAATGCTGTCTCCCACTGGCTTTCACACACATAAACAATCTTTGATTTCCTCTCCTCTTTAATGTCTGTCCAACTCTGTCTTCTTATGTCTGCATACAGTACAAACACACACACAGTTGCGCATATACATTCAGGAGCAGCGAGGTAAACTTATTTCCAACTGTTTCTGATTATGGTAATTGGCCAGTGAGGTTGAGGAAATGTTTGACAGCTGAATCTGGGGTAGCAAAACTGACCCTGGTGAAAAATGAGTGGAAAAGTAGGCGAGCGTCTAAGTGAGAGAAGTCATGCCGGCATTCGGAGTCAGGGTTTGCTTCCTTAGTGTGTGTGCAAGACCTGTTAAGTTTAGTCTGTCTTCCACTGTGAATCATTCATTCTCAAACTCTGTATAGCACACACACACACACACACACAAGCACGCACACACACATAAAGATTTAGCTGAACCCCAGATCCTGGCTGACTCATAGGGTGATGCCAAGTGCGAGTGTGAGGACGGATTAATGGAGCACAGGGGTGATGAGTAAAGAAACCATCTCGAGCCAGTCAGAACCATTTAATCACACTCCAGGAGCTGGTGCCGTCGAAGCCTTTCCCAATGATGCCCACTCACAACAATAAAAACAGCTTCAATGGGGCCCGGAAAGGAGTTGAAGTGGTCATTCACCCACAGAGTTTTGGAGAACTTGGACATCCTGTTCAGAAATATGTTCATAAAATTTGCTTGGCAGAGTGGGAAATACAAAACTTAGCAAATAGAAGGAAGGCTTAGAAATCAACACAGGAAGCTTGCTGCACTCATGCTAGCGACTCTGTGAGGCTGCACTTAGTCCCAGTGGTGCCTTGAGATAAATGCTAACATGCTGGTGTTTACTTGTAAATGGTGTAGTGTTTAAAACGTGCCTGTTTGGCAACCTAAGTGTTGCTACTTTATGCTTGTTTACGTAAAAAATTTTATTTCTCATCACATTGCTGTGCTGACGATCTGGTTAGGTTAAGGCACAAAAACCATGTGGTTAGGTTCTAAGTGCTGTATCGTATACAACTGGACCTGTTTCAGTTTCTTGAAGACATTTTTCACCTCTCATCTAAGAGGCTTCTTCAGTTCTGACAAACTGGAGGAGTTGCAGGCTTTTTAACTCTGTGTGGGAGTCATTTTTCAAAACTGGATCTTTGTCAAAAACCTTTAAAAGATCCAGAGAGGACAGAGAGGAGGAGACGGGGAAGCATAACAACATCGTCATTCCCGGGATCTTCAATGAACATCATATCCCCATATCTCACTTCAAACCTACCAACACGCTGAGGCAGAAACTTGTCCATCCGAGGGACAAAACACCCAGGCATCAACAGGGTAATGTAGTCTATGCTGTTAAATGCAGCCAGGACTGCACAGATTTGCACACTGGGGAGACAAAACAACATCTCCATAAACGAATGGCACAACACAGGAGGGCCAACTCCTCAGGTCGAGACTCTGCTGTCCACTTACGTCTGAAGAAAAATCCTTTGAGGACAACAATGTAAACATCTTGGCCAGAGAAGACAGATGGTATGAAAGAGGAGTAAAATAATCCATCTATTATATAATGAACAGAGGAGGTGGCCTATGACATTACTTATAACCCTAGGTGGGTTACAATGCTGTACTGAGTTCCCTCCCCATACAACCGAGCAACCATTAACACCTGGGCTCACCTAGCCCTAGCAACCCACACGAAGGCCGGTTTGACCAACGACCCACAAGTGCCCCTCACGACAAGAGCTCACACTTGAGAGTTTACCACGTTCACCCATGCTAACATTTGCTAATTGGCCATGTAAAAAAGGTATAGCTGTTGCTTGGGAATGTCTTTAGCTTTGCATGTATTTTATACACCAAGCATTTGGACAAATGACATTTATCAAGCAGTTTTAAACACAAGACGACAAGTTAAGTGATCACTACATTGATTGTAATTGATCCTGAGGGAAACATGAATGTGTGTATTAACTTAATCACAAACAGTAACCTCTTCGTCACACAAGAGGAAAATTCAGAGGATCACCAAGTTATTATTTGTTATTGTGTACCACGAATGAGCAATCCAGCTAGCATGGTGAAATGTCCACGTTTGAGGAGATAGCCCTGCAGGAACATAATATGTGTATATGATTCTGGATCTTGGGTGTGTGGTATTATGTCTCACCGGGCTTGTAGCAGCTGATACTTGCACAAGTAACGGTGATACAGACACAAACATTTAGTTAAATGACTGATGACACACTTAGAGACAGTGACTCACATACACAGACAACGTTCACCTGTGCACACACACAGACAGACGCTAATCACCCAAACATAATCTTTGGTGGTGACGAAGATTGAACCAGACTCCTCAAGTTTTGGCCTCATCCCTACCTGAGAGGATCATACCATAGTGATAAGATCAGGAATGGCTTCCCTGTAGCATGATGACTGAGCGGACCTGCAGCGCTGCATTGTTCCTCCGTCCCCTCTGGATTTGTCTGTCTGGGCTGGCCTGTGCAGGGTCGCCTGAGGGTTGTGTAAATACACACTAACTCTGGGTGGGATGGAAGCTCAAAGGGATTTTCCATGACTCGCCCCGGCGAATGGAGCGTGCCTTGCCAAACAAACGCATCATCTTCCTCTAAATCGCCGGCGTTTAGGTAGCATCGCTAGGGAGTTGGAGGTTTTCCCTCCGATTCATCTTTGTTGTTGCTGCAACCCCCCTGATTTCTGTCACGACACCACCAGCATTGGGTTTCCATATGATGTGGTTATTTGTTGTGATGGTGATTCTTTCCGACTGATGTCATCTGGAGCATGGCCACAGGGAGCAATTTAGTACCTCTGTTTTGGGAATAAATGTTTTACTGAAATGAAGCATCAGACTTACCAGAGGCACTAGCTAACCACATTATCTTACACTGGATAACTGCGGTTAGAAATGTAAACTATAGAGTCTTTATTATGCAATGCATCATTATTATATGTTAATATATCATAGCTGAGTTTTCAAAGCGACAAGGATACTACACTTAAATACATGCAGAGCTGTCATCTGACCCGTCCTTTTCGATAAAATCTATCCAACAAGTGACAGATTTCTCTCACTTCCCATTTGAAAATTCATCTGCTTATTCGAACAAAACACACAGACTCCATCCTGACTCCTGTCACATCCAGTCCAACAGCAATATTGCATGTTTTTCTAATGGCTCCCATCAGGACATGAAGCTCATAAATAACCATCTCCTTCACTTTGTTTACCCGATCTGCATCTCCTTGGTGACAGGCGTGTTGCCAGCATTATTCCTCTCATGGCCACATTGACGGGAGCGAATATTAATAAATGTCATCGGCCTCAGTCGACCTGATTTATTAGTTTAGACGTCAGTGTCGTTCTGGGCACGATGTGACCCAACCGCACGCTCCAGAAACTTCTGCAGGAATAGAGACGAGTGATCTCTGCAAAAAGATTCACTTTGGGAAATATTACATTCTGTTCTTTTACATGTCGCGTTGCCCTTCACAACAAGATGATAACATGGTGAAAGACAGACAATATTAATCTCTCTCTCTCTCTCTCTCTCTCTCTCTCTCTCTCTCTCTCTCTCTCTCTCTCTCTCACTCAAGTATACTTTTTTACTACAAAAGGCTTCCTTCAGCTCGCCTGATACTCTTAATACTTTCATTGCACTTAACCTAAACTCCCTGTCATTTAAGGCCTCCACATTAGGCAGTTGGCTGACATAGTGAATGCATGACATCATGACCAGTGTATGCCCCTGATTGATGTCTGTTTTTGTAGCCTGACCCACAACAAGACCTTTACTAGGTCATTTGTGATGACCTTTGTGTGTGTGGTATTATTCCAAATGAATATATTGACAGCGGAGTTAAATTAAACATATCACTTACAGGCAATAAAGCATACAGGACGCATTTGCCCATTTTAAATTAAGTCGTGAATCACTAAAAATCAGCAAAAATGCATCAAAACTTTGCTGGACTCTTTGGGGAGTGAATATCATCCCTAACATTACATCCTGCTTACATGAGAAGCTCTTGTTGTACTTAGTATTAGCAGGAAAGTTATTATTAAATCACACAAGTGTGCAGGCCAAAAGTATTTCCTGTTTGTGAATGTATCAGTTTGTAAGGGCTTGAGAGCTCACCTAAACTTTGAAAACTCCGCCATTATGACACCAAGCCTGCCATCTAGTGTTAGTGAGCCTGGTACTGCAGCTTTTCATCATAAAGCACTATAAACTTTTTATTTTAAAGTGTACATTTTTGATGGAAACTGCATGGAATTGCCATATTTCTGCTTGCCATCTACCCATATGTTTTTTTGTATGGGAGTATGTCTTTCTTCTTTTGTTTGAAGTTGCTGAAACTCCGGTAAGCTCCTGGTGTGTATTAACAGCCAGAGCAACATGCTTATATAAGGTAATGTCTCATAACAACAACATATGTGGGCACTGCCGGGACCAGCAGAAAATGTGGTCACATATGGTCAAAATTTGCGATATCCCAACATATTCACGGTCAACTCACCTTCATTAATCAACTAAAGGTGGAAGTTCTGACTGTCTTTTATGTCACAGTGTTTTTATTCAGGGATCCCTTCATTTTAAAGTAGTGAATAAGACAAGAGGAACCATTTTGGGAGATCTTTCTGTAAGCTGGAACCATATATTACTTTCACATGAAGCCAAAAGTTAAAGGTTCAAATGTGTACACGTTTGTCTGGAATACTGTATGTATTTGCTTTTTGTGTCTCAGCATCATTCCATGTCTGCTTTTGCTTATGAACAAAAAGCATTATTGCCTCTTGAAGGAAATTGTCGTCCCAAATGAGCCTTATAAAAGATGTTACACATAAAAACCAGACTTGCATTGCCATTAAAAGCACATAACGTCAAGAGAGCATTTTTGTAAAAAAAAAAAAAAAAAATGAAAAAGGCATGAGGGTAGAGTGAGGCCAATCTCTAAAGAGGTCAAAGGTCAGATACAGAATAATCCTAACGCTGGTGGAGATTTAAAAACCAGATGGATGCTATAATTTGCAGATTTTTGCTTCATTTATTCATTTTCATTTCATTTTTTTAACATCATGAGCCACGGCCGTGATAACATGGCATGGTGCACAAACAGAACATACAATAATAACAAAATACAAGCAACACAATGTAACTTTCAGGAGAAAGACATTTGGGTTGTTGGCTTGGGTCCAACATCAACCCTTAGTGTCAGTAGTAATAACTGGTAATGACACTCAACAGTCTTTTTCCTGGAAGTTACATAGTGTAGCTTTAACTTTGATGAAAACAACCATACATACAGTTTTGTCTTGGGCCTATTGAGGCATGACTGAGTGCAATGGTGAAAAGTAACTAAGTACATTTATTCAAGTACTGTACTTAACAACAATTTTGAGGTACTTGTACTTTACTTGATCATTTCCATTTTCTGCTACTTTAAATTAATACCTCTCTGTGCTTTCGAGGTAAATATCATATTTTTCACTCCACTACATTTTTTTGACAACTTTAGTGAAAAGTTATTTTGCAGATTTAGTTTCATAATAAAAAAAAAATCAACCAATGAATTATGATGTTAATGTCATATTATGGATTAACATCAAACTTTATTGATCCCCAAGGGGAAATTCTGCAAGCTATCCAGGATATAAATTATATGTAGAAGTTGAACTAACTTTACCAGCTTCAACATTAACATGATGAACACATTAATCCTTTCATGCATGGTGTCCCCTACAATGGACAGATATTTGGAAGGTTACCATGTCACAATCCCCAAAGCTTTTCTCCACCATTCCACTTGATTAATATCTTTGTATCTTTGTCATTTTGACTTATTGCATCATAAAATTAAAACGTCAGAGGGAAGACGAGATGCACCGTTTACCTCTGGAATAACTGTTAAATCCTCTTATTCCCAGAAAACCAGACCAAAAAAATATTTTTCAATTTTATAAGATGTCCGAAATACTTTTATCAAGATATTAGTGACATTTTTCTTGTACTTTTTTTCTGTGGCTGAAAAAACATCTGTCCACTCTAGTGGACGTTTTGTTCCAAAGGGTTGGGGCGTGTTTGATTCTGTCTTATTTTGTGTGTATAATTTAAAATTCTCATAGCATTTGCACCTGAATAGTTTAATTCAACAGCAATGTCACAGAAAAAAGATGTACTAGATATAATATTATTCAAATTTGGTAAAAAGTATTTCTAGCATCTCTCAATAAGTTGAAAATACTGTTTTTACCCGTCTGGTTTATTGGTTATGATTTGTCTGATATGTACGTTCATACATATGCATTCATACATTTTATTTCCTCCGTTTTCCCGTGATAATGAGTTAATTTCATTTGTAGTTATTATCTTAAAATCACAACAGCAGTTTTCCCGAGATAGCGGGATAATTTTCTCGAGATCTCGAGATAACGAAATTTTGTTTTCCTGAGATAACGATATAATTAATTTGAGATCTCGATATAATGACTGTGATATGATAGGCCTGAGATTATGGAGACGCCCGGGACCTTGTAGCTGGTCAGCTATGTAGTTAACGACGACATCAGGCTCACTTAGATTGCGTGGCCGATATAGCTGAAGCCTTGCTAACCGTCTTTTTAGATTACGCACACTAATGTGTACATTATCTGTAATAGCAAGGCATAATGCTATTTCAGCCTGTGTCAGGCCTTGATTGAAAAGATATGTGATGCGGTGATGGAAATGCTCCTGCTCCTCTGACATTGCTACACTGAATGATGTTTCCTGCGATGATTTAATATACTACACTATCGTTTTGTTTTCTCAAGATCTCAAATTAATTATATCGTTATCTCTGGAAAACAAAGTTTCATTATCTCGAGATCTCAAGAAAATTATCCCGTTATCTCGGGAAAACGGCAGTTGTTATTTCAAGATAACTCGAGATCTTGAGGAAACAAATGAAATTAACTCGTTATCACGGGAAAACGGAGGAAATAAAATGTATGAATGCATGGCCCTTTAGGGCTTCCGTAGATATGCATTTCTTTATGAGCACTTTTACTTTTTGTTTTATGCTTGTTTGTATGGTCGAAAAAATGAACATGCCAAGCTGAAATCTTAGAGATGACATCCATATTTAATGATACGTCAGCGACTCTACCCAGTTACTCTCCAGTGATGACTTACTGTACGTGTGTGTGTGTCAGTCTGCATTCATTCAGTTTCATGACGTGGCAGCTGGGTGAGGTGGACTTCTCACACCAAATTATCTAACAGGACATTTTCCTCCTGGGTGCCATATTGTGAGGTCTGGTTCACTCAAACAGGACTCTTATATATCAACACAAGTAAAGACATATTAAGCGCCGGTTATTTGCTGGAGAGTGCAGTAGTGCTGTAGAATAAGTCTTATTTCAGCCTTTATATTGCTTCAGGCACCTTAAAATGTCAGCGTTTTCTGCCAAATGGCAACAACAGGACACATATGGAACTGAGAAATAAATCATTTTCATTTGTTCTGCTGCCAAAAGTACATGAGTTCTTTATCAAACTTTCTATTCCAGTCAAAACATGGAAACATATGGAGAAAGGCCGGGTTCGTGAACTAGACAATTTTATTTGTTTTCGAAGGTATCAAACCAAAACATACGCTGATTACATAAATTAAATTTAACAGATTGGTTTCCAAAGAGAGAAATACCTCATTTACATTCTTTCCAAAAACAATACAAAAGACATTGTGAACAGTGGAAGGCCTGTGCACCAAGAAAAAAGCAAAATGGCCTCTAAATATTACAATCACTCATCAAGAAATCATAAAAAAAAGTATATCATTGTACATAAACCATTTACATTCGATCCAGTGCATATCAATGTGTGAACGTGCTAAAATGATGTCTCTCAAAGTATATCAATTCAGTCTAATTATATCTTAACTAGATTTCAATCTAATTAGACTACAAAAATAAAGCAGTGACTGCCAGAAACAGGCAACACAAGCTGTAGGTGGCGCTGCTCACTGAGCGAGATGTCACTGCGAAGGTGATCCCCGGGCTGCAGCGCTCACAGTCTTCACCACAGTAGGAGCAGGCGTTCATGTTGTACAGAACGTCCGAGTTGTATGTTCTCGCTGCTTTTCTCGCTGTGAGACAGGAAGAATAACCACATTATATTGAGATAATCAGCACATGGCAAGCTGTATATAAAGTAGTCGTGGCTTGCTGTCTTTTAGTTGCAGGTTTAGATAAACGTATAAAATACTGTGAATTTACAGCAATGTTAACAGACTGTTTTGAGACAGTACTCACTGGGTTCATAGTAGTCGAACACCTGCACCACAGCATCCCGTAAGTGGGCCATTTTGTAATCTCTGACAAAAGGAAGTTTGATGCAAACCTCTGACTTGTTGATCTGCAAATGCAACCAGGAAAATGAATGATTATATGATGTAAACACAGTATACCTTAAGTAGGAAGAAAATCTTTCTAATAATTTAGGAAAGTTTTAGCGAGTACAACTGCATATGTATAAAAAAGTCATATAAAGCCTGTACATGTAACCTGATAATTTGCCTCCAGTGATGTCACCCAGTGACTAAATTGCATCATGGGTAATGTAGGCACCTGGTTTAGAAAAAGCAGTCCACTGGTCTAGCATTGCACTCCTATAACAAAGTTGGATGGACAATTTTCGCCTGACGCCTTCATTCCCCACAATGCAACTTATCCTCTGAGTGACATCACTGGAGGTAATGTATCAGATTATATGCAGCTTCCTCTGGAGCCACAAAAGGCTTTATACTACTTTTTCTACTCCCCAAGACCCGTGAACACACTTCAATGTGTAAAATTGGTGAAGTTACCCTTTAACAAGTGCTAACATGTTGTCAGTACTGTTTCTGGGACTGTGGGTTTTTAATGTGCTGAGGAGTTTGCAGTCAAAAACAAGTTACACATCTGGTTTTGAGGGCTAATTCTTAGATTTCTTGAGTCAACTTAAACTGCCTACATGCAACAAATTAATAAAGCTCAAACAAACTCAAAGTATTTAGTAATCCCTCGCAAGAATTATATTCTTGGCAGGGTGGTGAAGGCGGGAATCATAACGTAAATCATCAGGTTTATGGGGGAGAAAGAGCAAAGCATAAATGTTCGCCTGAATGAATAAAAAAGGGTTCAAAAAACAAACTGTCAGAATCTTTTTTTCGTTGTTGTTGTTTTTGGTAATATGGGGTTTCAATGACCCGAGCAGGAGTACGCCATCAAAGATGACAAACACATGACACATGATGGGTTTTGACGGCTAATTCTGCTGTTAACTGTTAAATATAATTGACATAGAAGTATTTAATCCCTAACTACGATGAGTTGCAGTGTGGTGAAGCCTTTACCAGACTGCCAAGAA